>NC_090935.1:576232786-576535817 GCF_040938575.1 Ambystoma mexicanum
GAAGGGTATAGATTGACTGACATCACAGATGAAGATATGTTCAAGGATGATCCATCAGACAATGAAATAGTATTCCGGATGGTTATTACATATTGGATCAGAGTAGAGAGCTGGGAAATCCCACAGCGAATGGTGATAGAGTGACAGCGCCCAGCATTTTTTGATAAGGACATGGAAAAGGTGCCAACCTCTTTATGGACTACAGGCCCCTATGATGAAGGCCTATTGAGGGGGTGGGAGAAGGTCAGATTAAGCTGAAACCAGGAGCAATTTTACCTTGAGCAAGACAGTACCCAATGTCTCGAGAGGCGGATGAGGGTATTTTTAAGACTATATCAGCTATGATGGAACAGGGTATCCTGGTGATGTCAGAGTCACTGTGTAATACTGCTGTGTACCCTGTGAAGAAATCGTAAAGGGGGTCATAGAGATGAATTCAATAGAGGCAGAGTTTCCTCTAGTTCCGAACTCTGCTGCGATTTAATGTAGTATCCCCACTGAGGCACGATATTTCACGGTGATTGTCTTGAAAACTATGTTTTTCTTAATCCTGTTGCATAAGGACTCTCAAGACCTCATGTCATTTACGTTTCGTCAGACTAAGCTGAAGAGTACTTGTTTGCCCCAGGGGTACTGTGAGTCTCCATCGAATTTGAATAGGGTCCTACAGATGGACCTAACCAATGTTGATTTGCCAAGTGTTGTGCTGCAGTACGTAGATGACATTTTAGTTAGTAGCACGACAAAAGATGAGTGCTGACAAGATTCAATTCAGCTAATGACTATTCTAGCAGACAAGGGATATAAAGTAGATAAGGAGAAATTACAGTATTGCCAGGAAAAGGTGTTGAACATAGGCCAGTTTATCTTGCATGAAGGAAAGAAAGTCACACCTGAAAGAGCTGAGGTAATTATGAAAACACCAAAATTTTACACGATAAAGCAAATGCAGCAGTTTCTGGGATAATGTAACTATGTTAGAGATTTTGTATTTGATTATAGTTCATACACAAGACCTCTTTTGCAGGCTTTGAAGAAAGCCCAATTGAACCAGGAGAAAATAGAATGGACTGAGGAAATGGAGGAAGGGTTTGAGGAGTTGAAAAAAAGCAATTTGTACAGCTCCAGTTTTTAGGAATTCACAATTATTCTGAGGAGTTCTTCTCACACACAAATGGAACAGTTATGACAGCAGCGCTACACAGAGGATCACACTTGGGGTACAAACCTCTGGCATATTATAGTGGGATTCTAGATCCAGTTATGAGAGGACACTTTCCTTGCGAACAATCGCTGACAATCGCTGGCAGCATCCGCGTTTGCCATTGACAAGTCTACAAGCATTGTGATGGGGTGCTCCATGACTTTATTTGTTGAGCTTGCTTTGTTTGCTGTCTAGGAGAAAGCTAAGGGTACATTGACATTTCAGAGGGCTTCTGCATATGAGGTAGTTATATTGTATCCAGCGATTAAAATAGTCTGGTGTAAAATAGTGAACCCTGCCACGTTTGTAGCTGAGCATTTGGCATGATTGCTCCAATTACGAGGAGTATTGTGATGGGTTCCTAAGGGTAAAAGAGAATGCTCTAGCAGTGGGGGGTTCTCTTTATTGACTGATTGTCAAAAATTGATCAAACTGATGGAGAAAGACATTCAGGTTCATCTGTGATAGGGCACAGAGCTAATGGGGAATTTGAAGTGGTAGCAAGTGCAAGACTACCGTTTAACTTTTCAACACAGGCTCCGGAATTGGTGGCGGTATTGTCGCGCTCGAAAAACATGAAGCACAGGAAGTGACGGTATATAGTGACTCTGCCTATGTGACATCAACAGTGCACACAGGGCTAGTACGTTGGAATAGGAGGGGCTACCTCAGCTGACGGGACTCCAGTGCAACACGCTGAATTATTGGACAAGGTTATTAAAGCACTACAACTCCCAGTAGCCATTGCAATAGTTAAATGCGCAGCACATACTAAGAGAACTGATTTTATCTCACCCAGGAATGAAGACGCTAAGGCCAAGAGGGTTGCATATTCACCTTATATTTTAAGTTTAGATACTCCGAATATAAGGGAAAAAGTGGTCACGATTATGATTGTAAATGAAGGGTTTAATAATTTGTCTAGAACACAATTGACGGAAGTTCAAGGCAGTGCTCCACAAGAAGATATAGAGTTATGGACACAAAGGGGGTGTTCTTTATCCTCTCTGAAGCATTGTGGCGACAGGACGGCACTGGTAAACCCGTGATGCCTGTAGCCTTATTAACGGTAGCGTTAGAACCTGTTAGATCACGTTGCCTTTTATGTAGTAAATTGCATCGGATGTCAAAAGTTTACAGCTGTACGCACATTGCGAACAATCAGAGGAGTGATTCCTCGACCGAATGGTCCTTTTCTTCATTTACATATCGACTATGTTGATATGCTGCAAGTATGTAGTGGATTAAGTTATGTTAGTGGTGGTGTGCCCCTTTTTCGAGAAGGATTGAAGCTGGTCCATGTACATACCCTGATGCCACTTGCACTGCACAGTTTTTAGTCCGAGAAGTCTTTCCTAGATGGGGAGTATGTGAGGTGCTGAGATCCGACAATGGCCCCCATTTTGTTGATGAAGTATTTGAACAGATCAGTTTATTGCTTAGTATTAAACACAAGTTTTCTTCTGCTTATCACCTGCAAGCGAACGGGATATGTGAGAGATTCAACAGTCTTCTCAAAGAAAGAATCGCCAAACTCAAATTGACACTGAAGAAGGAATGGCTGTACTGCCTGCCCCTTGCATTATATGCATTAAGGAATCGCCCTGGGTCAGACCACCACCTCACACCCCATGAGTTAGTTACAGGAAGGCAAATGAGAATGCCCCTGTCACCTCCATCAAGGAGTAGAGGTGATGCCCAGACGACTGCAGAATTGTTAGGAAATAAGCTACATGCATATTTAACAAGTATGACTGCTCGTATCTGTCATTTCAGATAAACTCAAGTATAAGGGGTGTCGGTTTCAGAACACAGATGAAGACCATTTAGCAGCCGGATCTAATGAATTATCTATACCCAAACTATTCATTGGAGATCCCATTTTAATACACAACTTGACTAGGAAGTGGCATGAGGCCCGCTTCAGTGGATCATACATTATGGAGAATCACTCCCTCGGCAGTAAAAGTTCAAGAAAGGCGTGCCTAGCGCCACTTGGGCGACATGAAGCCGTATGCTGGTGAGACCGGAAAAACCGCACCCGATTCGGAATCAAGGCAAGAAGAAGCAGTTAAGCACGTGCAGACTTGATCGGGGAAGAAGAACGCTAAGTTTGCTGATTAAATAAATGCAAGTGCGCATTTGGACTGTGGCTTACCCCGGACACTTTATAGATATTTTAGCAGGAGTGAGAAAGCAACTGTTTTTAAGCCAGAGGAATCTTTAATTGGACCTTTGGGAAATGCTGATGTGCTAATAATGCCAGATCTTGATTGTATATTTGATGATTGGAAAATGGAGCATTTCCCTGATTCTTTCCTTGCTGAGTTTCTCTTTGGTCAGATACATGGTCCTGTCTGCAGTCGATATCCATAGACTCCTCCTCGCTGTCTTCATTTTTATATTCAGAGCTTACCCTGCCCTTTTAGGGCGTAGCACTGACGTACACACTTTTGTGTAGGATCCTAAGAATGGCCCTGTGATTAGAAGTTTGCTTGCAGCAATAGTTGAGCACATTAGGCAGCAAAGTGAGCATCTAACAAGGCTGTCTGATTTAAAAAGCTTTTTCTTCCTTAAAAATAGTACACAGGCACAATGTGGTCTGTTGAGAATAATGCGGTTCCAGAAAGTGAGCAGACTCTACGATGTGGCGAGAGACACCAATGGTGGGGTTTCATGTACTGGTGCATAATATATGTGTGCACAGCATCTGTCAATGTTTTTCCGGTTCTACTAATCCATGCTTCTTACCTTGTTGGTTCCAGACAGGTAGAAGTCCCTCTGATTCTCCCCACTCCACTAACTTGTGCAAAGTTAGATGTCGCAAGGAGACCAAGGCCATATGTGATTATTCCTACACCGGTGACGCATGTAAGGTCACCTATTTCTCTGAAAAGTGTTCCTGTAATTCCCCCTGTAGGAAGGATGGTGACTGATATACTCCATGGCCATTTTGCACATATTCTTTTGGAAAGAAAGAGACCCAAGAGAAGTGCAGGGGAAGATGATTGAGTTAAATGATTATCTAGACAGCACAGAACATTTGGGGAACATGTGGTATCAACACATGAAGGAGGTAGGAAAGAGGCCTCTGATTGTGCTCCCCTACCTAATGCTATGGGAAATTAAATATTCATGGCTGTAGAGATAGACGTCCAGACAGTTCATTGCCTGACTCATCTTGCACTCTGCCATAGAAGTGGTTAATTTCCGAGTCGAACAGCATCCTTGGTATGGGCGACTGAATGGACAGCTCCAGAGAAGATGATTGTGTTCAAGATTTAAAGACAAGAGAGAGACCGCACACCAGAGATCATGTGATAAGATACAAACAGCGTGGAATTAAAGGAGCAGGAGTCGGATGGGAAATAAATAGAAAGCTCTGTTGCCAAGGAAACACTAATGAAGATATACGAAGATGCAAGGAAAGAGGTCAGATGCAGATCTGGGGAACAGTACTTTCTCCATATGGCTGGGAAGACGGCATAGTCATATGCAGAGCTGTGGCAGTAACTGGACATCACAAACCAGTTATAAATCGTGTGGAAAAAGGATGATCATGCTTGGATTCTGTGTGGTCAGAATAATAATCACACAGTGCAAGAAGACTGCAAAGAAAGCAACTGGAATGAAGATCATGATTGATGTCGAGTCTGTGTTTGAACCCAAAGAGCTGACAGATGAAGAAATCAGAGACTATGTAAAAGGCCAGTATTCATGCACCTGAAGGAACAAAATTCCTGTATCCGACAAACCACAAGAAGTATGTGGGAAGATGGATTTACTTTTGCCCGAATGGGCAATGTAGTCTTATGACCTGGAGCATTGATGAACATGTGAAATCAGCAGGATGCCTGAAGGGAGTTATAAAGATATGGACACCAAAGAAACACTTCTTTAGGCGAGGATGTCGAGATGTGAAGGATGGTGGTCAACCAGAGGGGGGGGTGTAGAGAAGGAGCCAAGTGCCTCTACCGGAAGTGGGACACCCATTATGCCTATATGTTGGCAACCGGAAGTTGCGACATGCGCAATACCAGTGAGGGTACCTATACCGCGAAGAATCCTTGAAACAAGGTATCCATTGAGATAACCCTATATGTATCCACAAAGAAATGACAGTCTTCTGAAGGAAGTTCCGGAAGAAGTGTGAAAATGAATCAAAGGAAAGACTGGTGACGTCTCATGAAGCATAAATGGCACCTAGAAGAGTTGCTAATGAAGAAGAATATGGACCTTATAGAATCTGATGACAAATAGTGAATTAGGCAACATTTCGGGAGCGAAATGAAGATTGCACGTGCAGAGAAGCACAGAAGAAAATGCAAGCCATTTTACAAATGTGCAGACGCAGTAGCGCAAGTAGACAAAGTAATCATAAGTCTGGCTACATAGTGAATAGATTGCAGGTGATGCGCCAATGTGTGTATAGGAATGCGTAGAATCTGGATGTTCCACGACGCATTTTAGCAAATATGGACCCCGTGAATGAAAGGGCTGGCATTGTGGCGCAGCAGAATAGAATAGCTGACAGCGAAGGAAGATACAAGAAGGCTTACCTAGCCCAGTGTCAAGAGTTGGGGCCGCTGAGAGCCTAGTTATCTACTCAAGAAGATACATGAACGTGAGAAGCAAGTCGAGCTCCTGTTTGAGGTGTAATGGAAAAACACTAGAAGTGCCAAGGTTTCTTCATTTAATAGTATTAAATACAACGAAGGAGCTCAAAGATGTGGTCTCCTGTCACATTGTCAGATGAAAATAGATTTTGGGGCGAGCTACACTGAGACCAGAAGATAAGACCATGCCTTCACTCCCTTTTATTCTCAGGCACAGTCAGCCTCTGCAATACTGAGTTCAATCAGATTTAATTGAATGGCAGACCGCAGGAGTGATGATGGATGTTGGGCTATTTGGGTGGGGAACCATGACCAGGCCAACCCCCCAGGACCTGCGGTACCAACTTGCATTCTGCTAGCGAGTGGAATATTCCAGAAGGGTACAAGCGTGCCAACCAATTATAGAGGAGCACGTAGCAAGGAGCCCTATAGTTTGAGAAGCCAATAGCATGTTGTGTATTAGGTTGACACGGAAGATGACTTGCACTTGGGATGGTCTTAGATGTCCACCTGATCTTAGAGACCCAATCGCGATCCCCGCCCATATGGAAAGTATACTTAGATGTTCCCTTCAAGACTATCACATCCGCTATTACATTTTTTTTATTCTTGCCACTTATTATGATGATTTTTAGTATCAAATAGTGTTTTTTATGATTTGGTTTCGAGAGAACTCATTGAGCGAGCTGCACGGCGTCCGTTGATGTCCGTTTTAAAGACTTGTTACTAAAACAGCTTTGATTTTGCCAACTTCCTGAGTCAGTCTGATTATTGATGTATGGGTAAGATCTGCATCCCCATCCATCGCAGATACGGTTACCTCGTCTTAAAGGACCCTAATGGGTTCACAAGGTACAGTTTACCACGGGTATTCCTGCTGCATCTCAAAACATATTCTTCGTTCACCAGTGATTTATATTTGTATTTTGCCTTCAGTAAATTCATCGTGGCCTGTCTTGATGCTCTGTGGGTTCCCCAGATATTGCCCATGCGTATTATTTAGGCCAAGGCCAGGTCACATTGCCCTTTTCACGACTTGCTGAATCCAGGTCGGTCTGTCTATAGGCATCCAAACTTTCATTTGGCCAGACGCCAATCCAGTAAATAAGAAGGCGAATTCAGATCAAACTTTACATTTTTCTAATGTTTATGTTGCAATTTATTTGGTGCTCTAAATGGCAGTCCAAACTATTTTTCAAAATGTTCACTAAAACCTGAAACCTTCCCATTAATAAACCCCCTTATGTCTGCTCCATAAATACCAGCAGGAATAGCCTGCGTCGTGTACACTTCCAATCCTGGTCTCCCTGCATTGTTCCCAAACTTAGTATAGACCTTTACAGTGGCTGCACTATTACAAGATACTCTAGTGTTACTTGTTATTAGCCGTGCACGCCCAAGACCCATTTTCATCAAAACGTATTCTGTTATATTCTCATTCTGCCCCTTTAATGTCAGTTTCAGATTTCTTGCTCTGGTTTGGGCATATATCATTGCTTTAGTCTGTTTATGGTTAATTACAAGACTCTTTGCCATACAGATTTCATGTAGTTTTTCCAATTGCTTGGGTAGCCTACCTGGTGTATGGCTATCAAGACGGCATCATTCACATGTAACAAAATGGCTGAATGTTCTCCTTTTATGGCCTGGGCATGTGATTGTCATTTTATTTGTGATAATATCTCTCACAAACCAACAGAATAAAACTGGTGCCAAAACACATCCTTGATGCATGCCTTTATCCAATATGGTTATGATAACCCTCTGAGGGACTCTACTTTGAAATAATACCCCAATAGGTTGAGGATAAGGTCTCTGTGGGACACTGCATTGCTACTAACAAGAGATTAGATATAGGCCCTTGAGGTACTCTTCCTTTGCTGAAAATAGAAGAATAAGCTTAAGCCTCTGAAGACTAGCTAAGAGGTTGGAGAAAACACTTTGAAACCAAGTTCCCCATAAATAGCTTAAGGTTTCATTTTTACAAATAGCAAACCAACAAAACAACTACTTCACTTTTCTATTGTCATCTTCTTTATAACAGTTTGACACTCTATCAAATGCCCATTAGTCGCCAGTCCTTGAAGCGTTTGAATTTGACCATTTATGCATTCAATGTTCTCCCAAACATTTGACTGTACACATTTCTATTGCCATTGAATGGTGCCTTACTTCTTTGGGTTGTAACACAATTTGGTTTTATTATAACACCCAGGATTCTTTGAGTTTAGTTCTTTCCCACTCTGGCATGATTAGTCATATTTTATGGGGTGTCCACAGTTATTCAGCTTAACTGATGCTCTTTTCTTAGACTTCTATATTTCATCCCTTCTGTTTTATTGCTCTTCCTGCTGCTTGATCATCCATGTACGTAGTGATTATTTCACTGGTCCATTTCACTGGCGTGTGGTCTATGCAATACCTTCTCCAAATTGCTAGGTACATGCAGATAGGATGCTCAATAATGTCACTAAAAGTCTGGATTTCCCAGCCTTCCTACCTAATCTAACCTTTACTGCATTGTTTGCACAACCCCCATTGCTCTACTCTATAGCCTCACAAGAAATGTGAAATGTTTTGTCCATCAAAAATGTTTAGGTCCGAAACACCTGGAAATGTCACTATATAGTAATTTTGCTTTGGTTCACACTTCTTCCCTTCATGAAGAAAACATACATAATTGGAATGATGTTTCTGTCCACAAAATGTAAAGCGACCCGTTCCCAATGCCTGGTTAATTAAACCACACCCTCAACCCTGAAAGGCGACGATAATGGGGATTAAGCCTCAATTCCATTCGAAAACAACATGGATTTATTTTCACCAGATATTTTTAACACTTGCATGAAATTCTAAAATCCCAAAACATGGTGATCTCACTCACTCATATATATATATATATATATATATATATATATATATATATATACCACCAAAGGCTTAATTGCCAGTAGCAACACTAGCATATCTGGGAATGTTTTCATGGAACTCGGAAACATGTTAATTTTAACCCTAGTGGAAGAACATATATGGTGTAACCCAATTTAAAAAAAAAAATGTGGACACAAAGTTGAGCTACTCTCAAGATCCTGAAGAAATAATTAAATGTAGTGAGTTTTTTTCCGGAATCCTATTCCGAATAAGTATGGTGATTTTGGATTACTCAAGGATGGCCGCCATCATATTGAACCCACTTAGTGAACGCAGGTTTGAGGCCCTGACTAATCAGATGTTTACTAGAACGATTGGTTGGTATGCGCCACAGATTGTTGTATTCCTGCCATCCTTGAGGACTAGAGGAAGCAGTGCCTTGGTTTGTTCCACAGGCAGCATCCGTTTGCTTGCTTCCTTTCGAAATATATGCAATCCATGAGGTTCAACATCTAAAAGAACTGCCAAGAAAGCAATTGAGCTCAGTTATTATTCCTATTGGGTATATTTGTATTTATTAACTAACTTCATATACTGTCTCACCTGAAGAGGAACCAGTGAAAAAACAGAAATGAAACTGGGCTTAATTTCACCCTTGTTAATACATTCTTGCCTTGAGAAGAGGGGGAGATTGAAATCTGCCTTGACATCTACTAAAAAAAATGTTTTATTTGATTTGGCTGAACAATTTTCACCCTTTTAAAAAAAAAAAGAAGAAACTGATACATATAAATATACAAAATATACATTCATCATAATACATCCATATAAAATAATTATCTTGTGCAATTTACGCAATGAGCTGAGTTGTAGTATAGGATTTAGCTTTAATTATAGCAGCATATCCACTATAAAACAATTTGTTTGATGAAACACTAACCATGTTAAAAAGAGAAATAGGTCAGGTTTACATGTTAAAATTGCATTTGTTAAGCATATGATAAAATCAGGTAATGTTTTGAAATAAGCACATTAGGGTCAGGGTTTATGTCACAATGTTCTCATGTAACAATACATCAAATATACAATCAATGTTGCACCATTAGTTGCAGTTCTTCTAAATATTGTATCAAGACTATTGTCACTGTTATTTTGGGTGAAGAGACAATTGTCTGCCAAAGTTCATTGACTGACATGGATAACCGACAATTCAGTAGATTTTTAAAATAAGCAGAACGTTTCGAGATTAGGGCTGGATATTCAACTACTAAATGCAGGACAGTTTTTTTTTTTTTTGAGTTTTTATGTTACAGAAACGACAGAAGTTGTACTCTTTTGGGGATGATGCTGCACCTGGCTAATAGATCATTAAAAGTCAATAAGTTTAGTCTAATTCTTAAGATTTCTAAAATGTTGAGATGGACATTTAATTAAATAGTCGGCCAGAATGCAAACTTTTTTATGTCCAAACATTAGTGGGTCAAAATCTTTGTAAGTTCGAGCTTGCGTGAAGATCCAGTCATGTTGGTATAGTTTATTTTTAGCTCTTACTGGATTTGTAATTAGAAGTTCTACTGATATATCCGCATCTGCTAATGCATTTAGTGTGACGGTCTGCCATTTTCTCAAAAAATATCGATGATGTAATTAAATGTATAGCCAATATGCACAAAATATTATTTGCATTTTTACTCAGTAAACACTTTCAAAACAGATAGCACATTTTCCATACATAATTTATATACAGTGACGGGCTCCAATTTCAAAACATATTATGGCCATAGGTGTGCAATTGGGCAATTTTAAAATTGCCAGCCAAAAACGAGCCTCCAGTCTATCCCTAAATATTCGCTGTCTGTGGGCCTTAGACTCTGAGCCATACGTTACAATAGGCACAGCTTTCTGCAAATAATAAGTCATTATGTGACTGCAGGTGAATTTGCCAAATTTAAAGGGAAGGATTTTTGCTTGCGATCTAAGGGTAGCTAATTTGGAATCGATATTGAGAAGGTATATCCTGTCATTGGACTGACCACTGACTATAACGCCTAAATACTTGTACTGTTGCACTACAGATAATTTATTCTCTTGTAGTCTCCAGGTAAAAGATCTTGATTTCCACTTTAGTGATTTTCCATATTCCAAGATTTGTGTTTTTTCTAGATTAATGAGAATGTTATTTTTATGCGCATAAATATCTAGTTGTTTAGCAACCCTTGCAAAACTCTTGGTGTTTGTGATAAGAGTACGAGGTCCTCTGCGTACAATAACCATGAGATCTGTTGTGTTCCTAATTTGGGAGGGTCTGCAGTGATTTCCAAGAAGCATTCACCCCTTTCAAGTATAAATAGTTCAAAAAGGTTGGAAGCCAATATGCAGCCTTGTTTTAGGCCAAGTTTCGTCGAAAAAGAGGAAGTTGGCAAACCTTCCAGGGACAACCTGACTTGCGTTGTTGTGTTAGAATGTAGAAGATCGACCAATGTTATTAAAGAGCTTGGATATTGATGCAATTGTAGCTTCTTTATGAGTAGTTGAAGATCAATCCAGTCAAAAGCAACCCTAAAGTCCACAGAGGCCATGAATAGAGCTTGTTTACGGGCAGTGCATTGAGCCTGCAATGTATTAATGTTTATGATATTTATAGAGGTGCCCAAACTGGCGACAAATCCTGATTGAAAAGGGTCTCTTTTGTTTGTGGCGAGAGACCCTGCATTTAAATCTCTTAATATGAGGCAAGTGAATATCTTGCCGGGGACATCTACCAGGGCGATCGGTCTGTAATTCACTGGATTTTGTCGATCGCCCTTCTTGTATATTGGGAGTATGATGGAAAACAATACATTCATAAAGGAAGTTATACAATTGTGGAAAGTTTATAAACTGTTTTCATACTTGTTTGAAAAATCCTTGCAGTTTCTTCTGATTTGGAGAGAGCGAGTATTTGTATGGAAAAGTGTATTTAATCCTATGGCTGTTTTATGTTATTGATTTTTGTTTTTAACTTAATTTTACTTTGCTGCTATTTGCGTGGTTCTTTTCCTCTCTGGCAGATATGGGGTTTGTTAATGGTAATGGAGGGGAAATGAAAGGTAGCTTTGGTGTTGGGTGCAGGTCAAACGTATGCAGGCACTGTGTGAGGGTTGATCTCCAGATCAGGGGTCAACAACGTGCAGCTCTACATATGTTTTGGACTGCAACTCCCAGGATCCCTCCCTATTGCCCATGATGATTAAGTTTGGTGAGAACTTTAGTCTAAAACATCAGGAGAGCCAAAGGTTGCAGACCCCTGCTCTAGATGTTTTGTGTCGATGGTATTAAGATGTTTGTGTCCAGAGGGAAGGGGGGAAAGCTTGTGTCTCCATATCTTGGGCAAGAACGTGATATGTAAATTGATTGTACAGGTGCCATGTGTGGGTGACTTACTTGGTATGCATGTGTGTTGGAACACAGACGTTGAGTGTGTTACTGTGGTGTACAGTCAGTGGAGTCCCTGATAGGCATTTGGAGCATCAGTATGGTATGGTGTGGTCGTGACAATGTCCTGGTGATGGTGCATCCCGGATAGCATAAATGTGAGAATACATCCTAGGTACACTTGGTGGGTTGGTAACCCTAGCAAAACAATGTCCAGGAGCTGGTCCTCAATAAGAGTGACGAAAGCTTGCAAGGCATGTGGGAGAGTGCCAACATTGGGAACAGAGTAAACCGTGGATAGAACTCCCTCCAGCGGTGGAGGCATAATGGAGAAGCTCAGGAGTCCATCACCAAGGGTAGAGTCCCACTAGGGAACCTAGGAGCAAGCCTCAATGGACAAAATCATAGTCTGACATTGAAGAGTAAATCACAGTGGGATAGCAGACAGTGAAGTTAAAGTCGGACGCGTTAGAGCAAATCCCAGCAGGCAGAATCTCTGAAGGCAACCTGGGAGTGAAATCACAGAGGGCAGGAATAAAATAATAATGAGCCAAATTACACAGTGGGTCTAGCACGGCCCACTTGTGACTAATTCTGCATCCAAGTGCTGAGACCCTAGTCTGAAGGTGTAGGTCGTTATGACAGAACCTTTCTGCATTTAGGGCTGCATGGTAAATGCGTTGAGATCACGTTAATGTTTGGGTAGGTTGAATTTGGTTTGCTTGCAGTATTCTTGGAAGGAAGGTGAGTCATGGGTTTGATTCACTGGTTGGTACATTATGTTCTCAACCTTTTAGGCAGCCTCCCATGTTTGCATGTCATGGTGTTTCTGTTGGCTCTGTGCTAATGCCTGCAGTTGGATCTTAATGACTGTGCCTTGGCTGGCTATATGTTGTTGAAGAGCCAGGTCTTTAATGTTTTGCACAATGTAAGGTGATCTGAGTTGTGTGAATTCCCCATGCAAGTGAGTTCCAGAGTTTGTGATGTTGGACAATGCCAATCCTATGTATCTGGAGATTGCTAGGAGAATGTCATTGCTAGACCTTGGAGGTCTCATCTGGGGATCTGGGGTGATGTTTCCTAACATGCGTTAAGCTGCAAGGCTCGGCAGTATGGTAGATGATAAACTTTGATAAATGTTTTTTTTATTGACTGTTAGTCAGCTGAGCTTCCCTAGAGCTGATGTGATGTGGTTTTAGTTTAGTTTAGTGGTCTCTCCTGTTTTGCAGTTGTGTTCTGGATATGAGGAGGTTTCCTTGAAATGTGATCTGGAATGCCAAAGCATATGCTGACTTAGTCGATTCTTGATAAAACCAGTGAGATGGCCACAAGAGTTTTATGCGAAAAGGTGGAGAATGGCGTTGTCTGCCTGATTAAACATAGGTGGAAAAATCACTTAGCCACAGTGTTGAGTTGTGGTTCTGGGATTAGTCCAAAGCCCTTCGGAATCCCTAACTTCGAATACTGATGTCTTTGCGCAGTTTTATGTTGGTTCTCATCATCCATGCATTCATTTATGCAGGTGCCTTGTGAGGTCGGAGTCTCTTTTTGGCCGCCATTCTGAGATTGTTTTGATTTGTGACCGGTGGTTTGAATTGTCGAGGGCCGCAAAGATATCTAGGACCACAGGACCATGATAATCGATGTTGGCACCCCCATTGATTTTAAGGTTGTTCAGTATGAATAGAATCACTAATCCTGTCCCTCTCATGGGTTCTCAATTCTATGTGGTCCAGGATATTGTTTTGATTCGACTTGTTCCAGGATTTGAATATAAATGTAGCACTCCATGATTTTTGCAGGGAATGGTATGTCATTTGTGGGATCTTCCAGGATTCCAGTCATGGTTTTGAACAGTGGACCATCCTGAAGTACAACGGCATAATTCCAGTCACCACTGACAAGTTATTGATTTCCTGGTAGTGGTTGGCAGAGGTTTCTTTGTGAAGAATGCCCATCTCTGTCTGGACAGCAGCAGACTGTTGGTGATCCTACTTTTTTTTTTAATCAAAAACTTTATTGGTTTTGAAAACATGCATGTAACATTACAAGTATCCCAACATTACAAAGAAGGGGATGGGAGGAGGGGGCGGGGGGGGGGGGGTAAACAGCTGCAGGGAAGAGGGGAAAGGGAAGGGAAAACAAAGAAAGCAAAGAAAGGGGCTTTAGCTCTCGCTGTCATGAGGTCTGCAGTGAGGAAGCTCGTGAGGCAGTTCGTGCGTTCCAGGCCACCAACCCGGCGTCACCCACCCATATGGCACGTTTCACTCGATACATCTCGTCTGGGACTCAGCTATCCTCTTCCCATCTCTGCCATATCTTCTCTGCTTTCTGCGGGCACCCCCTTGCCGCGTACACCCTGCGTTCCGTTATCACGCAAATGTCTACATCTGTAACCCACTGGTCATAGCAGGGTGTTCTCTCGGATCCCCATAACTGCGCAATGTTCCTTCTGAGGACTGCTGTTGCGGTCGACCATAGCAATTTCTCGTAGCGTGTCAGATCGCTTTCGTCGGAGATTCCTAATAGGAGCTGTTTTGGACCCCTTTGCACTGGTTTGCCCATGACTCTGGAAAGCTTGTCGCAGCATTTCCTCCAAAATTGCTGTATTTTGTCACATTCCCATATAATGTGGAAGAAAGTACCCTCTTCCCGTTTACAACGCAAGCATCGCGCGTCCGAGGTTCTGCCCCAGCGGAAAAGTGCCACTCTGGCATAGTAGATGCGGTGTAGGATTTTAAGTTGCACTAGCCGAAGTCTCGATGAGATGGCCACTTCCCGGGGATACATCAATGCTTCTGCCCAGTCCTCAGGCTGGAACGAGCCCACGTCGCGCTCCCATCTGGCTTTCAGACTGAGCAGTTCAGGTGTAGCAAAGGATGTGATTACATTGTACATGGTTGAGGTGACTTTGCGCTGTATTCGGTCCTGGACAATATTGCGTTCTAACGGGGTGCACTCCGGAATATCGCTGATTGTTTGACGGTGGACCTGCAGTGCGTGTTTCAGTTGGGTGTAGTGGTATTCCTCAGAGGGTGGGAGGGCGAATTCAGAGCATAATGTTTCAAAGGTGACCAATGTCTCCTCCCTCATAACGTCTCCAATTCTGGCAATACCTCTACTGGCCCATGCGGGCCATTTGGGGAGCTTCAACATTTCGGGGAGGAGTCTGTTGTGCCACAGAGGTTGGGCTAGAGTCAGCTTCGCGTCCCAGCCTATGTGGCGATGCGCTTCGGTCCAGATGCATGTGATGCTAGTATCCATATCTAGAGCTGGTCTGCGGCACCGGCCGCGATACAGGAGTTCCAAGGGGGCAGCTCCACTCTGCGAGTTGATCCTTTTGATGTGTGGCAAATTCCTGTCCCCATGGAGCATGTCATTCACCACCGCCATCTGGCTGGCCCAGTAATAAGTTTGCACTCTGGGCAGTCCAATCCCACCCTCCCAGATGGACCTTTGCAGGGTAGAGAGGGCAATCCGCGGGTGACCCCCGCTCCACAACAGCTTTCTAAGGATACGGTCTATCTTCAGGAATTCCTGATGTGGGATGTGTAGTGGAGCGTTTTGCAGAATGTACAGAAACTTTGGGAGTGCAATCATCTTGAATAGGGCTGCTCTGCCCATCAGTGTTAGTGGCAGGTTAGACCAGTGGCGAGTGTCCTCCGCAAACCTTGTGACAACCGGGTGTAGGTTCAGCAATGTATAGTCCATCAGGTTCTTCGTGATGATGACCCCCAGGTATTTAAACTGCTCTGTCACGACTTGGTAGGGGCAGTCCGCGGGGCTAGCAGCTGCTACGTTGCCTATGGGAAATAGGGTGGATTTTGACCAGTTTACTCGTAGTCCACTGAAGTCTCCGTACTCCTTCAACATCTGTGTGACGCGGTGGCAGGAGTTGCACGGGTCTTTCAGATATATAAGCAGATCATCCGCGTAGAGAGACACTCTGTCCTCCCATGTCTCCGACCAGCGGAACCCTTCCCAGAGCCGTGTATCACGTAGGAGGATAGCCAGGGGTTCTATGGCTATTGCGAAGATCATTGCGGACAGGGGGCAACCCTGTCTGGTGCCTCTGCCCAGGCCAAACGGCTCTGATTGCCAACCGTTAACCTTAGTCCTGGCCATCGGCCCGCTGTACAGCAAAAGCACCCAGCTCATAAAGTTTTCTCCAAACCCCATGCGTCTCATTATGTCCCAGATGGCCTCCCATCTCACTGAATCGAAGGCCTTCTCAAAGTCGATTGCCAGCAAGGCCAGCGGCCCTTGAATGCTGTCGGATTTTTCCAGTGCCGCATGTAGTCTGTGAAGGTTCATACGCGTCGATCTCTGGGGCATGAACCCGCATTGGTCTGGATGGATCAGCGCGGGTATCACCTGCTGCAAGCGGTCTGCCAGCAGCTTAGCTAAAATTTTCGTTTCGCTGTTTATGAGCGAGATGGGCCGGTACGAATTGCAATTGTCAGGGGGCTTGTCCGGTTTGGGCAATACGATTATCGTGGCTTCTCTCAGGTCTGGGGATAGAATGCCCCGTTCTTTTGCGTGCTGGTACATTCTCAGTAGTTGTGGGGCAATTACGTTGGTCCCCACCTTCCGCCACAGTTCGATCGGGAAGCCATTTGGGCCTGGGGATTTGCCAGATTGGAGGGCAGACATCGCACCTGCCACTTCCTCTTCCGTTATATCCCTGTCCAATAGTTCTTGTTGGGTCTCGTCCAGAGTGGGGAGGTTAATTTCATCTATTATTGACGTGTTCATGTGGGTTGCGGGCTCTTTATAGAGATCAGCGTAGTAGTCTGCGAAACCTTGTGAAATGTCTTGATCCGATACTAGTGGCCCTGCGCTCCCCCCCTGTAGCTGATGCACATGTCTGCTTCCCTGCTCCTTATGCTCCAGCCACGCTAGCAATTTGCCAGCTTTATCGCCTGTTTCATAAACACGCGCCCTCATTGCCATGTGTGCTTGTTTGGCGTTATCAAGTGCTGTGTTCTGGAGCAGCTTCTGTGCTCGGATTAAGGCCCGGTTCGTCTCAGGCGTGTCCTGGGCAATATGGGCTTCCTCTGCCAGTTTAACTTGTTGTTCTGCCTCATGTATTTTAAGGAGGTGTTGCTTCTTATGTGCGGATGTCCATGAGATGAGTTCCCCCCTTAGAACTGCTTTATATGCCTCCCACAGTGACCCAGGGTCCGCAGCAGACTCCGTGTTTAGCTCAAAATACGTTTCGGTCGCCTCTTGGAGTTTTTCTATCAGGTCTGGGTTACCCAAGTAATAATTATTCAGGCGCCAACTTGGCGGGGGGGTCGGTCTAGAGGTCGTGATTTTCAGCACCACTGGGGAGTGGTCAGAGATACCCCTAGGTAATAGGTATGCTTCTTGTGCTCTATATAGGTCAGTTGAAGGGATGAAGAAGTAATCCAGTCTGGAGAGCGAGGCGTGCGCCCCAGAATGGAAGGAATATTCCCTGGAGTCGGGGTGGAGCTCTCTCCACACGTCACACAAGCCTAGGGCGTTCGTGAACCTGGCAAGTTTGGTGCGTGCCTCGGGGTTTCTATTGCGCAGGTGTGAGCGGTCTAGGGTTGGGTCCATGACTTCATTAAAGTCCCCTCCAATTATCGTGATGTCAGAATTATCTTCCGTACTTATGGGGGAAATGTCGGTGAGTAATGGCGTTAGCAAAGTTGGTGGTGCGTAGACAACAAGTAGTGTGATGGAGTTTCCCCAGAGCGTGCCTGTCGCGTGTATGTACCTGCCTCCGGTGTCCTGAGACACCGTGTTCAAATGGAAGGGGAGGTTTTTATGTATCAGAATCAGGACACCACGTGAACCCATTGTGAAGCCCGCATGGAGTGCGAGCCTGTAGTTTGTGCGTTTAAAGAAGGAACATTCTGTGCCTGCAAGGTGTGTTTCTACCAGAAAAACTATATCTGGGGCGTGCCTTTTCAAGTATTGCCCTACCAATCGGCGTTTGATTGCATTGCCGAGCCCGTTGACATTCCAGGTCATGAAGTTAAGTGACCTGGCCTTGCTGGTCCTGATGCTACTGGGGGCCATAACTATTTGTGGACGAGAAAGTATGTGCTACTGGCGGCGGCGCCTGGCGCCGGGTTTCTGTGTGTTTATTTAATGCTGCCTCTATCTTGGACTTTAGTGTATACCCTGCTTGTCTGGCCCCTTTCATAACTAAACCTAACAAACCCATAACTACCCACCCTATACTCCTCCCAACTAGAAGCATCTGTAGCCCGAACATGAGAAACCAAGTTGTCAACCGGACAACTCACATGAAACAAACTGACTTAGAGGTACAGGTGTCTACCTGTAACGCAAGTGCGGCTTAACTTTAAGCTCTAAGCGAAACTCCAAGAGAGGACCTACCCAGGGGGCTCTCCTTCTTGGGCCGTATGTTGGTGTTCACCTGGTGGGACGTCTCCCGTGGCTCAGTCGGGAGTGTGGTTTGATTACGCCTGTATGCTGCGCTAGGGCACTCTTTCACACCACTACTGGGTTGAGCATTTTCAGTGTGCGTCCTGCTCCGCTAGTCGCTCCGGAGCCTCCTGTTCCCCACGTTCCGGGGCTCTCCTTGGGGAGACTTGTTGTGGCCCGGGTCGAACCCTGCCTCTATGCCTTTGTGCCCTCGTGGACCAATCCCCTTCAATATGAGCCTCGGCCCATCTCCAGGCTTCCTGTGGGTCTGTAAAGTGCACCGTCGTCCCCTTGTGGTGAATCTTTAGTTGGGCCGGAAAGAGAAAGCCGTATTTCACCTTTAACTGCGCCAGCTGTCTTTTGAGAGGCTCGAAGGATTGCCTTGCACGTTGCACCTCACGGGTGTAGTCTGGGAAAAAGGCTATTCGCGACCCATTGTGTGTGATCGACCCTTGGGAGCGAGACATTTGCAGGAGCGCATCTCTGTCACGATAGTTCAGCAGTCTGGCGATTATTGTTCGGGGCGGAGCGCCCGGTATCGGTCTGCCCGAGGGCATTCTGTGCGCCCTCTCTACGGAGAAAAACTTCGAGAAAGGGTAGGGTTCGAAGATGTCAGCGAGCCATTGTTCTAGAAACAGTTCCATGCACTGCCCTTCCTCCCCCTCCGGGAGGCCCAGGATGCGAACATTATTGCGGCGAGACCTTCCCTCTCCCTCATCGACTTTGGCCTCTAGGGTCTTCAGGCGGGCCAGTGCCTGGGTCATCTGCCTGTTAATCCCAGTGACGTTATCCTCTACTGCGGAGATACGGTGTTCGGCCTCGCTCGTTCTGGAGGTTAACTTTTGTAGGTCGTGCCGCAGGAAGGAGACATCTGCAGCGATGCTATCCATCTTGATCTCCATGGAGGAGCGTGAGCTAGCGATAGCCGCCATGATGTCCCGCAAGGAGAGAGGTTCATCCTCTGGTTGAGGGAGCGCTCGTGTTGTTGACGCTGCGGGAGCCGGGGCCGTGGCTACCGCAAACTGATCCATACTGCTTTGAGTGGATGTTTTCCTCTGCCTGTCCTTCCCCATCGTGCCGTGCGTCGAAGGTCACGGTGGTGGAAATCCGCGTCTTCCACTAGGCCCAACGGCAGCAGCAAAATACCGGCGGGGCGGGGCGCCGGCGTTTCTCCCTGGTGGTTCCACCCCAGCTATGCCCTGTGCCGTGACTCCGCCGGGATGGGCCCGTGCCTTGGGGTTCCCCGCGGAGAGTACTCGGAGTAGTCCCCGGAGTCCACTGGGACCCCTCCCCTTTGTTGGCTTGTGAGACCCTCTTGCGTCATGCGTTCCCCGGGATTGTTGGGGTGGCTGGGGTGGGATGCTCCCACTTACTTGCTTGCTTCTCCAGGGGGCGCTTCTGATGCCCAGGATCTTCTCCGCACGGGTCCACGGCAAGAAGCCTCTGGGTGGGGAAAGACAGTTCGTCCGCCCGGCCCGTCACCGGGCACCGTAGGCCGTCCTGGACCAGGGCCGCCAATCGTCCGCAATGACCACTCCCCCAAAGTTCGTGAGTCTGCAGCCACACAAACACCGGCTGCCTACCCAGTCAGAGGCACCCGATATGCTGGGGTGCCTGTGTGTAGGAGTCCAGCCAGGAAGTGCCTGCTCACCTCTGCTATGGAGGGGGGGGGGGGGGGACTCCGGTCGATTTGCCGGGGGACCGGCTCACTCCATCCTCATGCGCCCTGGCCCCGTGGGTCTTCCTCGCCGGTGCGCGCGGACAGCGCCGCTCCTTTCATCCACCTCTGCCCGCACCACTGGGGGCCGCACCGTGGTCTGCGGGTATAAGGCCGAGAGTCCGTCAGGCGAGCATCTTTTCTGCTCACTGGGGCGCTACAGGGTCCCTTCGCTGTCGGGGACAGCTCGAGCGGGCTCACAACACTCCTTTTCCTTGCGATCGGGCGTCGGGTCGCAACGTGGTGCACTGCTCCGGCCGAGGCAGCCGAGGGGTCCTCCCCCACCAGGAGGTTCGGTCTAACACAGGGATCGGACCGCAGCGGCCATTTTGGATTCGGCAACTCGCGCCCAGCGCGCCGCAACTTCTTTGCTTTTTTCCTTCACCCAGAGCAGGATTCTCGGGGTGAAAATGCACACGGAGCTTCTTCCAGCGTTCATGCGGCTAATCTTGAAGTTGCAAGTCGTATCGTCCCACCAAACAGGATAATTTCCTCAGGATGTTGTCGGCGGCAAGAGGAGCTCACGGAGCTCACGTCCTCTGCGCTTGCATGCTGGCCACGCCCCCCTGGTGATCCTACTTTTGTTGCTTTCTTTGGCGAGTTTGGAGAATTCCAAATTGGGGGTTGTTTTGAATTGTTTGAGTGTTGGTGTGCTCAGGTGGGATCTTCGTGAAATTTTTCTTCTTTCATGTTTTTTTTTTCATGGTGTTTTGGAAGTGGTTGATAGTGTTTGTTACTTTTTGAGCGGGTATTAGAGTTTTGATGCATGAATTTGGATTTCTCATTTCGTCAATGATTTGATGATCTTTTTGGATATGCTTTTCCGTTCCAATGTTTTCTGCGTAGTGTATGTTTTTTTGCCTTTAGGACAGCTGCCTTATAGTGTGACTGTATGCTGCTTTTTCTTGATGTGTGCATTTCCTCCATGCCTACAAGTCATTTTTGGTTGTCGTATGGGTGTATAGTTTCGGGGTGAACCGTATGGCAGCTTTTCTGCTGAGATGGTGAATTGTTTCATGGGAGTTAGTATTTCCAGTGCTTTAGTAATACATTTTTGGTGCACCTGTGCTTCATCTAGGAGCCAGTGATCGAGGACTGGCAGTGTTAGTTCAGTGTCCTCCATTAGTTTTTTTGTCATGTCATTTAGGTCAGGATTTTTCCAAGCTTGGAAGGGTGCTTGCTTGCTTCTTGTGTGAAGGGAGGGTGCTAGTAATCACGCGGGTCACAGAAGTTACCAAGGGATGGTCCCTCCACAGCACATAGATTGGAGGGCCCTCTTTGCAGAAAATCATTTCCAGGATGTGTTATGCTGTTTTTGTTGCTGCGTTTATCATTTGTTTGAGGTAAGTTAGGAGCTCAGCAATCTGCCATAGGTATAAGTCTCTTTTTCGAGCCAGGTGTTAAAATAAATGTCATAGCCACAGTAAGGTGCTTGTGTTACATCAAAAGGTTTCTGATAGTGTTTGCGCGAACAGGAGGTTGTATCGGTATCGCTGACCTATGGATCATCTTCAAAAGCCGCACCAAAATATAAGCAACTACACAACAGTTTTCAAAATGTAATCAGTCAAATTATGAGCAACACAGATTTGACTGCGTCTCTAACAGTATTCAGAATTAATGAACGGAACATGAGTTTCCTTTAGATTTCTAAGAGCTCAAAGAGCAATCTGCTCCGTGTGTTGGTTTGCTGAATCGGTTCCTGGAGAGAAGAACTGGCTCGGCAGCAGCAGTTTAGAGGAGTCTTTGGAGATATGCGCCTTTGAGGTTCCTCACACTGTAATGAAGGGGAGGGCCTGAAAAGCTGGTCTGAATGATGGCAGATAATATCTATATTAATCTGTTTAGACTCCCAATGAAATTACATTTTATTTCAACGTGAACTGAGTTTCTTGGCCTCTCATAACGGACCTTACCTTAGCCTTGAGTGCATCAATTTGGAAACTCTGCCCTCCATGCTTAATTGTAGTTCCTTAGCTTGATGTTGGTCGCTCTTACCCATTGTGGAGTTGAAGCACCATTACAGACGTGGGCCTAGCAGTGTTGCCAGTCTTGGTTATACGTTGAAGGTGAGGCTGAAGGACACGTACCAATAGCTGAGTAGCCCACACTAATCTTCCATGCAGTCAGGAGTTAATGGGATTGACTGCACACAGCTTGGCCACGCCCCCCTGCACTCAGCTTGTCCATGCACCCCCTGCACTCAGCTTGGCCACGCCCTGGCAAATTAACTTGGCTGCAGGATATGGCATCCAGACAGTGACTTTCTGGTAGCCCATAACTGCTGCACAGATTGGTTATGCACACTATGCCCAATCAAGTCTTGATCCCTCTCTCCACACTGAGAGACTTGCAAGAGGGTGATCAATGCTTGCATAACTGCAGTACCCAATGAGCAGGACCACCACCACTGCCCTCCGTGGGCACCCCAAATGGGGCAAAAGACAAGGTGCTCCACAGTGCACTGAAGATCCAACCTGGTCATCACAGAGCGCTCCCCAGAACAGTTACAATACAGGCAAAAAACAGAGCCAGACTCTGCTTGACAGCACTGATCGCCCAAAAGTTCCTCCTCTGCCTTTAATCCAGACAGACCCTCAGAAAAGTCAGTCGCCGGTGGGATTCTGCCTTTTGCAGAGTGGTGCAGACAGACGCTTACTGTCGAGTGCATGGGTCTAACTCCTACATTGTTTACAGCAATGTGAGCCCAAGTCCTGCTGCACTCATAGTCTCAACTTGTGCACAATAGTCAAAGGGTTTTCTTTTTTACTTTATATAACAGCAGGCAGAAACTTTACAGAGCACAACTCTTAGGCTGCATCGCATTCTTGTTTCAACACACATAGATTGGCAATGGCTATACATACCCAACTTAATATAACGATTCTAAGTGACTGTTACACATACATTTCGAAGTACATTTGTGATCTGTTTCATCGCCACTCCCAGCCCCCGTGTTTGTCCGTGTAAGGTAGTCCCGGAAGGGTTCCCATGTGTATTTTGGCTGACATCTTGATACAAGCATTGCTGTATATCCCTCCTCCCTGTCAGTGACAAGCGTTTGTGCTTTAAGCCATTCTGCCCCTGCCGGGGCTATTCTGGATTTCCAATATTTCAATATTGTTTTTTGCTATTATACAGCTCAAAGTAAAGAATCTACGTACCAGTAGAGAGACCTTTCCAATGTCCCACATGGGGTATTTAGGAGGAGAAAGCACAGGGGTTATCTGCACTATGTCGTACAACACATCGACCAGTTGCTGCCAAAACCATGCAACCAACGGGCAGCCCCAGGACATGCGAGTCCACCCGTGCCCTTCCACACTTCACACATCCATCACTAACATTTGAAGCAAATGTGGAAATATGCACTGGTATATAGTATAGCTAGTTCAACCCCTTAAATTGTATCAGACAGAACCTGAGTTAAGCAAGACCTCCCTCGTCAACTGACACCACCTCTGCCATTGGTCATTGTGTATTTCATTGTTTGTCAGTCTCCCATTTCTGCCTTCTTGACATAGTCGGTATAGCTTGGATACCAGTCTCCTTTCGCCTCTACTGGTCGCCACTGCCTCCAGGAATTAATTTGTGTCGGGCTCCCGTGGAAACGATGGCCATCGACGGTGGACCACTGCCCTTATTCTATATTACTGCAGTGTTTTAATGGGACTGTCTCACATCTTTGCTGCAAACTCCTCTGGCATCACAAACCGTCCTTCAGGGTACAAGTCTCGTAGGACGATACACTTGTTAGCGTCCCACGATCTTTGGATATCAAGGTCATATGTTGGGGGGCAGAGGGGAGTTCTGGGCAATTCCACAAGGGCATTGCTCTGTAATATGGGGCAGCCCCACCCATTCACTTGAATAGCCTCCACCATGCGTTCACTGTCGTGTGGACTGGGTCGAAGGTACCGGAGTCTGCATGCCGGTCGCCGAGGTTGACCACTCTAAGATTCGTCAGTGCTGCACTGTAATATTCCACAGCATGGTGTGTCAGCCCGGGAGTCTAGGTATACCAGTTCCTGGCATATTGCACCTGCGCTACAATATAGTATAACTCAAAGTTGGATGCTGCAAGACCCCCATTGTGGTATGGTTCTACTAACACCTCCCAGCTCATCCAGGCCACTCCCTTCCACCATACACGGCCCATAGCCAGGGATCGTAGTTTTTTTTTTTTTTTTATGATCTTCCGGGACTTATTGGGATGGTGCTAAAATAATACAGTAATTTAGGGACCACCACCATCTTAAGTAAAGACAGCCTCCCATACAATGACATAGGCGATCAGGCCCACAATTGTGGTTTAGTGGCTAAAGTGTCGATGTAAACCTTGTGGTTATCAGCATATAGGGAACGGGGTCAGCGAGACACCAGCACACCCAGGTATTTCAACCTGTTACGGACCCATCGAAACCCCTGCAGATCAGCAGGCTCCAACGTGTTATCCGTCAACAGGAACAGCTTTGACTTGGCCTCATTTATTTTATACCCAGAGTATTATGTAAATTAACTGACCTCTTCCATCATTCTGCTCCGGATCCCGGAAACGTAACAGGGTATCGTCTGCATATAGTGATATGATTTGTGGCGGACCGCCTGTTTGGATCCCTCTGTGGCTATGTCTTTCACTCATCAGTCGTGCCAGGGGCTCTATTGTTAACGTGAATAATAATGGGGTCAGAGGGCACCCTTGTTGTGTCCCACGCCCCAGCTGAAAGGCTGTCGACAATCTGCCATTGGTTCCGGACCCTAGCAATAGGGCCAGCATACAAAAGCCGCACACAGTCAATAAAATATTCACCAAACCCCATGTGTCATAGCACCCCGAACAGAAAATTCCACAACACAGTCGAAGGCCTTTTCCACATACAGGGAAGCAGCAACTGCCCTGGCCCGCGGTTTGATCTGTGATATGATGCCAAAAAGCCTCCGGAGGTTAAGCGCGATAGAGCGGTCCGGAATAAATCCCGATTGGTCAAGATGCGCAAGTGTCACCATGTAAGGCAACAGCCGAGAGGCCAGAACCTTTGCAAATATCTTTGCATCTCTATCAATCGGCGACAGTGACCTAAACAAGACCATGTCCTGCGGTCGTCTATTCGGCTTCAACAATACTGAAATGATAGCCTCAGAAGCGTATGTGAAAGCTTACCTGATTTTAATGATTCCTCCCACAGTTTCAGCAATCTCGGAGCAAGTATCGACCCAAATTCTTTACAGATCAATGCCCAGACCGTCAAAGCCCGGGGCTTTCCCAGAAGCTAGTATCATTATTGCATCTGTCTCCTGGCAAATCTAGGGCAGCACATGCCTCCACAAACAGACCCAGGAGAGCAATGTCCTCGCTATACAGAGTAAGCTCGGCCTCCGGACACACAGCATATAAGGTATCGTAATAGTCTTGGAATTCCCCATTAATTCCCTCGTCCGTAGTCTGCATGTTCCCCACCTGTCCCAGTAATATGCTGCGTCCTCCACTTGTACCGAACCACACCGGCTAGGAAATGTCCCAGCCTGTCGGCTTCTCCATATCTGCGCACCAGACCTCCTTGTCTGCCAGATCCCGGAACTTCACTGCATTTCCTTTGATCAGACCCAATAGTGCCCTATCACTTGTGCTGCCATATTCATTCTCCAGTTGCCTCAAGCATGTTTCAACCTCATGTGATTCCCGTCTGACCTTCCTTAATACCTTGATGGTCATGGACGTCATTCCCCCCCCACAACCATACCCTAAAGGCTTCCCGCACAGTGGCAAAGCAGAGTACAGATCTCTCGGTCCTCCCAAAGAAATCCTCAATTTTGTCTTACACTGAGAGCCGCAGATCGGCATCTAGCATTGAGGGGGGGCCATCCTCCACAACGGTCAAGGTACTGTGGAATACTCCCACCTTATCGATATCTTAACTGGTGAATGATCAGATAGGGTCCTTGGGTGTATCATCACACAGTCATGCACCGGTGTCACCCATGTACTAGACAATAACCAATAGTTTATCCTGGAATGCGCGTCACTGGACTATTGTACTCTGCCACCCCTGGATTTTGGTCTTTCCAGACATCTACTAACTCAATCTGTGACATAAACTGGGTGACCATGCATGCTGCCACGGTCAGACCTCGCTGAGTGGTTCAAAAGCGGTCCAGCTCTTTGTCCAAAACCATATTGAAGTC
This sequence comes from Ambystoma mexicanum, assembly GCF_040938575.1. Classification (NCBI taxonomy): domain Eukaryota; kingdom Metazoa; phylum Chordata; class Amphibia; order Caudata; family Ambystomatidae; genus Ambystoma; species Ambystoma mexicanum. The sequence goes on from NC_090935.1 coordinate 576,259,212, forward strand.
CCCTCCCCATATTATCGGGGCGGCTGTCCCTTTTGCGAGTATTTTGACCAGGTCCCCATAGAAACTAGGGTCATGTATATTTGGACCGTATGTGTTGACCAATACCACCATTATACCTGAGAGCCTCCCCCACACAATCGCATAACGACCCTGCGGGTCAGTGCTCCTTTTTTCCTCCTGCAAGCACAGTTCCCTGTGTATTAAGGTGAGCACCCCCTGGCCTGTGTCGAGTGTTCTGTATATAGTACCATTGATTTGACCACCCCACCCCCCATTTCCCCCCAGTCTGATGCGCGAACTCCCTGGTTTAACTGCCCTTGGATATGCATTTCCTGAAACATTACTACATTGGGCCGGTGACGGTCCAAATACGCAAGAACATAGAACCTTTCTCGCCTTGGAGGGATTGTTTAGGCCATGGACATTCCAGGTCATTTTACATCTTCATCTATATTGTCCTGTGGAGCTTATAATATACATTTGCCATCCCATCAGTAGTTGCGGGCAGTACCGCTTGTGCTCACCTAGCAACATATCTGCCAATCTTTTGAACTTAACTCCCCGCTCCCTATTCCCCCCAAGCCCGGCCCCATATGCCAGGTGCTCAGCACACCATCCCCATTCAGGCCCTTCCTCCCCCCCCCCCCATCGTCACCTCCCCAAACCTGGTAACTCCCCCCTTCCTTGCCTCATCATCACCCCCGATCTGACAATGAAGCCCCATAACTCTAATGGAGATCCCCTAGGGTATGTTGCGGACAGCAAAAACATGCGTATGACTGCCAAGTGGTGCCCACCGGCATCACTCAAACATCAGTTCTGTGTGTCATCACGTTGTCGCTGCATGTAGGAAAGTTCAGCCGTGTGAATTTCCAGCTCAGTCTCCCAGATCATCCTCCGCACCACCCTCCCCGGACCATGGCTACGGTTCTTCATACGCTCTTGCGGGGGGAGTGGGGATGGACGCCTCCACCTATGCAATAGCGTTCGATGGGTTTTCAAAACAATTTGTGTTGCTTCTGTTGGAAACAAAAGGGCATATGGGACATGTCTGGCCCTGAGCAGTCTCTTCACCAGGTCATATGATCTTCGCTGCATCTGGTCCCCGGCCATGAAATCTTGATAAATATGCAAATGACTGGCTTCATAGCGCAGTCTACCCTGCTCTCTGGATAATTGCAGGATGAGGTCTCTGTCCCTGTAATTGAGCAGTCCCGCAATTATTGTGCATGGAGGGGGCCCTGGTTTGGGAATCTGGGCAAGAGCATGGTGCACACGTTCAAACAAAACATTTGGAGAAAAAGTTGCCGCTCCAAACAAGGCCTGAAACAATTTTCTGGAATCGGTCCCTTAAGTGCTGCCTCAGGCCCTCCGACTATGTGTACATTATTGCGTCTTGAACACGACTCAAGGTCATCACATTTACACCGGATCTTTGTCACTTCCGACTGCAGGGTCGCAATAGCACGGTCATGCTGACCCACCCTATCTTCCACTTTAATTCCTGGGTGGGTCTGTGAGAGGAAGCACTTGCTGGAAATCTGACGAATGTTCCATGAGAACTGGAAAGCATGCTTGCGACTTCCATTTCTGGGCTACTTTGACGACTTCTGCTTTCTCCATCCTGAACTTTGCTAGAACTCTGGCTAACATGAAGGGGGGGAAAGGTCTACTGCACAGTGCCCAACCGTTTTTGACGTGTCCTGCAGGTACATCTTCTGCTTAGCACAGCTACTGTAGCTGAGAACTGACAGAATTTATTATCTGTAATGGGGCTCCCGTTTGCTGGAGCTCGAGATGCACGGTTGCACCGAAAAGCCTGCTGGTAAATATGAGCCTGCGCTCGTGCTGTCGAGTAAATAAAAGCTGAAACGCTGGCCGAGCTTTCAGGGCATTGCGGGGAAAGCACCTTACGGCGCCACTCTGGTGGCTCTGACCACCCCACGGTGCCCGCAGTCGGTGCACAGCTAATGTAGAGCTTCACCCGGCCTCTGAACGACAAGGGGGTGGGACTGCTTTGCTGAGCATAGCCGGGGGCCCTGGAGAGAAGTGCTTACTCGCAGGTCCGGCTGCGCTCAGCATATAATGAAAAACTGTCATCGCTCCTCGATCCTTGTAGGGATTCGCCGTGCTCATGTGCTGCGTAAATGGAACGTTATGGTACCTAGTAACAGTAAACGAGCAACTCGTGTACCAAGAAAAACATTCTATATATCTAGACCATAAAACCTAGGTATTTGCTGCACTCTCGCAGAGTAGATAGAATGTTGTGGTCCCCAGTAACGGTAAACAAGCAACTCGTGTGCCAAGAAAAAAACATTCTATATCTAGATAATAAAACCTACAAAATAAACATTTTATCTCATATAAAAACATGTCACTTGTTGTTCTCAGTGCCACACTGTATGCATTGATAATGCAGTATAATAGGTGGAGCCAAATAATCTGCTACTCGGAAGATCAGGAAAAGAAGAGGAAAGAGAAGAGGCAGGAGGAAGAAGCAGGAAGTGGGGCATGGCGCCCAGGGACAGGATATGGACATCGAACGACCAGGAACACTGGGGTTCATGGTATGTGAAGTTTGTGATTAGTTTTCTATTTTATGTTTTAAAAAAAAAGAAAAGGTATTGTTTTAAAAATACTGAGATTTAAATCTTCTGGGAAGAGTAGATTAAAGGAAGTTAAGCATAATGCTCGCCCTCCGGTCTTGACTAGATACATTTTCAGAAAGTCTTTATTTTTTTATCCAGCTTTTTTTGTTTTTTTAAAAGTAATAATTATGGCCATCTGTTTTACTATTCTGTTGTTGAAAGATATTACATCAATTGTGCATCCTCCTATGTTAAGGAGAATTCTCTGTAAGGCTAATTTCCCAAACCTAGTGAGTTCCCCAGCAGCTTTGCTGGATTTTTGGGGTTTATTTTTTTCTCTCCTGCTAAGAGTGAGATTCTTTTGCTCCCACTCTTAGACATGATTTGAGGTGTTCCTTTAACTTTCCATGTGTTTTATGGGCTATGGGGTCTTTTACTCCATAGGGTCTCATGTGTTTTTTTGATGTGGGTTACACAGCACCCTCCGTGCCGTAACCCAGGGGTGTCGTAGCAACCCCCCAACATAGACTCCATACCCTGAGACTGACTACTGTCTCCTAGGGCATGTAAAGTCACCATTGGCTTTGCTAGTCCAAAATTATGAACAGAAACCAGTACAAACCATCATATTGTGGAAGTACTGGTCGGGGCAATTCGATTGCCAGAACTCGATTCTAAAATGGCGTTTGTGTTCTCTTCTGTGACTCCAACCCAAGTCGAGCCCTTTGTTCCACTTTTTGGCGGGCTTCTCCACAGAGGCCTCCAAAAGTGGTGCCACTCTGTCTGGGTACCACAGGGGGCGTGGGAGGGGGTTTAGGCACCCTGGACTGAGTTACATTAGTAACTCAAGTCGCAATCTTGTGTGATTGGCCCAAGTGGTGAGCCGGCCGGCTCACCACTTAGCATGTTTGATTGACAGCTAGGCTGAGTGAATGGGGGTGTGCTGCATAAAAGCAGGGCTTTGGGGACTGGAACTTCAGACGTCGCCACTGGACCTAAAGAATCCGAGGAGGGAGAAGCTGAGCCGACCTGCAACGACGACACCACCGGTGGAGCCCTGCTGAACATCTCACCACTTTTCCCAACGACCGAGGAGATCTCCAGCCCGGAGAGTCTTCTTCCTTCGACTGGTGGGGATAACCAGTCTACCTTCTTTTCGCCCTCCTGGAGCATCTCGTGGCCGCATTGCCGGTGCCAAGCACCCCGGCAACCGGGATACCACGTCTTCACCACTACCGCGAACCGAAAGGGTAGTACCTTTGTACCGGAGAACTCTGCGGCTGGTTTCTTCCCTGGCAGTGCAACAACCTTCATCTTTCCTCCACAACGAGATCTTCTCTTCCTCTGGACGACGCTGCGACTTGCACCCGCTGCCAGGAACAACTGCCCCCGCTGGAGGATCCTCTCCATTTAAGGTACCGTGTTCCGCCTGGCTTGCAACCGATTTTAACGGGGTGTATTAAATCCTCGTCTCTCGAACCTGCGTTAGCCTGGGACACCTTAGCTAACTTTTCTGAACTGAACTAAACCTTTTTCGAACTACCTCCACAAACTTCGAAGACTGTGTAACTGTCTGATCTTGGGCATCTTCCGCCTGGCTCCCTTGAAAGTGGGCCTGGCACCTAAACTTCCTTGCTCACCAGTAGACTGTGCCTTCCGAACTTGCTGTGGTTCTTTAAAAAGTGTTTAGTGTGTGTGCTTCCATAATTCTGCTTTTCCCCCCCTTTTTATTTAACTTGTTGGAGTGCCATCGAACGTTAAGCGCTCACCTCTGTCTGGAAATAAGTGGTATTAACTAAGACTTGTCCAACAAGTAATCAGGGATGTACATATGATAATAGTGATTGTGTTTTGAACTTACCAATTTATTGCTAGTGTGTTTTTAAGTGTGTGTTAAATAAACAATTATATACTTTTACACCCAAGCTCTGGTCAGTGTTTGCTTGTGCTACTGTATTTCTGTACCTATTATGTATGCTCTGTATACTGCCTAACTCTTCTTGAGGGAATTCTGACTGCTCAGCCACAGCTACCAAGTGAATCTGTGTGGTACAGACTGCTACCAAGTGGGTTTACTGCCAAACACCTGTAGTCTTAAATCTTTTGCAGTGGTCCCTAAGGGAACTGCACTGGTTTCTCCCTAACATCGTACAAACCAAGGCACTCGGAAATGCTGCTGATGTGTACTTTGCGACTTTAAAACAGTTCTTGCTGATAGCTACCAGCCCTTTGGTACCTTGGTTTGTTTTATGTTGTGTTTTGTAACGCACTATATTCAGTCAAGCATTTGCTTCTGATAAATAGTTCCCACTGCCCACACTCAATCTCCCTGTTGCCTCCTACAACCCTGGTTTGCAAGGAAGGTGGGAATAAGTGCAGAGAGAGTGTTTCACTGTGCTTATGAGGGCATACATTCCAACTCTGTCAATATTTGTGGGCACACTAATTTGGTTAACACAAATATTGGTTTGCTTCACCTCGAATTGCATAGTAGCCACCCCTGTTTGCCAGGGCATTTTACTTCCTAGATCCATGCAGACCGTATAAGCCCCCCTGCATATGAGTGCAGGCAGCTCCTATATCTTCCTTAATTGCATGCAACCCACTGATCCAGGACAGATGACATAGGACACCTCACCTGTACAGATAAAACAGGTTAGGTACGTCCCTTAAATAACGGTGCCCACTGTCTGCACAGGGAAACCTCTTCTTAGACATCAAAGCGCCCAATTGTTGGGGATATACACATTGCCTGGCAATCCGACCATCCTTCTAATAGTGTTACCTCAGCGTAGATGTGTCAATAAACGAAGCCGAGACACAAGTGGGTTATACTCCCACTTAAATCAATTGTTACTCCCCTTCTGAGCGAGGGACAGTATTCATTCTGCAAAACCTTCTACAGGATTGTTGGGCCACTCACGGGTGCATAGCCTACCAAAGGAGAGGTTCGTTCTAGGATGGCCTCTGTATTTTTAGGAATCTGAGGGGTGTATTACTTTTAGGCATATAACCCACTGCAACTAGGACTTTTCCATACAAAAGCTGCCGCAGTAACTTAGGGTTTAACCAGGCCTCTCTCCCCTCTTGTTATATACCGATAGTGACCTTGCACACGGCCCTTGTTGGATGGCGGGGCAGGGCCATCTAGGCTTGGCAGCCTCAGAAACCGCATTCCTTGATTGCCCATAATTCTTTTACATGTAATCCTTTTCAAAAAGACACAATACAAGGGCCAGCGGGAGCTCTCTAGTTCATCACACACGCTCAACTACTCTGGCGTTAGTTAGCTATTGTTCATACAAAACTGTCTCAATGAAACAGTTAATTTACCTGCAAACCGAATATACCCAATAACCTCTCCTCGTTCTTGACTGAAGCTCCATGGTGGCAGGATCCACTTGCACACAAAACTGTCTCAAACCATAAACTACTTTACTCCAACTGTACCTTTTCTTCTTAAATATTGCCCTGCTCCTTTTTCACTACAGACTAAGGTCTTGTTACCCCGGGGGCGGGTGGGGGTGCACATTACGCCGACCTCCAGACAAGACTTAGTGATTTTGCACAGTATAAAAGCATTTACAAGATAACATAACTTGTCTCTCACTTCATTAGCATATATGTTTTGTTTGTTCTCCCTGTCACCCAACCTAAAGCACCCCTCACGCAACATCGCCCCCTCTGTCACCAGGGCAACATGTTGGTGTGATTGATACCATGCTCCGCTTCCATTTGTATTGTCTCCAGTTGCGTTGGTGGATCTTAGAGAGAGAGGGCGGGTTAGATTAGTGGCGAGAGAGGGGAAAATGCAAGATGCCTTTGCTGTTGCATTGACGTGTGCAAACTGGAAGTATTCGAGCTCTGCAGCAAGTTAGGTTCTAGCTGTTCTCTGTCTAGCACTCACCCTCTGCCCACACATTCTCCTTCTAATGGCTGTACTTGGAGGGTGAGTCTCGGAAGGATAGCTCAGGGGCAACGTGCTCGTCTTGGAAATGCAGAGCAACACAGGTTCGGTACCCGGGTGTGCGCTTTGAAATCTCTGGGTATTAAGCGTGCTATAAATAACCAGTTATAATTATAAAATTCAGCTTACAGCATGCTCATACCAACCAACTTAGTTTGGGATCCTTTTTTTCCACTGGCAAATAACATTAGACATATTTTGCCGCTTTTAACGCAATTAAGATATTCTTACTATTACATCTAAGGCATCCTATTTTCTTTTCATAGATCGTTATATTTCTCACCAAAATGTAATCATTAGTTTGTTTTTCTTAAACTCTTAAATACGAGTTTTCCCTGGAAAAGTAAGTTCGACTTCCATCCATGTTTGAAGAATGTCTTTTATATACGTTGCTAGTTGAGGACTAGTACAGTTGAAGTTCACACTGTTGATGAAAAAGCCCTTACTGACTATATCAGTGGGCTTGCCGCCAAGAGGTTTTACCAGCAAAAGCCACATCAATAATAACTGCAACTGTAAAAAAAAGAAGACGAAGAAGACCGCAAGCAATAGCAAGATATTCTTGCACAACATTATGAACGCAAAGAGGGCAAGCAGGACTGGTGAACATAAATAGCGACAACTTAAATAGCTTTCTCTTCTAGTCTGTGGAAAACAGTTGTTTCCAACTCTGCAAGAAGGGTTTCCACACAAAATACTAGGACACCAGTGAAAACTGACTTTGAATGTCCAGTGGAGCAAGTGCCTTCTACTCCAGAGCACGATGGATAACATCTTTCTTCAACACATCACTTTGCGCAGCATCACAAAATGTACGGACTCAGCCAGCACAGTACAGTTTTACTGTGGTGAGCAGGAAATTACTGGAACCCGCATTTATGTCTTTAACCAGGCCCTAGCCCAATATGTATAGTGCTACCTATGCTGAAACGCATGCAGGTTGGGCTTCAAGAGGAGGAGTCAGTCCCTCAGGAACATTGAAAGATGGCGTGGGGGCTATGAAGACTCTGTAATTACTCACATTCCTCTGAGGGGGATACATTAAATGATTTTGTGGTTCCAGAACATGCACCCCCTTGAATAACCATGGAAACGTTCCCCACAAACTGGTTGATGTTTACGCCATAATTATGGCCTGTGATCTTTCCACCATTAATGCAACAAGAGGGAAACGACACGGTTTGCTGTACAACCTAATGGAAAACCTATAGAGATGGTTGACAAAAATCAAATGTTAGAAAATATCTGCGAGGATGCGCTCTGGCTGAAAGAATGCATTGAGAATGTGTTCAGACCAGCAGGGGTGCACTAGCTGCTCTGTATTGGCAGTGTTGACAGCAGCCCAAAGCACATCTGTAAATGTGTCTGCTCTATGTTCAGTACCCACATACGCAGAAGGCAGAAAGGCAGATCCATTGGAAAGAAAGCATTGGTAACAGACACTACCATGATAAAGGCAGACCATTTTTGGACCGTATTAAGATACGACCGAAATCTGGCAGTGCATGAATCCACAGCTAAAGTTCCTTCCAGTAGAACAGGTGACTTGTCTGATATAAAGATGTTCTTCTTTTTTTAACTGCCTTTTATTGTCATTTTGCTGGAACTTACTTAAATGAATGTACATTATTACAAGCATTCCTTATACCTTTTATCTACTGTGATGAATCAAGGGAATTTGTCCCTTCTCCCCAAGGGGGAGTCCCTTCCTGTGAGGAACTCCCTTCACTAGTCAGCTTAATGGCATATATGGGACTATCCAATCCTGTCAAACGTAGACTGCGACAATGAAGATGCTGAAGGATGTTTTTCTTCACAGGAATAAGCAAATATCTCATTAATACAAAGTAACCAATCTACTGAGACAAGTGGACTGAGATGAAAACACCCATCATATAAGCAAGGGGGTCAAGTTCATAGGAAGAAAGAGCAGAATGTATGCAGGGTAAGTACCCTACTGATGTAAGTATAGGAAGACACAGCCATCGTGGGATACGGAACCGCAAAATGCAAAGTTGCTGTTGTGCAAGGGAATGAATGCTGAACTTTCAGCGTACTGAGAAGCTAGAGAGAAGAAGAATTGGTGGTGGCATGACCCAGGTAGAGTCTGGGTGGGCAGCGGACCCATGCAACAAAGCTGAGACCATGGGAGGGACACCACTGAAGCAGGCCTGGGCAGGCCCAGCAGGACACCGGGACTTTCCCCAGTAGGCCTCGGGACATGGGTCTATTTTGTTGGGGGAAGGATACATAAAGATGAATGTTATGCATCCAGCCTGAGGTTCGCTGGCTACTGGCTGCCAGGATGCGGCCGTGGCTCGCCTTGCACCTGCGCATTGTGTCGGGCCCTGCACGTGCCATAGTGTGCTTGCTGCATGCACAGGTGCTGAGGTGCAGTCTGGCGCTGCCAGCCATGCCAATGCCCTGCTGTGCGCTGCTCTATCACACGTGCGAGATAGTCAGCTGCCGTCTGCTTGCAGTATGATCCGGACACCATCCCACCATCATCCGTTCCATTTCCTCACAGGTGCGTGCATGTGCTGCCCTCATTTAATAATGGCATGTTGTCACATCCATCCGTAGCTCTAGCTCCCTACCGAGCCCAGCCTGCCTGTCCAGTGTTTTATTTCTTCATGCCGGATGCTGTGACACTGGCGGGGGCACGGTTTAAGGCTTGGAGGATTTGGTGGGTGGCTGGGTGGCAAGGCCAAAGCGAGGCAACGCGCATTGCTTTTAATAAATGCGCCGACTACTGGAGCAGATCAGATTGAATGCCAGTTTGCGCTTTGTAGAAAGTTCAATCAACACAACTAGGTTCCACTGGCAACAGTCCTTCTTTGCATCCTTCTTTCCTTTACGTGCTTTCTGCATTCCTTCCACACTCTCCTCTCCCCTCATTCCTCCTGTTTTTTTCTCTTCCTTATCTCTCGTGTCCCTCTTTCCTCCTGGCCTCTTTCTGCTCTCACGTTGTTCAACTCTGTTTTTGGAATTCCATCTCCTTTCTTGTTGGTCACAGCAAAGGACCAATCTAATGCGACGACTCCTCAATTCTGGCTCTTAGGCGCCAGCAGCTCCTCACAGCCTCTGTGATCTTCGGCCCTGGTGCCCTTCTGGCATCATAAAATAATGTGCTAATAAAGTGGCTACATTTGTGTTATTCTCCAGCATGGGGTCTGGCATGGATTCACATGCTCGTGAATATTCCCCGTCATCAGGCTGGGAATCCTCAGGAAAGAAAAAAAATCAGTTTGTTTCTTTCTCCTAATAACCAATCACTGGTCTCTGGGTCATACTGCCCCCAGCCAATGACTGCCCTCTACCTAAGCCCCTCCTCTGGCAGCCATCTTCAGATCTTCAGATTTTTACTGCACGTTCAAGTGTTGGGAGACCTCATGCTATAGATCTTGAGCTTTTACTGCATTTTGCGAATTTTCAAAGAGATTTCATCTAATTTTTCGGTCAATCGAGCCTCAAGCTCAACTGTTCCTACTTCCGATTTAACGGGGACCCGTTTCAGATTTTTTCTACGCCCTTCAAGGGTGAAAATTTTGTCAAGTTTCACTTCTTGGCGGCTTCCGGAAGATCTTTGAGGCCTACCCGCGTGGACATGGCCCAGGAAAAAGGAAACACGACGCCCAGATCCAAGCTCTTCAGGAGCTGCCCTGGATGTGAACTGCAGAATGTCTTCAAGGAGGATGAACATTCTCGATGTCTCTACTGCCTTCATGAAGACAAAAGGCACGTGGAGAAGGACTGCGCGTTTTGCAGGAATATGTCCAAGCGAACGATGAAAGATCGTCGTGCCCGCCTCACCAGCTGGCTGGAGGGGAAGAGCCCAGCAGCTGGTGAGAAAAATAAGTCATCCAAGCGGTCTTCTAAGTCCTTTGAGGGCGCTCCGGCGACGGGGGCCCAACAAAAGGCTAAGCACCGCGAGTCCGCGGGCACCGGGTGCGCCGAACGGTTGGGCTCCTCGGTTGCTAGGCAGGGTGCGATTTCACCGAAGCCATCCACCACAAGCCAACGCTCTGGCTTGGGGAAGAGGCAAAGCTTCGGGAGAAGTGGGGGAGCGAGGTGGTGACCCTCTCCCCAAAGTGAAGGCCTCCAAAGTGGTTAAGGCCTTGAGGGAGTCGTGGTGGCCCTGGCAAAGCCTGTGGAGGCTACCCCAGTAGAGGCGACCTCGGGGCCTAGAGTTTCCCTGCCTCCTCGGAGGGAATCCTCTTTTCAGCCCATTGATAAGACCTCGGGGGGAAAGGAGGGGGGGCGGTGGCCATCACGGACACGGACACCGCCTCTGAAGAGGAGCTGGCTGAAGTCGTGAAAATCCTGGACAAGAGATCCGGACAGGTCTGGTCCCACGGGAGGAATCCCGACGGTGGCTGACGAAGAAAGCGACAGTGGCGCTGACAAGGTTCCCGTGGAGGAGAATTTCACTCCCCAACCGTCACGCCCGTCGCAACCAGCCCCTAAGCCACAAGACGACTCGGGGGCGATCTTGATGGCGATCCAGGCCTTGTGTACGGAGATAAGGACAAGGTTGCCCTTACCGCCTACGGACGACCCAGCGGAGCTTGGACCGTCGGGGAGCCCTCCAAACAAGCGGAGGAGAATTCATCCACCCCCTCCTTTCCAGCCTTCTCGGCCTGCACAACCCTCTTCCCCTTCTCCTGAGCCGAGGGATGATACGGTAACAGAGACAGCCACGATGGGGACGGGTGACGACGGGATGGACCTTCCGTCACCACCTCCTCGGGGCTCTCCGCCCAATGAAATTGGCTCCTTCCATGCCATGATCGCCAGGGCATCAGAACTCTTCCAGTTCTGCCCCGTGGAAGAGAACAAGGAAGGGTTCCTCTACCAACGACGGAAGGCGGTCCTCTCGGTCCCGTTGCTCGACGACATCTGGGACGGGGGAATTCCGTTAATTCTCGTGCCTCTTGATTTTACGAGTGATATACACCTACCTGCCACTACGGCCTGATATTTCCTCTATTTGTCAATTATTTGACTTTTCTTGTTCGACTGAGCCGTTTACCCATACGGCCCTCCATTAGGAGGTTACAGCATTCTGGTTTCCCTTTGCTTTTGTGCGTGCTTTGAAGACGACCTGTGTGTCAAACATGTGTCGGCTGTTCAGTATTAAATTTCAAACTACTCTTGCTTTGTTTCATTGTAATGGTGTAAAGCGCACGACCACTCCCTTTCCTCTTTTAAGCATTTACTTTATTACCAACCAGGGTGGATTGGTTGGCGGGAGTTGGTGTGCTGCTCACACCCCCTCTGAATTACTTCCTGACTGATTACTAGCGCACAGATACCCAGTTTCGAATCCACACCTTGTTGTTCAGTATATTGCTTCATAATAGACTTGCTTAGTTCTTTTGGAGGCATAACTGAAACTGAGACAGTAGGTTCAACTTCTCAACTTCAGTAATCTCAGCTCCCTTATACCTTTCCCTCTTTTAACGTTTGTGTGGTCTTTTGACACGTTAATTGGCAAAGATTTGTTCAGCACCAATGAAATGTCACTTAACACATCCATTTAATATATTAATAGGTTGGCTCCTGTTACAGGTTTAGTGCTAACTCCTGATCGTTTCTATCGTGCATGATCGTGGACACATACCACAACACCCTTCGGTGGACAACAATTGGTCAGTATACCTTAAATTCTTAACCACTCATTAAGGCTTTTTATTTAGTCTACTCTCCGACAACTCTTCTTGATCTCTCCTTGCTCCTCGGATTCCCTTAACCCTCCTTGCACGTGAAGGTAAGCAAAAGACTCCAGCACAGCTTAAAGGCATGGTCTAGTAAAACATTTTATTTAAAAAATAGATAGGCAACATAAAAAAAAATACTAGCATTCTCTTTTTTAAAACTTCCTTTGTAAAATTTTGAGCTATTCAAGCTCAAAATTCGCAAAAGCAAGCACATGGGCGCATCCATTTTGTGAAATAGATGTCCTCCTGTGCTGGCTTTTGCTTTGCGACACTAATGAAGGAAAAGCCAGCCAGCTGTAGTAAACAAAAGCTACCGCTGGGTGGCTTTCCCCTTCATTAGTGCTGTACGCGGAGGACGGGGACCGGAGACCAGAGCAGGAAAGCTGCAGCTGAATCTCGGTAAGTGCTATTTATTTAAAAAAAAAAAAATAAGCACTAGCTGCGGTTTTTTTTCTAAGTTTTCCGGGCTGGAGGAGCCCGGAAAACTTAGAAATAAAACCGCAGCTTTAAAAACGTTGTATTTATATTTGCGGTCGCTTTTGAAGCGACCGCAAACATAAATACAACGTTATTGTGTTGGAAAACGCTGCGGTTTTTCTTTCCAAGTTTCTCAGGCTCCTGACCATATATATATATATATATATATATATATATATATATATATATATATATATATATATATATATATATATATATATAATATCCCCCCCGCAGATATGTAACAATTGACCTTCACAATTCGGTCAATTGTGATTCGAACAATTGTAGTTCGAACAATTCGTATACATCCGTGGTGCCAAATATTCTGTGTATGGACGCATTACCCTTTGTCAACACACTGGACAGGGTACCGGGTGAGGAGCTTTAAGCAGACCACCTGCTCTGTCTGTTAGGGATATGGAGCAATACTAATCTGCACTTACAAAAGAGTGCTGGTGGATTTAGCCTTATCGGTAGCCAAGAGGGATATATCTAGGCTGTGGGGGACAGCTGAAATCCCTTCTGTAACAGAGTGGGAGATAACAATGGTTAGGAATGTGAAATTGGAAAGGGTGGTATATAAACAAAGAGGTTGTCTGGAAAAGCATGAGAAGGTGGGAGGAGGGAAGAGAGGACAATTAGTGCTTAGAAGAGGAACCGGCTAGGCAGGGTAGGGCAAATGAGGGGGCAGTAGTTCAAGGAAGCGGGGCAGACAATTGAGGGTCACGCTTTCAGAGGGAGGGAGATTCGACCAGAGGAGCGAGAGAAGGGGAAGCAGAGTGTAGATCAGAGACGGGGAGTATGGAACTGGGTTCAAATTGTTTAAATTGTGGTTATGCCCGTTTGTCTATTTTCCTTTTGACAAAATTGCAAGGAATGTTGTTTATAAACAAAAACGCATTAACCTTTGACCACCAGGCATGCTCTCAAATCAATGGCTCTATGTAAAGGCCCCTGCCACCCTTCTCTCCACAGCCTTTCTTGGGTAAGTTTGGCCCTGCTATAACATTCAAAAAAATAAAAAGGTGAGCTTGGCACCATGAAGTAGGAAGAAGGGAACCAGCTACTGTAAGCCTGGATGGATTAAAAAAAGAGCAAGCTGGGCACTAGGTTTTTTGTTTTGGCAAAGGATTGAGTTGTGCACTCTATACCCAATACTTGAACTGTTATCTAGAGGTAGACCAGCATGCCTATTACATTGAAACTCCGGATACATTTATGTTTAGTTTGTTTCAAGTTAGAAATGGCTTTTAGTTATCTATGAGATCAAGAGTATTCTCAATGTTTCTCGAAATACTCTTCTAACCATGTGACAAATGTTAAGAAGCCTATTAGATGTTCTTTCCCCCTATTGTTGATGCACAACCCCAGATTCAAACGGGTATTGGGGACCTTAGTAGTCTGATGCTCTGACACATTATTTATGCCATCCTGACTCATTTTGCTTAGTTAGGTCAAAGAAAAGAACTGCCATATTAGTTGTAGATGAACACAAACCCCTAATACTGGCACACTTTAATCCCAAGCCCATCTGGACTTATAATTGAAACTCTGAGTCATATGTTTTGTTGATAAGACTTAAGTATTGAAAGCAAGCGTCCCCAAACAGCACGATCCTCCCCGCAATGAGAGACAATGAAGACTCTCCCAAAATGGGAATAAGGCCAAGACAGAGTGCGGGTGAGCGTAAATGGGAGTTTATCAATCAGAATTGGGCATGCAAAGAACTCTGCAAACTCCGAGAGCGCTCTGTCTGACAATAGCAAAGACAGGCGTATATATTTACAAAAAACGTCATTAAAACCTACATACTATAGGGGGCACAAGTTCATTGGGATTGGGTGGCGACGGCTAACTATAGGTGCTGCTGCGGCGTGGTTGGTCTTGGCTGAAGGACGTCATTGGTCACCCTCGTGGGTTGGGCTGGGCCTGGCAGGTCGGCTTGAGTTCATCCAGGCGGTGTTGGTGTGCCAATGCTGCCTGTGGCAGAGATGAATGCCTTTTCTGACTTACTTGCCCTCGGCCATGCACACCGCAGTCATTCAGTCATTTACAGTGTTATTCTCTTTAGTAAATCTTCCAATAGGTTATTTTTATAGGTTAATGCAACACAGGAGGAATGCACCTTGTGAGGGGTCTGGAGGTAATATATCGGGGCCTGGTTACTCGTGATCTGTTGACCGGGACCATAGGTCGAGGGGCTAAGCTTCGGGGACTGGGGCGGGTGGTACAGGTCTTTCTGTCTTGTTAGAAGTGGTTATGGATGTTTCGCTGTGTGTTGTCAAAGTGTTGGGTGTCCTGATTGCACAGGGCCATAAGTCTGAGACAGTCCGGTGGGTTGTGGGGTTTACGAGGGGGCGCTTGAGTTTAAACAAAGGTTTACTGCTGTGCTGTAAATAATGCAGGTGGCTGGCCGCGGCCTTGGGTGCTGCAGTGGGGCTACAAGTCTTTGAAGCGGCTCCAGTCAGGTCGGGGGAGGCGTGATAACGCAGAGCGGGGCTCTGTTCTCATGTCTTGGCAGCCTTCGCAGGGAGGGAGGGGGATACATCGAGACCTTGTACGCATTCACAAAGGTATCTCCCTCGTGTGTTGCCGAATATAGGTAAAGACATCGCAAACATTTGAATACTTTCTATAATACTTATTTAAAATCACTTCAAAACATGCATTTAACCTTTGCTGGATGCGTCTCGATTATACCCAGTCCGAGCACCATATTTGTACATTATATTCTAGCAGCTACAGTGTTTTAGTTACATGCATATACATTCGCAGTAAATGAGGTAGTAGTTAGATCAGTGGAGTACATAGAAAACGACCCGCCACTGTACGTGACGGTGGTGGCACATAAGGGGCTTAGACATACACACATTATAAGTGCATTCTCGCGCATCCTTTACATGAGTTCATAGTATAGTTGCATTCGCTTTCTCGTGTATTCTAGCAGCATTAGCTTTAGTTATGGCGCAAAACCATGGGAGGTAGGCTGCCCAGTGATATACGCAACAAACAGATCCCTGGAGCGTTCCTTTATTATTAGTATCCACCTGCAAGGGTGTGAACTCGCCATTGCTTATATCATGGGAGCATGCTTTCTCATTTTAATACATTCTACAGGCGTTTGTAATATAGGAGATTTTGTGGAAGAAAGCATACTTCGCAAGAGGTCTTGACATTCATATATAAATATATATAAAGACTGTCTGCCATCAGATGACCATTTTGCCGTTTTTCTCATTGCTCAGGCCTGCTGGCCGGGTCATGCTGATAGTGATAGTACACTGCGGGAGGGGAACTGTTACAATGTTAGCGTATTGCGCTAGCTCATGTCCGTCTTGTTCGTGGGAACGTGCTCGCAGCGGATCTGCCAGGGTGCTGCGGCAACAGGGATGTTCTCCAAGGGTGGGGGCCGCGCTACAGTGCGCTGAGCTCACACCATCTTTGCCGGGCAAAGAATGGTTTCTGGGCCTAGCTAAATTTGTGTTGTAATCAATACATGTGGGCACTCGATACGTGTGGGCAATGTCTCCAGTGGGTGAGCCCTCCACCACCTGGGCCCGGGTGGCATGAGGGAACGCCCAATGGGCCATAGCCCTCACCTGGGGAAGAAACGCAGGCGAGAGGGGTCTCCTGGACCAGTCCTCCCCTACAGTATTTACCTTGCTCCTTTCCATAGATTGCAGCAGACCTGAAAAACCCTTGAAATGAGTTTATGTGGACATAGGCACTCTGAAAACGAACAAGGTAGCAGAGTGACATCCCCCTACCCAACATTGCAAAATGGAACCTACAGTTTTTCACTGAAGGAAAGTTGAACTAAAAACGGTATTCTCCAAGATAAATTATCCCATACACAATGAACCATCAACAGAGGTCCAGGATAGGGCTCGAGTGTGAGTTAGTGCTTGGACCTATTAAACCAAAAGAGCAGTAAATTGTGCAAAATGTTACCAGAAATAACTTTTGGCTGCAAACTGATGCTGAATTATATTTATATGGGTGGCCGTTCATATGATGCCCTGTTGATCCTACCTCTCTGCTCTTACCTTTTCTTGATACTTTTTTTTCTCTCTCCTGATTCTGCTTCTTCCTGTTTTCTCTGCTGTTGATGCTCTCATCTCTTTATACCCATCTGCTTCTTTGTACCCTTCACATAAACCTTCCCAGCCTCGGATGAATTCCTCTCTTCGTCTACTTAGACATAGACTGCGTAGGGTTGAATGCTTAAATAGCATGCACCTGCTAATCTTTCATACTGATCTTCTTTCCACTCCTCCTATGATTCACTGTTGCTGATTGCAAAAAATGACTTCACTAAACTCTTTCCTCTGAACCTCTTACCTGTACCGCTCATTAAATCGCATTCTTTCTCATGCTCCTCCCGAGCCTGCTACTCTCTCCCCTCTTACTGCTTCTGATTTTGCAGAAAACTTCTCTACGAAATGTCTGTGCTCCGATCATCTGTTTCTTCTCTCGCTCCTCATTTACCTTCTTCTGTTCCTTCTCCTCTCTGTTTGCTAATGCCTTTATTCTCTCCTCTAACTGAATCAAATGTCTCCTCTTTTCTTGCAAAGGCCAATCCTACAACAGCTCCCTCTGCTTCTCTTCCTTCTTCACTGATATATTCTGTTTACTGTACTCTTATTCCTTTTCACACTGCTCTTTTAAACTCTTCCCTCTCTAATAGTGGCTTTCCTACCTCTTTTAAGCATGCTTGTATTTTACCTATTTTGAAGAGACTGACGCTTGATCCTTCTTCAGCCAACCTTCGCCCTATTTCTCGTCTAAATTTTCTCACTAAGCTTTTGGCGCGCATAGTTCCCATGTTAATTCCCTCATGGCATTCTGGATTAATGCTACGTCTAGCCACTGAAACTGCCCTCCTTGCTGTTTCTAACTCTCTCCTCACTGCCCATTATGCAAAAATGTATTTGGCCCTTTCCGCTGCTTTCCACACAGTTAATCCTACTTTCCTCCCTCCATCTTGGTTTTCGGGGATCCATTCTTCAATGGTTTGACTATTATTTCTCTGCTTGCTCTTTTTTGGTCTCTTGGCTTAATCCTCCGCTTTCCCTAGATGGTTCCTCAAGGCTCTATCCTAGGTCCTTTACACTTTTCTCTCTATACTATCCCTAACGCTTCCATCGTTTTTTCTTTGAGTCTCCCATCATCTTTATGCCAATGACTCGCAGATTTTCCTTTTTTTCTCCTCTTTCACCCCTGCACTTCAATCTACTCTTCTCACCATCCAATCTTGGATGCCAACTCATTAACGTCCCCTGAATCTCCCCGAGGTTATCTTCTTCCTTCCCTCCACTTCCTCCCTCACCTATTTCCTTCCCCTCTTCTTTTGTTCCTTCATCAACAGCCTGGTTACTTGGTTACGTGATTTTTGACTCCGCTGTGGCTTTCTCTATACATCGCTATCTCTCTCCTGTCACTATCGGCTATATAATATCTATACATCTCGTCCATTTCTTACTACACAAGCCACTAAGTCCCTGCTCTTTCCTTGTATTTTCCCTACTGTTCTACTGCTTTTCTTTCCTTCTTGGTCTCTCTGTGTACAGACTAGCTTTTTGACTCCGCTGTGTCTTCTTTGAATCTACAACTCTTCTATCCATCTTCCCCATCTCGCTCCACCTGAATCTATTTCTCCCGCTCTACTCTCCATTCGCTGGATTTCTTTTGACTCCCGCTTTGATATGATTTTCTTTGTATTGTCTTTAAATGTCTTTATGGTCCCGCTCCTCCTAACCTCTCTTCTCTGCTTTCTTTTTACACTCCTCTTTGGTCTTAGGTCTCACTTTCAGTTTCTTTTGTCTGTACCTCTTCCTCCTTGTGCATGCTCCCGTTTCCTTCCTTTTCTTTACTTGGTCCAAAATGCTGGAATGCTCTGCCTCTATTTCTGCTTTTCCTAATTTCAAAATTCGTTTTAAGGAACATTTTCTTTCATCCTGATTGAGATGCTTCAATTCATTCATTTGATAATTTATTGTGCTGTTATTGGTTTGTTCAGTGCTTTGGCGTGAAGTGCTAGAAAAATGCATTTGAAATACAAAAATGCAACAAAATATTTATTTCAAGGGTCAATCCTTTGTAACGCACAATGCAACCTCTCACTAATGATCAGCGGTGGGAGAGGGATGCAGAGGGGGGGAGGGTACAGACCTCTGTGTACTGTTGGCTTAATACACAATCATGAAAATGGATGAGCAGGGCCATTCATGACTATAAATGAGTAGGGAGTCATCTCCATTCTGACTATAATTGAAGGGCAGCAGTGTACTGATCTATTTTGAGGCTCAACATTGGCTAACTCATCGGCCCCTTCCGCAGGAGAGGGGCTGGGTGTGTTGTGGACACAACAGCCAGGGATGCGAAAAGGCACTGGGCTTTTAAGCAGCTGCCTGTTCTCTCCGGCTCCTTACTTGTTAGCTGTCCTGTCAGAAATGTACAAAAGAAAGCCCATATGCCCGAAGTCTGTGTCGAAGTTGCATTGTCCTTATGTCATCAGATGCCTTGTATTATCTATATGGCACACCACTTCCATTGGAAGCTCAAGTAGTCTCTATTCTGGATCCTTGCTCCAGACATGAACCTCTAGTGCTTACTACTGAAGCTGTTAAGCTTGGATCCTAGGGAGTTGAAATTGCCACTCTGCCTCTCTGAGGTCTGACTGGAGCCACTTACACCGGACTGCTGCCAGAAGCGTTTGGGTGGTATGATAAACATTGTGACATACTGAATGGTGTAATGTAAGATCTTTATTGAACCACACCATTTCAGGGCCACATGGATTCCTTTTTTCTGCTATCTACTTAGAGGCCTCAGTGACTGGTCCCCTGTGATCTCTTTTTGGGGACTGCTGTAGCATCCTGACCCCCACTCAGGCAGATTCCTGGGCTCTAAGTACACATCCACCCCAAAGGTGCTCAATAGACCACCCACCAGACCACCTTCACCAACAGGCTTAAATGGCACACTGCCACAGATTGAATTCTATGTAAATAGGTTTAGCCTGGTGCACTGCTGCCATTTAGAGTGCAGCTTCACACAGTACATACAAACATTTCAGAAGGGCACTCGACCAGAGGGTCGAGTACCTGGAAAATGATACTAGACCCTCTAGTAAAACTACTAGACTATGCTAGTGGTAGAGTTGATTTTTGTGATGCCGTGTAACTATATGGTCACATGTTTTAGTGCTGGTTAAATAACTTTGTTTATTTAGTGCCTGCTGCAGAGAGCCATGGACAATCTAGACATCACTGCTCAGAATCCTGATTTGATGGCCTAATGATGCAGAGATTGTTGTGCAACTTCCAGGACTCACCCTGGTAAGATAGCACTATGGGGAAAGCACCAGTTGCAAATATCTGCGTATGACTGACAGTTGTTCAGAAAGCAATACATACACAATTATTGCCTCTGACAAGTTGATTAAGGTATACAAAATAACAACTATATGTATTTGCTTTTATTTTTTAACTGATCTTAGCATTCCTGAGATATGACTTTACATTTACTGAGACAATTCCAGTCCATTCAGATATCTTAAACAATATTACAATTACAATATTCAGGGTGATTGCAAAAGAAGCTGTTCTTCTAATTTGAGGACTGTATACTTTGAAGAGAATACCATTGTCTTAAATTCTTCCAGTCTTGACGTTAGTTTTTGAATAGGCATCATGTGTGCTGTTCGTTTTTTGCCTTCCTATACTCTCTCAGGGCTCTTTGGGAAGATATTCTGTGATAAAATTAGAAGAAAATGCAGTCTCCTGCCGTGTATATTTAACACTGGCCTGGGACAGACTTAAAGCCTGCTGGTTCATGGACCCTTGCGTGCAGTCGCTGACTTACACAGCCATTGGCAAGGTCGGTAGGTCTGTCTCTGGAGGGTACGATTTTTGTTGATAAAGCGCCAGGAGAACAAAAAGTCATAACCCTTTATTTATAACATTTTTGTAACGCCAAGACCCATAGGTATCACTGCATTTGTACAGAATCAGGTGGAAGAATGAAACTTGGAACAGTTTGAAAGGAAAGGGTAGGTGGAACAGGTAACAGAGAAATTATTCATATTTGTTGAAGAGCCAGGTTTTGACTTAATTTCTTGAAGGGAATGTAAGAGGTCTCTTCACTGGTATGCCGTGGAATATGGTTCAAGAGAATGGGAGCAGTGACAGCAAAGCTAACACCTTCAGCTCTGGACTTTTTGAATCTGGGAGTAGCAAGCAGAGTACAATGGGATGAACGGAGAGTCCAGTCCGTACATGAGGTTTCAACGTGAGGCTCTTGTTCAGGTAAATTGGGTTTGCGATGAAGATGCAACAATGTGCCAATGACCGTGTTTTAAACTCGATGAAAGCTTTAATGGAAAGCCAATGAGCTCTGCGTCTGGAGGCAGTAATGTGATCAGAGCGGCGTAGGCTCAAGGCTGCCTGAACAGCTTTATTTTGGAGAAGTTGTAGCTTGAATAGGTTTGTTGAGGATTTCCCCATGAGTAGGGCATTGCAGTAATCGAGCTTGCTGATAAGTGCTCTTGCGAGCGTGAGACAGTTGGTGTCTCACCCACTCGTCCCCAGGGGTCTGTCATCCAGGTGGCCAGGACACGGCCATCACTTTTGGATCCAGTTCCTGGGTGTGGGCCAGTGTGGGAGGATCACCTGGGTGAAAGGGTCTTTGGGGAGTGGGACACTGGATGGTGAGAGGCCGTATCCGCTTCCCTGTAATACCTTTACCCCATCCTACCTATGATACTTAGGAACTGAAACCCCCACCCCTTTCACAACACTAACACTTTCTCACGGACAGCCCGCTATGAGATTAAATGGACCAACACCCGAGCCGTATACCTGACGTGTCCCAATACAATGGTCAGGCAGGGTCATGCAAGTACTGACCACCACGCATACCGGACTTCCATTATACTTCCCCATACGGGTAGAAGGCAGAGCACAAGAGCGCACTCTGAGCAAGGCAAAGCACACAAGGAAACAGCACTTCCAAGATGCTACTTTAACACGAGAGGAAAGACAGCAAAACCGAAGGGGGATCACAAGGAGTGAAGTTCCCTTGACCTTTTCGAAAAGGAACAGTTACTTTCATGAAGCCTTGAGAATAGAAAGTGTAAGACCGGGAAACCAGGCTGAGGAATCCTGCTGTGTGTCAGAGGTACCGGGGCCCTACTGCGTCAATAATCAGGGCCGGGAGAATCGCCAGCTGCCGTAGTGCTGTCCTTGGCTCCAACGACAAAGCAGCTTCAGTGAAATAAATGCAGCCGGTGAGTTGGAGAGACAGATGCAAGACTGGTTTGTGTTGAAGCTAAGGTGAAATGCAGATGAGTGATTGAATTTTGAAACCCAGATATATGATACCTTTGAGAGAGTGGTCTGGCACCGCATGTATGCTCAATGGAAGGTCTCTGTAAGGTGTCCAGCTGAGAGTTGACAAAAGTGAAAGAGTGGCAAAGGATTGTGAATAAAAGTGGTCCTGCAGCGGGTCAAGACAAATCCTGTCTACAATCGAAAGTCTTTGATGTTGATACAGTAAAGGAAATTGAAGGCAAAGTAGAGAAAGTTGGTTGACGGAGGGAGATCAATTGAAAGCTTTGTGTTAAAGCAAGTTTGTGTTACAATAGATAAATTGTTCCGGCCTGGCAGAAGGAGACTGATTGAACATTTTGTGTTCAAACGGATCTGAGCCTGAGGGGCATCCGGAGTGAACCGTGAATCACCTGAGAAATTCGATACGTGGAAAACCTAAGAAAATGGTCTATACGTGAAAATACAAATGTTGTGTTAAAGTGGATCTGAGACCGATGGAGGGGGATTGAAGGTGAACAGTAAATCACCTGAGAAAAGTGTTCGTAGGAGAATCCTGGAAGGAAAGGAACTTTATTATTTGTTTGTGGCATCAGGCCCTCTGAAAGAAGAGCCTTTGAATGGCAAAGAGACTTTGGCACAGAAGGCCATGATGTTGAAGTTTCAAACTGCACCCTCGTGCTAGAGAAGCCAGAGACTGTGCTAAGATCGAGTGTGCCACCTTATCCTGTGCTGAAAACGTGGATAAGGGAAGCCAACGGTTTGAATATCCTGACATATCATTTCTTGAACACCTTTCTTTTGCATAAAATTGTTTCCCACACTATTTGTATTTAGAGGTAAGGATTGACAATAGGTTTATTAGTATAGGCTCTTTTATTTTGACAAGACACCACTAGGACTGTTATTATTTGATGGTCATAGCTTGCTCCCCTCTTTTAGATTTAGGATTAGATAGGCGGTTTTCAAACCCAATAAAGTTCAATAAACACCCTTGAACTGTGGTCAGTTGGGTCTGTCTTACTGTTGATACCATGCCTTCCTTACAGTGGTGATGGGAATTGTCTGCTCAGGGAAATGAGCGTAGCAGTGTAAGCGGTGAAGGAAGCCAGGGCGTTGATGTGTTGAGCTTGGCATCCAGGTAGACCCTCAGCGGTTTAACTTGTTTGAGACTAGGGATGGTAGTGTCATCAATAGCGATAGCACTGTAGGCTGAGGAGAGCTTTCTACTGCAAATGGGGGATCCCACAATGAGAATGTCAGTCTTCTAAACATTCAGACAGATTGTGGGTGGCCATCCATCCAATTTTGGATGGTAGCGTAGATCTTAGTGATGGTATCCTCAGAATGGTTGCCTGCGATGGAGTTCAGTATTTCAGTATCGTCGGCAAAGTTAGTGTATGTGATGTCAAGAGAATCAAGAATGTCAGAGAGGCTTGGTGTAGGTATTGTAAAGGGAGTGGTACAGGCAGGAGCCTTGAGGAACACCCAGAGGTGCTGGGATGGGATCTGCTGCCGAGTTTCCAATGCAAATTCTTGAGGTGCAGTCACCAAGGAAGGATTTCACCCAGGCAGTAGCTTCAGTGGAGAAATGCAAGTGAGAACCCATGTCTTGACAGAGTAAATTGTGGTCGACCAGGTCAAAGGCAGCAGAGAGGTTAAGGAGGAGAAGTATGGCAAGATTCCCTGCATCTTGGATGCTGTCCAACTACATTTTGAGGTCCAGCAGGGAGTTTTGGTGCTGCGATTCGGTCAAAATCCTGATTGTCTTGACCCAAGTAAGTGATTAACTTCTGTGAAGTGTTGGACTTGGGAGTATGGAAGACTATCTAGAATTTTCAGCAGAAAGGGGACTTTGGTGATAAGGCGGTAATTAGTGGGGATGTCAGGGTCCAGAAAGTGTTTTTTGAGGAGTGGGGTGATCCGTGTGGATTTGATGCATGTGGGATCAATGCTGGACTTGAAGGTAGCATTCACAAAGTCAGTGATGATTGGAGATAAGGTAGACTCAATCAATTTTACAATGTGTGGGGTGCAGGAGTCACCCTTGCAGTTGGAGGGTTTAAGGGATAAGATAGTCTTAAGTACAAGCTCTTCTATGACTTGGAAGGAGGAGAACACTGTGATATCGGTACGGTGGGAGAATTGGATGGCGCTTTAGAGGTGAGTTCCTTTTTTTGGCTCTGAATTTGTTCCAGAGTAGGTTGATTTTGTTGGAGAGGGCTTCCTGAATTGTAGTGCACCAGTCTTTGTCATTCTGCGTTAATGATGGGGCTGGAGGAGTTCTCAAGTTTTCATAATATTGAGAACAATTCTTTTGAGTCTGAACTGGCATTGGCAATCCTAGTTTTGTAGGAATTAGCTTTGTGTGCGATGATCTCATTTTTATTTTTTATTTTTTTAGGTATTGGCGGCAATGACAAAGTTAGCTTTGTTGGATTGGGATGGATTCTTTTCAGCAAATGTATTATGTATTCACAGGATCTCTTGATTCAGCTAAGAGAGACGCAAACGTCATAAAACAAGGGATTTCTGGGTTTCAGTGGAACATGTTGATCAAACATGAGCAGAAGACTCTGGTGCTAGTGATGGGCTAGTGCTTCTGAAGAGTTATTGGATGGTGGCATGCAGAGAGAAGGAAGGATAGTGTGGGCATAAGCAGCTCATGTATGAGATTGCAAGTGTTACTGACCAGGATTGGGCTGGGAACTAGTGAGGTAGTGATAGAAGGAGTGGGAAGCTGGATAGAAAATTCAATGAGACCAGGTAACAGGAGAGATGGAGGAGATTTTAAGAGATACACTATTGGCAAGAATCCAGTCTAGCATGTGTCCCTTGTGGGTGGGCGAGCTGACTAGATGTGTAAAGTTCATTTCCTGTAGTGATTGAGCTAGCCGAAAAGCTTTGTTGTCATTGGGATTGTTAAAGCCAAAATTGAGGTCCCCTAGAATGATGAACTTAGTGGCGGGTTTGACTAGGGGTGTGATCAGGAGGGGGATGTCGGATTCTGGTTGACCTTGTGATCTAGGCTGGCGGTAAAGGAGGAGGACATTGTAGGTAGTTTGAGGGTTAATGGAGAGTTTCAGGAGGAGGGATTCGTACCCAATTAATTGCAGAGTCAATGCTTATAATGAAGTGAGGATTTGGCAATGGGTGCTACACTGCCTACTGTAGCACTGGTGCAGTCTGTCCAAAAATGGAATAATTAGGAAAGATGGCTAAAGATGGAAGTGGCCCGAGGCATCGTGCAGCCAATATTCAGTAATGGTGAGAAGGTCAAGATCAATAATCCGATCATGTGTGTCAATGGCGTGGGTGCCTAGGGAGTGTGCATTAATGAATGCATGTTTCAGAGATGTATTTTTAGGTCTGGTTAGGAGGAGGTGAGGGTGCGGTGGTGGGGGACGAGCTGGTGTGGCTGGATAGCAAGAGTTTCTCGCAAATCCCAGAATGGGGTATGTAGATCCTGGGAGTCGTGAGGGCTAGGATAGTTCTAGAGCGTAATCTCTGAAGGTGTTTAGTGCCAGCAATGGATTGGGGTGGGAGGGCCGCTTGAGACACTGTCGAGCAGCTCTAGGGGGCAGGGCCTTTGGGGGGCTGTGTCTAGCATGGATGAGGGTAACAATGAGGCAGCAAAGGAACATCTGGAGCAGCCCGGCTCAATTGCATTGTAGGCGATGGCTGGGCCTGGGTGGCCACTGTTGGAGCTGGTTGAAAGCGTGAGGCGCAATGTGGTAACTGCATCCTTGATGTTGGAAGTCATGGGAGGTTGTCAGTGTTTGTTGCTTTGTGGGGGGGTTGAGGGTGATGCGCAGAGGGACAGGCTCTTTTGGGCAGCAGAGTGTGAAGAGGATGGACATGGGGAGAGTTTTGAGGGAGGTATAGGCAAGAGAGTGTAATTTATTGGGGCTGGGTGTGGCGGTTCATGGCCAATGGCGCTTGTGAACACAAAATTCTGTGGAGGGAGAATTGGCAAGGCCGTGCCAGCGCGACTCAGGCAGGCTTGGGGAACTTGCGCGAAGCAACAAGAGAGATCTCGGAGAGTGGCAAAATTGTGGGTCCCCATGCTTATGGGCCGGTGCCCGGGGGCTGCGGGAGTCAGGAATTTGGTTGGCAGAGGTGGACCGTAAACCTGAGGGGAAGGAGGAAAAGGGGGACGGGATTCTGCCCGTATCTCAATGCGATAGCGAGACTGTGGGCTGTGCAAGTTGCATCCTGGTGGTAGAGGGGGGGAAAAGGGCTCCGATGTGGGAGAGACCAAGAAAGCATAGCATGAGTGGGGGACATACTATAGAGAAAAGGGAACCCACACTTCCCTGGGGCCAGCCCACAGTGCAATAAAATCACTCCTAATCACTCTCCCACACAAGTAAGAATCTATGCGAAGCACAGTGAACTCAGTCTGGGAGAAAGCCAATCACACAGAAGCTTTGATGCTTGCATTTATTACTACAGTGTCTAACGAGCATTAAGCAGCATTTTACAATAATATGGGAATGAAAGTGCAAGCTGAATAATACCAATTATCATTCACAGATGAATATGCAATTATGGATCTTATGCTCCTAGGAATCATGGACGGAGATACGATTGAATCAAACCCAGGACCCATGCCACTATGTGCCTGGAACCCCTCAGGAAGGGGGGGACTGGCTTAGCCCCCAAAGGCCTGCACCAGAGCAGGGATGTGATGCTAGGAGTCTCGGCCCTCTAGTGCACGGCTCTAGTGCACGGCTGGTTGTCCAGGCGCTGTTTCTCTCTGTGCGCGCGTCTCTCCTAGCTGGCCCAGGTAAAGTTCTCTTATTAGGGGCTGCATGTCAATCACTTTGACGTACTAGATCTTCGAGAATCTTCTGGGCCCAACCTTTATGCGGCAAAACATGTTTTCACCTGGAAAGTTCCAACTAGAAACAGCCAGTCTTGGCTCCCAGGCTCTGTGTACTTTGTTTTAGGAAGGCCTTAATTTCCTGTGTTATCAGTGCACCTGACGCTCAGAGCGAAGAGGAGCAAGGCTGTGCCTGGCTCCTAATGGCTGCGCAGAGCTTCTGGCAAAACTAGATGTTTATGTCTTCAAGAATGGCCTTCGCAGTTAACCCCTCACAAGCATGCGGGCTCACCCAGTTCAAGAGGCCTGGCTGGTTCAGCATTTTCCTTGCTGTAAATACCATTTCCATTTGACATGAGTGGCGTCTTGCGCCCTGCCATTTTTTCCGCTAGCAGCAGTGTCGCGCACCCAGCCCATAATCGGAATTTCTATGCAAATTGTCACTGGTTGCTCGCCTGTGATTCTTTCAGTCTCAACTAGAGCCTGGTACACTGCAGCAACTTGTTTCTCAAGCAGAGTGTATCTTGTCATAGGATCTGTGAGCTTTCTTGACCAGAAACCTTGCAGCACTCTTTTCTGTCCTTGCTTTTGCCACAAGCTCCACACAGCGACATCATTGTAGACAAGAATTTCCAGTTCAAAAGGATCGGTTTTCATCATGGGGCCCAGTGTGATGTAATTCTGCAAAGCGTCCTTTGCCTGTTCAAAGGCAGACTGGTGCTCTAGGCCCCATGTAAAATCATCTTTCTGGTGACTTTGTAGATAGGTTTCAGTATCAGGCTTAAATGAGGTATGTGATTTCTCCAAAAACCCATTAACCCAATGAACCTTTGTGCCTCTTTATTTGCTGGTGGACTCATCTGCTGAACCATGTCAATCACAGGGACAGGAATTTTCTTAACTGACCCAGACCAGATTGCACCTAGGAATTTCACCTCTTGAGTGGGCCCCTGTACCTTTTTGGGATTTATGGCCCATCCCCGATTTTGCATATGTGTGATCAACTTTTCAGCAGCTTTTTCTACATGTTCTTTCTCATCACTGGTTAACATGATGTCATCAATATAGTGGGCAACATACACATCATCCAACTGCACCATCTTCAAGTCTCTGGCAATCAATCCATGACACAGAGTGGGACTATGCAAATACCCCTGGGGCAATTTAGTAAATGTAAATTGTCTCCCCAAGTGATAGCAAATTGGTCTTGTGATTAAGCGTCAATATCAATGGAGAAAAATGCATTGGCCAAGTCAAGGACCACATGCCATTCACCCACTTCTCTTGTAAGGTTTTCAATCAGAGTAATGATGTCTGGCACCACCACAGCTAATGGTGGCACCTTCTTGTTCAAGGCACGAAAATCAATTGTCAAACGCCACGCCCCATCTGGGCGGCGGATAGGCCAGATCGGAGAGTTGAATGGACTGACTGCCGGCCTCATTATGCCAGCTTTTACCAATGACTCAATAGTTTTACCAATCTCTTTGTGACCTCCTGGCAACCTGTACTGTTTCACGCACACTGGCTCAGCAGGAGGAGGTAAATGCAAGGGGGACCATTTTGCATGCCCAACCCTCACGGGGTTAACAACTCTCACATGGATTTTCCGATTGCCAAAAACAAATTCACCTAAATCTGTAGTCACACTTTTGCCCAACTATGTAACTGGAGGGTCAGCTCATAAACAAGTGGGAGGACGTACGAGCTAATAATACTTGAAACAAGAGGGATGGCGTCCTGCCACTTAATTTAAGTATCTCTACATATATATTTTGGTAAAGGCTATGTTATTCAGCATGTATAATATGGCAAAAGCTATTTCATTAAGCTAACTGTCATACGTATTCAAAAAGATGAGCAATTGGGCCCTTCAAGGGTGCACTGTAGCTTTTTATTTAGCCAGTGTTAGTAGATGCAGAGAGAATGTTCTGCATTTAGGTTTAACATGAAACTTTTTCATTTTGTGGTGTACATGTGGATCAAATCACATTCATCTTATTAAACAGATGCAACAAAGAAAGAATGGCAAATGCTTAAGAAAAATTAACAAACAAAACAAACAGATACACAATCATTGGTGGTTTGCCTAAATGTACAATGAATGCAAAGAAACATAGTATAGTATTTAAACACAAGGCAAACACCTATATGGAATGTGTGTAGTCAAAACCATGTGTCAGAGAAAAGGCATTATTTCTTTCTGAAACTGGATTAATGTATTGCTGGCTCCTTGAGAAAAGGGACCTAGTTGTTGTTCAACGTCTAGAAACTGATCGAATTATGGAGCGGGATTGGGGGAATGAAGCCCTCAAAATGATGTGGTCCCGTGACGTTTCGGCGGAAAGCCTTCTTCATGGGCCTCGACTTGGTCTCCCCTATGTGAGAAACAAAGGAAAAGAGAGGGGCTCAAATTGTTGTAGAGCTCATCTAAAAGGATTAAATCTGATGCTAGTAATACTGGCATGCAATAAAATCTAATTGGGACCATGTGGGTGAACAATGGTGTCATTGTTCGCTGGCATGCTGGCACTTGGTTACTGACCTGGACGGAAGTCGGAGGGTAGTGTTTTCTTCCAGTCGGTGTTGGCAGGGAACTGGGAGTGATGTATAGCGGGTCTCTTCAAACTGTAGGAGGAGGTTCCTGCAGATAGGTAGCTGGTGTGCTGGATGCACTAAGGTATGGGGAACATTATTAAAAACATATATGTATAGGCAAATGAGTATAACCAGAAATGGTAAAAATCACTAATGTATAGTGGTGTGCTTGACTAGAAAAAGACATAAAAGTACCTGTAGGCACAGTCTTGCAGCCACTTGGAGATTCTTGGCTGTGCACGGTTGGGAAAATCCCTTTGAAGGATGCTTGTAGATGGCGATCAGGCGGTAGCCCACGTGTTTGTGAGGCTCCCCGGTTTCTGGGGTCTGAATTTAGCCGTGTCTTGGTGTGGCTACAGGACCCTAGAGTAGGAAACCAGGGCAAAGTTTAAAAGAAGACGCTAAAAAGATTTTTTGACGCTAATAACATTTCTGAAAGCAGGGGGCGACAGGCGCCGGCCCGTGCTGTGTTGGTCTGAACCGTAGTGGAAAGGTGGAGCTGTAAGCACGGATGGCTTCCGTGGCGGGGGCGATTGACCCCCGGTTTCCACGCGGCTAGCTCTGCAGGGCGCTCATACCTGCGTGTCCAGAGATGAGTCATTCGCTCTCTTGGGCTGAAGATACCGACTGCGAGAGCCGGCGCAGGTACAGTGAAAAAGCAGAGCTGTGTCTCGGGTGCGCACAGCGCAGGCGCAGGTGTGGAGTGTCTGAGTCCCTGCGTATGCGCGATCAGTGCAGGCCCGGGGGTTTGCATGGTAACCGTTCAGTTTGTACGGGGCATGA
This sequence comes from Ambystoma mexicanum, assembly GCF_040938575.1. Lineage (NCBI taxonomy): Eukaryota > Metazoa > Chordata > Amphibia > Caudata > Ambystomatidae > Ambystoma > Ambystoma mexicanum. The sequence continues at coordinate 576,289,505 of NC_090935.1, forward strand.
TATTTCTTAAAGGAAAAGGAAAAAGAATGGACATAGAGCCTCTATCGTGTGGACTACAACAACAACACATCTATCGTATGGACTGCCCAACAACACATCCATACCTAGTATATACTCAGGTATGTCGGAAATCAAAACATTTGCTGCAAAAGGCAATCCCTGGCCAATTGACATCTTTACATTAAAGGCTTTTGCAACAGTTTCTGCTCCCCCATAACCATTGACCAAAACTCTGGGACCAGATCATTTACTGGGATTGCGATTCAAAATGGTTACCTCAGCTCCCGTGTCTAATAGAGCCAAGACGTGTTTCACTTTCTCATCCAAATACAATGTAAGTGACACAAAAGGGCGTTTGTCTCTAGGACTGGTTCTCTTTATTAACCGTACCTCAAAGACAGAGCCAGCCCTTCAATCAAAAATGGGGTCTGGACCTCCCATTTGTCCTTTGCCAAATCAGGGTAACCTTTTGCTCGCACTTTGGGCTTCAACACCTCTTCTTCAGAGGGTGCAGAAGGCCTAGTTTTGCCTGACCCCTGTTTCTTCATTTTTTTCCAGTTCTCAAGCAGCACAGGTGTAGGTTTACCATCTACCTCTTCCTTTGGAATTCCCGGTTTTAGCAGGTCCACCCACATTTGCCTGCGTGTGATTTCAATTGTGTCCGTTTTCTGTTTAGGCTTTGCATTTTTGCCATGCTTTTTCTCTGAGTCATTACTCGCCGCCACTAGGCTCGCTGCTTTGCACACATCCAGCCCGTCTAATTGCCCTAGCAGCAGTGCAAACTCACCAATGGCTTTACCTTGCGCTGGACCCAGCAATGAAAGCAATGCTCCCTTCATATGACCGGGGCATTCCTTAACAAGCGCGCGCGCGCATTCCAGCTGTGAACATCTCCATGTCAGGCCCTGCAAAATTTGCACTGTACAGTGCGCACTGTAAACCCATCTGTCTAAGCTGATCTGTCGCTTCAGTTAGTGACCCCCAGGGGACCCACGCTTCTTCCATGTCCATTGGACTTGTATACAGATTTATTAGGTTAGTCTGAAGCCAATTAAACCAGAAATGCGAGCCTTGCTACCCGAGCGCACCGCCCAACATCTGTCCCAGCATTACATTAGTAGTGATTGAACACATTTTTAATAGTTCTTCTGGGGTTAAGAAGATGCCATCCGCACCTGTATCCCACCTTCTTAAAAGCCACTTCACCTGCTCTCTGTCTAAACAACTTGGCAATGTCTAAAAGCTCTGTCTGTGTGTAATCACGGACAATTCTAGTATTCTGAATGTTTCCACCACTAGCTTGGCCTTTTGACTTTTTAGCGATTAACAGCCGCGCAGGATAAACACATTTCTTTGGAGCACATTCCAGCTCCTCTTCCCCAGAACAGTCTAACTCCGCAAGTCTGACTTCAACGGATTCATCCCAGTCAAATATCTTTTCGGTTTCGCTATCCCTAACCTCACCAGACCATAAATTTGGGTCCCAATTATCTTTCCTAATTAATGCGCGAATCCTTATCTTTGACGGATTTCCCCGCCGCTGTCTGCGCTTGTGCGTGGTTACATGCACAGCTAAAGAGGCACGCCTGTCCTCCATCTGATCGGGCCGCTTAACGGACGATTCAAGGGTCTCTCTCATAATGATCTGTTGCTTCCTGGGAAATCTCATCCTGTAATTTACAAATCTGTGCATCTTTAAGCAATTCATTCTCATGAGTGCCTGCAGGAATAACCAGCCCACGTTTCCTGCTGCTTTTTTGCTCGCATCTGCATTTGCCAAGCGGTAAACTATCCAAACACTCATTAATTACAGCCGGGGAAACATAATTTTCAAGCATGTCCCGTGCCCTCGGTGCCGAATACTGATGCAAAATGTCTGCCACACCCGACCAGGCATTTGTTGCCGGCCATCCTGGAATGTGACAGAGTGCACTATCCCCCTCGTTGCATTCATCCTTTGCTTGTTTCTTCCAGAATGGCATTGTGCTCGCAAACCCTGCTCACAGCGCCAAATGTAGAGAAAAGGGGAACCCGCACTTCCCTGGGGCCTTAGTGCAATAAAATCACTCCTAATCACTCTCCCACACAAGTAAGAATGTATGCGAAGCACAGTGAACTCAGTCTGGAAGAAAGCCAATCACACAGAAGCTTTGATGCTTGCATTTATTACTACAGTGTCTAATGAGAATTAAGCAGCATTTTGCAATAATATTGGAATGAAAGTGCAAGCTGAATAATACCAATTATCATTCACAGATGAGTATGCAATTATGGATCTTACACTCCTAGGAATCGTGGATGGAGATACGATTGAATCACACCCAGGACCCATGCCACTCAGTGTGCCCGGCACCCCTCAGGAAGGGGGGGGGACTGGCCTAGCCCCCAGAGGCCTGCACCAGAGTGGGGATGTGATGCTAGGAGTCTTGGCCTTCTAGTGCACAGCTGGTTGTCCAGGTGCTTTTTCTCTCCGTGCGCGCGTCTCACAAACAGTCCAGGAAGAGTCCTCTCCTAGCTGGCCCAGGTAAAGTTCTCTTATTAGGGGCTGCATGTCAATCACTATGACGTACTAGCTGTTGGGGAGAATTCTCTTATAAGGCTAATTTCCCAAACCTAGTGAGTCCCCCAGCAGTTTGCTGGATTTTTGGGGTTTGTTTCTTTCTCCTGCTAAGAGTGAGACTCTTTTTCTCCCATTCTTAGGCATGATTTGAGGTATGTCTTTGACTTGGTATGTGCTTATAGGCTATGGGGTCTTTTACTCCATAGGGTATCATCTGTTTTGGTATATGTGTTACACAGCACCCTCAGTGCAGTAACACAGGCGTGTCATAGTGAACCCCAAACATAGACTCCATACCCTGGGACTGTCCCCCAGGGCATGTAAAGTCATCATTGGCTTTATTAGTCCAAAATTGTGAACAGAACCAGTACAAACCATCATATTGTGGAAGTACTGGAAGGGGTTAATTAGATTGCCCCTGGGTCTGTTTCCAAGGGGGCACTGTCGAGTCCCCACTTGTCGAGTTTCTGGCTGGTGGCAGTGGTTACCACGCAAAATATTCCACCGGAATATTTCCTATGGGATTTTCCCATTCATTTTAAATGCACCACTTTTTTTGGTGCATTGTAAAGATACCGCCGGTTTATTAAATTGATATAAAATCGCCGGGTTGGGTCTTTTCGCCAGAACTCTTACAAAATGGCGTATGTGTCCGTCTCTGTAACTCCAGCCAAGGTCGGGCTCTTTGTTCCACTTTTTGGCGGGCTTCTCCACAGAAGCCCTCCAACTGGTGCCACTCTGTCTGGGATTCACAGGATGTGTGGGTGGGGGAATTGGCACCCTGGACTGCGTTGCCTTAGCAACACAAGTCACACTCTGTTCTGATTGGCTCAGTGGTGAGCCGCCCGGCTCACCACTTAGCATGTATGAGTGACAGCTAGGCTGTTTGAATGGGAGTTTTTCTGCATACAAGCAGGGCTTTTGGGACTGGAAATTTAGAAGTCGCCACTGGACCTGAGAAATCCGAAGAGGGGAGAAGCTGAGCCATCTGCAAAGACGACACCACCGGTGGAGCCCTGCTGCAACGACCTCACCACTTCCCCGACGACAAGAGAAGATCTTCTGCTGCAACAGTCTTCTGCCCCAGAGCTGGTGGGATCAACCAGTTCGACCTTCACCTTCCAGGACGTCCCTTGGTCGAATCGTCAGTGCCAAGCACTCGGTGGCCGGATAGCCAAGCTTCAGTCCAGCAGGACCGCGAATAAAAGGAACACACCTTTTAACCGAACGAACTCCGCGGCTGGTTTCATCCCTGGGCAGTGCAACAACTCCAAGTTTCCTGCTCGACAAGATCTTCTCCTTCCCTGGTCGAAACCACGATCTGCACCCGCTGCCAGGAACAACTGCCACCGCTGGAGCGTCCTCACTTTTAAAGGTACTGTGTTCCGCCCGGCCTCCCTTTCATCGGATTGCTAAAGGTGACCCTTAAATCCTTGGCTTTCCAACTGGGTGGGCCCCCAGAACTTCCTAACTTTCTTTTGCGTCAAACCAACCTCTTCTGAACAATTTAGTAAAGACTTGAGTGCATTTTTAAACTGTGTGATCTTGGGCACATTTCGCCTCGCTCCATTTAAAGTGGCCCTGGCCTATGAACTTTGGCTCTACAGTAAACTTTGTCTTCACTAGCTTGCTGTGATCTTAGAAAAGTGTTGGTACCTGTTTTATTTCCATAACCTTTCTTTTTCCCTCCCTCTAACTTAATTATTGAAGTGCCATCTGGGTTAAGCGCTCGCATCTGTTTTTACAACTTGTGGTGTGTTGACCTAGACTTGTCTAAATAATTATTAAGGGAGGTGTGTATACTTTTTCTGATTGTGTTTGAACTTGCTTTGATTTATAGTGCTTAGTGTATTTCCTAAAGTGTGTTTTAAAATAAATAATTATATACTTTTGATACCAAGCTCTGGTCAGTGTTTGTTTGCTCCATGGTATTATTGGCCCTATTATGTATGCTCTGTATACTGCCCCTACTCGTCTTGAGAGAAGTCTGACTGCTCAGCCACAGCTACCAGGTACATCTGGGTGGTGCAGACTGCTACCAATTGGGTTTACTGCTTGCACCTGTAGTCTTAATCTTTTTGCAGTGTTCCCCAAGGGAACTGCACAGGATTCTGCCTAACACTAGCTCTTCGAGAATCTTCTGGGCCCAACCTTTATGTGGCAAAACATGTTTTCGCCTGGAAAGTTACAACTAGAAACAGCCAGTCTTGGCTCCCAGGCTCCGTGTATGTTGTTTTGGGAAGGCCTTACATTCCTGTGTTATCAGTGCACCTGACTCGCAGAGCGAAGAAGAGCAAGGCTGTGCCTGGCTCCTAATGGCTGCGCAGAGCTTCTTGCAAAACTACATGTTTATGTCTTCAAGAAGGGCCTTCGCAGTTAACCCCTCACAAGCATGCGGGCTCACCCAGTTCGAGAGGCCTGGCTGGTTCAGCATTTTACTCCACGCTTCAAATAAGCTCTAAATACACGCAAGGTAGCTCAGTAGGTTAATGCAAGGGCAGGTTCCTGCAAGCGCCTAGAGGCTTTTCATGACACATACCAGCATTTGCGAATCCGGCATCTGGTGTATTGGATTTCACAATGCTTGTTTACCATTGAAAGATATTCCAAATTCTTCCACTTCATAATGTCTGCCAAACTGCCAGACTCCATGTTTTCTCTGCAGCCTTATTTATGTTTCAATTTCTCTTACTAACGCCTATCATGCATTCTGCAGAAATCAGCTAGGTCACACATGAAGCCCTATTTGGACTAGGCAATACTGCTTCCTTCCTGTAAAGCATGCAGGATGAATTTCAAATGGTTGAGTGGAGACAGTTGCATTGATGAATAATGGTATGAGAATAAACACAATAACCCTACCTTTAAGCATTTCTGGAACTAATATGGTGAATACATGCCAATTTGTTCACTTGGCAATACATTGACAAGAGATTTCATAAGCTGCTTCGTTATTGACCATACATTTGCAGGTATGAAGCTTTTGTTAGAGGAATTGGGATGTTTTACTAACGACTTGGACATGAACATAAATATCAGTAAAACCAAAATTATGCTATTTTCTAGCAAAAGAGTAAATCGCCCCAAAATGTCTTAGTTGGGGCACTGTGGAATATGTTTCTTTATACAAATATCTTGGGGTAGAAATTAACTGTGGCAGAGGTTGTCCGCTTAGTAGCTAAAAAGATTCGCCAGGCGAAACGAATTTCCATGTTAGTTCGCAGTTTTGTCTTTAACTATGCCGGGTACTCATTGCGAGGCATTTTAATGCTTTACTCGCAATGGTTTATTCCGGTGGTTGCTTATGGTCTTGAAGCACTGACGATCAAAAATCTTGAATGGCTTAATCGAATTGAAGGCTTTTTTGGCGAACGGTGTTGCGTCTACCACGTACATGCCCAACCAATACAGTATATTCGCACAGAAATGGGCCTGATTTCTTTGAAATGTATTATTCAACAACAACTAGGTTTTTTTGTCTTGAAAGCTCTACATTATCCTGAGAGAATGATCCAATGAATTATTGCAACTGATATCATGCATATTGAAGACAAGAAAAAAGTATAAACATTATGACTCGGATGTAGAGATCTATTCAATGACTTAAATTGGACCATTGACGAGCCTAGAGGTGGGCGCTTCCAAGCTATTAAATATGCCTTCAAAAAGAAACTACATATGATTGACTGGAGCAATAATTTTGAATATATTAACAGTTTACGTAACAGTCAATATCTTGAAGGCATTGCATACACATATTTCAAACCCCAAATATACTTGATCAGATGCCCTAGCCCTGCAGTTCGTCAGTTTAGACTTTTAATGCTAACCAATCAACTACCTGTGAGAGCTACGTATGGTTCCCAATGGAAACTTGATTCCAACCAGAGATTTTGCAGGATATGTAACAATCTAAAATCTATTCAAACCATGAGACATATTCTCACAGAATGTCCCGAGCTCGAGAGTTGGTATCATAACTTGTACAATCCAATATGTATACCGTCACTCCACTATAGCTCCTATCCACTTTTGGCAATTTTTTTAAATTCCTCAATGAATTCTTTGCACATTGCACTTTATATGATTTGGACTGTAGCTGAATTGAAGTGGAATATGTCTTCTCCTGTCTAAACATAAGCTCATGTGGATGATAATTGCTCCTTAGATAATACCCAAGGGTATTATTATTAATTAAAATCTTGCACTTTAGTTATGAATGAAGATTATGATGTTTTTGCGTCATGTTTAACTATACTATGTATGTTGTATGAAATGTACACATATGAATTTAACAAAATGAGTTGGATCTATATTAATGTATTTTTTGTATAGGAATTTTTATGATGAATGTAGGATTATGTATTGTCGTTGCTGTGAGAATAAGTTGATTGTTGATACAGTTAAAGTTCTATGAACTAAAATACAACTATAGTGATAAATAAAAGCAATAACTGCCACCAAGCAGCTTTGTGCAAGTACAAGGAAACACATTCATTTTAACACAAAAATAACACATAATACAGTTTCATTCCTTGTAATGTATCATTCTATGACATGCTAGTAGTCCAAAGTTGTAACCCATAAGAAAATCACACACACAAAATATTCCCCATTGTATAATGCAGAGAGGCATTCACATTAATATATCATCAAATGCCACGGCTCATTTGGCACACACCACAGAAACATAATAATGAAGCCCCCCGTAATATAACGCAGTGATGAAAATATTTTTTGTTATATGCTGTTGCTCGGTGTTGTCACATACAAGTAAAATGCACACAGTAAGAAGATTGATTATAACGCAGTAATTACTTAATAAATAATGTATTGTTAAACATTGCTTTGTTTGTGTTCAGGGAAGAGAGGCAATTATGTCCAGCGGGGAGTCTTGTGGGCCAGTGCTTCTAGTATACGTTAGCCAGGGTGGGGGTATGCAAGGTGGGAGAGATGGTTTGTGTCTATAGGAGGAGATTTTAAATAGAGGCGAGTTTCTTAGTTTGTCTGCGAATGGTGTGTTTGAGTGTGAAAGTTGAGGGTGTGTTCAGGATGGGGGTATTGGTAGCTTGGGGTGCACATCCAGTGCGTCAGGGTGCAAACTTCAATAGGAAATGAATTACAATTGATACCATGCAGCAAAATGCCAGGGATCCGCGATCACGGGGCTGACGCGTAGACACGTAAACAATAACATTGTCAGACATGCCTTGCAGTAGTTATGATTCAATGGCCCAATGAAAGGCATCATCTGCATCATATTTTTTAACACTATAAGGATCGACAAAAGTGCTCTTAAAACATTTGTCATTTCTCCGAAACATGTTCACAGTTGCACAAGCGTGCACAATATTGCAGGCACCATAACAGAGCTTTTATGATGATGCACTCTTCCTTCCTAGAGCAGCTGATAAATACAAGGGGCCCTCTACTAAATACTGCAGGACTTCGGGCATAGATTTAAATCTCTCTATGTGACTGTTTGTCTTTCAGTCGAGAACAATTTAGTAATGAAGCTTCAAAGTGTAAAGCTTTGCATGAGGCTTTTGCCTAGAAACCGCTCTTTAGAGACTGATCATTAAAGGGAGAAGGGTTGGTAAGAATAGTTGAGTGCAGTTTGTTTGAACTGTATTTGGCAAGGAACATGATTAGTGCTCAAGTGTCATATGTGATGTTAGATGAATTTATGGAATATAAAACAAAATGAAGATGCGTCTCCAGTCCTTCGTGAGGCACCACACGCAATTGCATTCCAGAGAGAAAGCTGCTGAATGAGAATATGCACATCAACACCCTGTGTTGATAGTACATTGGGGAGCAGGTGCATGGGAGGCTACCTGGCACAGAGGAGAACATCTGGGCTTTCTGGGCGGTGGATCAGTCTGGATCAAACAGCAGCCCAGCAATATGAATCCTGGTCTGAGCATATAAGCGTAAACTCCTTGTGTTGTCACTTCACTGGAGATGTAGAATACAGAGTGTTCTGAACCCAATAAGAGAGGGCAAGGTATTCAGTTTGTGGTGAAAGAAAATCTATTTTACCTGTGGAGTCTATAGAGATTATAGGGCTTTTATGTGCCATCATGCAGACCAGCTTTACAGCTCCTCCAGAGAAGACTATAGGATACATATCTTAACTTAATTCATTTTTCTACATAGTAGAGAAAAAGGAATTGCACTTCTAGATTGTCACATAGAAGCTTGAAATGGTAAAGGAATACTATTGGGTTCCTCAGTCACAGCATTTGGTAACAAGACTTTGATCAGGTATTTAACATCATCCTAATCATAATGTTCTATTTATTGATGGGCTAGGATTAGCAGTGGAAGCAATTCAGAATTAATATGGAAAGTTTGATAGACCTTCCATGTCCGCTCTATGAGATCACAAGAGGTAAAGCTGGAGTAGCATATAGGGTCGTCGTCAAGTACAGATGTGGAATAGAAAAACTGGCAGAGCCGTGTGGTTTTAATTCGCTTTGAAACTGAATATGCTATCTGATATTTATTGTTAAGCAGAAACCAATGTTTTAACCGTTATTATTTTCTATTTTGTGTTTGATAATAGGATGGGCGTGAACTGGAAGAAGAACTGATTCAAATTAGGAAGAAAAGGTTAAGTAAGTAATACAAACAGTTACTTCTTGACTAAACCAAAGTTGTATGCAAAACAATGTTCCTGTTGTGGATGCCAGTACCAATGCTAGTATTTGGGAGATTTCTTCACATAAACACCAATCCGCAAGAAACAAAACTTCAACAAAAAAGCATGCGGAAAGTCATGTCTGAATATTTAAGGAAATCAATAAAAGGTATACTCTCAGTGCACCGTCAGTAAGAATTGTTTACCATTTCCTTGTTGCTGAATATGACATATGTACACAAGGGAGCATTTGCCCACTTCTACATTTTGTTTGTAGCATTATAGTGTTGACTGCCAAAATGATCAAGTTCCATTTTCTTTGCCTTTTGGATTTACAAACCTTACATGTGGAGGAGCGAATCAATATAGTTTCATCATGGTTTTATATGCTGTAACCTCTTTTCCCACCTGTCATCTTTAATAAATTCACATGATTATTTACCTATATACAGGCCGATTCATGGAATCAATGTGCGCTGAAAATTTCCGTGCAAGCGTGCGAAAGCGTGCGTTCCGCAGCGCAAGTGCGAAAATCGCAGCGAAACCCGCGCACATCGATTCATGGAAGTCCGTACACGTGTAAATCCATGGATGTGCGTTGAAATCCTGCACGGAACACGGGGCGTAACACGCGGAATGGGGAACAACGCGTGAAAATGTGGGCGTTACGGGGGAGGTACAGGAGGCAAATGCGCGGAACGCCCACACGTGCGCCCACAACACGTATTCATAGAATCGAACAGGGTTAACGCGTGCGTCAAAAAAGACGCGCTAATCCGGAAACACGTACACCAGCAGGAAGCAGGCGTACGCGGACCCACGCAGCATGAAAGTGCGCGCAAACAACAAACAAGCTCAGACGCTACGATGAATATACCGTTTCTCGCAGCAGTGGTCGTGGGATACTGCAGGAGGAGGAGGAGGATAGTCAGGCCCAGAATTTTTACACCCAGGACCAGCCTTTTTGGGATGCCTGATGACCAGGTGTATGGGAGGTACAGGTTTCCACCTCACATAATACTCGACCTGGTGAGTGAGTGGGAGGATGACCTCACATCACCCACCCTGTGCTCCCAAGCACTGAGCCCCTTGGAAAAGGTGCTCAATGTACTGCACTTCTTGACTACTGGATCATTTCAGCGGACAACAATTTAAAACCTTCCAATTGCCAAGGCGACCACTGCCCAGCTCAGATTATCAAGGAAGCATCTCATGAGCTAGCCCCGTTCATAAATGCTTCTTTCAAGACGGGTATTGTCCCCGACAACCTAAAGGATGCATGGGTTATCCCACTCCTCACAAAACCCTCCCTTGACCCTAATATCCCAACTAACTTCAGACCCATCACTACAGTCCCATTCCTGCTCAAGATCCTGGACCGCGCAGCCTACCTGCAGATTCAGGATTACCTCGAACTAAACAATCTCCTGGGCTTAAGACAATCAGGGTTCCGCCCTAAACATGGCACGGAGTCAGCTCTGATTGACTTGAAAACACAGATGGAGTCACTGAAGGACAATGGGAAGCTAGCTCTTCTCCTTCTCCTCGATCTCTCTGCGGCTTTTGATCTGGTCAACCACCAAATACTCTGCCAGCATCTCAAATCTGCAGCCCACTTCTCCGACTCTGCCAATGCCTGGATCCACTCATTCCTGAGCAATAGATCCATGAGGGTCTTCTCACCGCTGGCATCAGCGGATCCCTCCCCCATTCACTGTGGCGTTCCTCAAGGCTTGTGTGTATCCCCCTACGTTGTATAACGTATTCACCAAGCCCCTCTTTGATGTGCTTGACTATCTGGGTGTCTCCTACACTAACTATGCGGACGACACCCAGATACTCATCCCCATCACAGGAGACTACACAGCTGACACCAAAGCCCTTAATGATGTTTACTCGGTCATCCAGGCCTGGATGGCACAGCACGAACTTTGCCTTAACGATGATAAGACTGAGCTCTTACTTTTAGGATCAAATCATCGGCTCAACAAACTAGACCAAACCTACAAGTCCTTCATTATTGACGGCAATGACATTAAAGTCTCCAAAGATACTAAGACGCTAGGGGTCTATCTTGACTCCTCGCTTTCTCTGAACAGACAAATAAATGCAGTTAGGTCAGCTTCGGTCTATACCTGCAAACTTATCACTGCCTGTAGACCCTTCCTAAACTCCACCAACTGTATCACACTCGCCAGAACTCTTGTTATGGCCAATATCGACTACTGTAGTGCTGTCTAGCTAGGGACCAGTCAGTCTAACCTTAATAAATTGCAAACTGTACAAAATAATGCCTTAAGGGCAGCCTTAACCATCCCGAGACGCTCTCATATCTCCTCCGTCAGATCGGACTTACGCTGGCTCCCGGTAAAACAGAATTGCCCTGAAAACCCTAGCTTTGACTCACAAATGTCTGAACAACAGCACCCCACCTTACCTGTCCACTCGCTTCTCACGCCACACCTCCACTCGACCTACCAGAGCAGCCCAAACTCACAGCCTCATTGTGCCTAGATGCAAACTCCAAAAAGCTGGTGGGGTGAGCTTCCGCGTCCTGGCCTCCAAACTCTGGAACACCTTGCCCACACCTATCAGAATTGAACCATCATTCCACTCCTTCAAGAACAATGCTAAAACATGGCTGCTCTCCCAAGACTCATGAGACCTTGACACAGTCCAGACTCCATGTGGGGTACAGAACTGAATATACATTTTCTCTCTGCTCTGTCCCTGTATTATACGCTGTTGATGGTACCCTTCAGTACATGTATATATGCTGTATATTTGTGTAACTACTGCTTTTTGTAACATGTTTAAGAGTATGCGCCCGGTTGCCCCTTGGCCTGGTTTTTTGCGCTTTATAAATAAAATAAAATCAAATCAAAGTGCCGTAGTGGCGGGGGTGTCGCAGGCCACGCAGTCACGCTGCCTACACCGGGTCTTGGCCATCATGACTGCACGGCCATCAGTCCGCAGGCACATATACCTGCCCAGAACACCTGCAGAAAGGCAGGCTGTTGTCCAGGATTTTTATGGGGTGGCACACTTCCCCAAAGTGCTAGGTGCCATTGATTGCACCCATGTGGCTCTACGTCCTCCCAGGGCATCAGAGCACATCTATAGAAACCGCAAGCACTGGCATTCCATCAACGTGCAGGTAGTATGTGATGCCAAGGGGAATCATCACCTCAGTATATGCCAACTATCCAGGGTCCACCCATGACAGTTTCATATACAGAATGTCAACCCTAAACCGGGACCTAGAAGCTGGGGGGCATGGTGATACATGGCTGCTTGGTGAGTATAAATGCCACTGCACATTCATGCATGTCAGATACTGAGTAATGTCACAACCCCACTAATGATACCCATCATCACCTCCCCAGGGGACAGTGGCTACCCTCTGAGCACCCACATGATGACGCCAATTCGGAACCCAACCACACCACCCGAGGTAAGATACAACACAGGCCATATTGCAACCCGGGGCATAGTGGAGCGCTCATTCGGAGTGCTCAAGTCACGCTTTAGCTCCCTTGACCGTTCTGGTGGGCAGCTGCTATACGCTCCCCCAGTAGTGTGCAGGATCAGGATGTGTCCTGCACAACGTTGCAACACGCCAGGGCCTGCCGGTGGACATGGTGGTGCCCCCACATCCCCAACCACATGCACGGCTGCTGCGCATGGGAGGGGAAAGGGCACGTGGTGAGGCAGCCCGTACGCAGCTGGTGACTAATTACTTCACCTAATATCACACCCCTGTGGAGTGCACACAGCCCTGGCACATACCAGATGACAATCAATGATGATGACATAAGGGACAGTCAACTGTCACAACCATACCAGCCTGAGATTGGTCACCTGGAAGTGTTAAATTGTGTGCATCCCTACCTACCGAAAGACAACCAATGCTGTGTCATTAAAATACATACATTCATGCTGCATGAATGACTACCCCCTTGCAAAATACAGCATGAAAATAGCGCCATGTCACCCAACACCTCCCCATCTCAGCCACACCATGGCATGTCATGCAATGTGAAAGCAAACAAAGCAATGCACAAGACCTGACACAAGTGTCACAAAGTGCACTGTCCCAAATGGAAACAGCTCACAGACAATATGCTCCCAGTAATCAATAACAAACAGCACACATGACCAAATACTTAGGACCAACACAATACAGCAACACAGCATGAAACATTGCAAAAACATAACAGTACAAAGTCAAAGTAGTGGTAGTCTTACAACCTGAATAAGCCAGCACATCGACCCCTTCCAACTGCAGAGTGTTGCTGCCACGCAAATGTGTCAGTGTACTGCATACAACATGAACTCCATCTGCAAAGGAGACGGCCTTGTGAAGACATGAAGAAGGTACCTGCGAATTTTGAGGAAGACATGGGTGCACAAGCACATATCAATACACCATGCAGTGTTCAATACAACAACAATACCCACTAGGGATATCCACACAGTATTGACTACAGACTGCCCACACAGCTCATGGGAGCCCAATGTCACTGTGTAAGTTACTGGCCCTCATTACGACCTTTGCGGAAAGGGGTTTACGCCGGCGTAATGCATGGCGTACCTTTCCGCCTTACTACGAGTTCCCGTAGCGCCATGGTGCTTTTTTCGCCTGCTTTTTCCGGGCGGAAAAATCCATGGCGCTACGGGACTTGTTGTTAATTACGCCACCGTAATTTACGGTGGCGTAATTAACGCCTTCCCCACTCCCATTATACCCTATGGGGCAAAAATGGGAATGGGGAAGGGTAAATGGGGATTGGGGACTTACCGCCCCGCCAAGGTCGGAATGGGGCGGTAAATCCGCCAACCCCCATGGCGGAGTTGGCAGCTTTGCGCCATGGACCATGGTGCAAATTGCACCATGGTTCTCCGCCAGGGTCGTAATGAGGGCCACTGTCACTTGGTCACACCCTTTGCAAGCCCATGGAAACGGGAAGCAGGAGGGGGTGTGTGTGTCACGAACCCAAGCATCTAACCCAAACTCAGGACAAGCCTGCATGTGCCCAGCCAGAATACACAGTGGATGCCCATGGGAGCCACACAAGGCAACACACTGTAAAAAAAAAAAAAAAAATTTAAAAATGGCCATGTGGGGGCAAGGGGGGGAATGCCACCCAGGAGGTTCGAGGACAGGGTGCACACCAACACCCACCTGCGTGGATGTTGAGAGAAAAAAAAATACCTCCATGAGCTCATGGCCTGCACGGCTATGCCATTGTGGGAGAACTGCTGTTGGTCTCTTCACCCTCTGCTGCTGCATCAGGAGGTGGTTTTGCTATGGGAGGCAGTCCACGCAAAGCCCTGGTATGGTCCTCCATGGCAGCAAGCATGCGGGTCTGGAAGGTCTGATTCTGGAGGATGATAGTGCGGAGATCCCCATGCAGCACCTCACGGGTTGCCTGCATTTCTGCACGTATGGCCTCACGTGATGCCCGGATCTCCTCACGGGTTGCCTGCAGCTCAGCTGAGAGTGACCGTGTGAGCTGTTCCAGCTGCTGTTCTTCCCTAAAATTTCGGGAAGCCTCAAGTTCAAGTAGTCTCCCTGACGTTATGGAGTTGTACCCTCAGGGCTTCCCTGTGGCCCTGTGACTCTATTGATATGGCTTCGCGCAGAGTCTCCAGTGCCGCCCGTCGGTACCTGTTGGACGCCAACATGTCTTCCCTGTGTGATTGGCAAATGGAGTCTGTTGCCTGCTGTTGTTGCTCCATCTGCCTTTCAGGGGTGATAATGGAAGTGGCCACCCTCTCCATTGCCTGAGCCATCATTTCAACTGATGCTGCCTGTTGGGTTGCCATACCGTACATGGAGTTTTCCCCATACAGTATTGCCTGGTGGCGCACGGCCACCGCGTCGGCGGGCACCGCACCTGTTTGGGGCAAGGCTATCTGCACCTTGCTGTGCTGGCACTGCCTGAGGCTGCAGTACTGCATTCCCCCTCTGATCTGCTGGCCCAGGAACAGGATCAGATGTTGTGGAGTGTGACCCTGCATCCGTAACCGCCAAAGGCGGACCTACCAACACTGACATCCCCATAGAGGGTTCAACCCCTGGTGCAGGTGGGTTGGACAGAACAGAATCCCTGCCAGAAGCACTCACCTGCGACAGCACATAAGTCTCATCATCCAATTCAGCACCTGAATAGAGGTCTGGGGAGGTGCACCCAGAAACACCCCTGGACAGTATGGTCTGCAGTAACAAAGGGTTTTCACCCACCACCACACCACGTCCTCCACTGGTGCCCAGTCGTGGCTGAGATCCCTCCTGGGTTTGCACCATCTCCTCAACCTCACCAGCATCAAGTGCGTCATCACCTGCAAAAACATGAAATACAACAAATGGAAACAGGCATGAGCACCATAGCACACACACAGGCCTGACAAGACAGAGATCCTGTACATGATTTACACATGTCCCACATGACTATAACCCTGGCATGCATGCATTGTCAATGAGTTGGAAGGGGAGGCAAAAAGCAGACACTGAGGACACCAAGATGGGAAAGCAACACACTTGCTGCATGGTGGGTAGCACTGGCATCACGCATTAGCCTGTGAGTGGCATGTCCAATAGACATACATGACACATGCCAGCACACAGATGGCATGTAGCATAGCCATGGTACAGTAGACAACTGCAGCAATATGTCAGTGAATGAGTACTGTCACCCATCCATGTGAGATGGACATGATGAGAGGAAAAATGCTAAATAGTGTGGCAAAATATGCATGTGCCACACACTGCAACACATCCAGTGTACAATAATACAGTGATTGTAGGCATATGTGCACATCAATGGTTGGCCACTTTAACATGACAGGAAACAACTATCATGTTCCACGTGCAAACAGGCCCTAAAAATTAATGTGAGCATGCCAATACTCTATCGGCCTGAATGGTCTAATCATTCACATAACCAGGTAACAAATGTGGCCCAATTTGTGGTGTAATCAATGACAGACGCATGTCACATATGTGGCATTAGGGCTGAAAAATGTGTTGCAAACATGGGAGAATTGAAACAATCCGCCTGAATGAACACTGAAAATATCTGAACAATGTAGTTGCAAGATGACTGTTCAAGGGCAACTGCAGTAATGTGGCGCTAATTGGCTACTGTGGGCAGAAGGGATACTGTCATACCCAAATCCAAGGCACGTGAATGTATTGGAGGAAGCACATGGGTGACCCATACAACTCTGGAGTACACACACTCACCTGGCACTCAATCAGAACCCGTCACCCAAACAACATACACATGGATTACACACACATGCATGGGCACTCACCGGACAATGCGTCGTAATCAGGTAGGTCTCCCACGCCTTGGATCTGTTCCTCTGTTACGAAGGTTCCAGCAACAGACTCTTGTTCAGTGAGTTGGTTGTCCTCTGGTGGAGACCCACCGCCAGTCACCAGAGTAGAGGCATGATTTGAGGCAAGCTTGTTCCTTGCTCTGCGTTTCAGGTCATTCCACCGCTTGTAGCAATCAGCTGTGCGCCTCACAAATCCAAGGGCACTAATGTGGTCCGCGATGGTCTGCCAGTGTGCCCTACGTTGACCAGGTGTTGTCTTGCACCCTGCAGTCACCACCATTTCGCGGCTATGTGCCAACACATAGGCCACAAGTGCATCAAGTTCGGCGGAATTAAAGCTAGGCTTCCTTGACGTGCCGGAGTGTGTAGCCATGTCTGGGGTCTCAGCCTGTAGTGCAAGAGCACCCTTCTTCTTTTTCAAAGGTGGTGCGGATCCTGAGTGGCTTACGCCACTCTGGTCAGTAGGGGCAGAAGCGCCGGTGGACTTTGTACTAGGAGTGTTCAAAGGCACAATGACCATAGGTCTTGGTGCAGGCATTGGCTGCCGGGTGATGTTGGCAGGGACAACGTCGATTTGATGGACCTGGACCGACACTGTCCCGACTGGGAGACTCAGAGCTGGGGTGGATAGAGCTGCAGCTGCCCCTGCAGCCTCCCCACCCTGGCTACTTGGGGCAGCAGATGATATTGCTGCCCCAGATCCACGTGGCCTGGTGACAACACCTTGCACCGCCACACGTGGCTTAGACTTGCTGACATGGAAGTCAGCCTGGGAGTCATCCTGTGCCGGTTCAGGTGCCACAATGGGCCGGTCCAACAAGGGCTGAGCTGGGATAGTGTCGGCTAAGTTTCCCACAACCATGGAGGGGTGGGGCA
The DNA here is from genome assembly GCF_040938575.1 of Ambystoma mexicanum. Taxonomy (NCBI): domain Eukaryota; kingdom Metazoa; phylum Chordata; class Amphibia; order Caudata; family Ambystomatidae; genus Ambystoma; species Ambystoma mexicanum. The sequence continues at coordinate 576,306,931 of NC_090935.1, forward strand.
TGGGTGTCCCCAATTGGTCCTCCACACATGGGGGTCTAGGGGCACCCTGCAAATCCTGGCCACGTCCCCTACCGCGCCCACCTTTTGAAGTTCGGCCACCTTTCCCTCCCTTACCGCTTGGTTGCCTCCCAACCATGGCACTGATGTTGTTGTGCGTATGGGAGTAGCAGTAAACTATTGTCCTGGGCAATTGGGGGTGAAAGGGGCAGGGTACTAGATGGAATTCGTACCCTAGTTCTCTAGCAAGGCTGTCTGGGACCCCTGGGGGAAGATGACGGGTCACGAGACGCACAGGCACCCCGAAAACAAAAATGAACGTGCACGCAACCCCTCGTAGACAACATGCGTGGAAAAATGAACCCGCACTACTCTGTGGCACCCAGAAACACAAAAATAAGCGTACGCGTAATACACGCAGCCTACAATGACCTCTGAAGGGGTACGCGACACACTGGGAAAGCACAGTTGGTAAATACGTGCGCGACTCACTGTATGCCTGGATGAAGAATGTGAAAAAGACGCGTGCGTTGGCAACACCCCCGCCAAAAGAAGAATTGTACGCTGTCTGAGGAAACGGGACAAAAGAAGAAGTGAACGCTGTTCACTTCTTGAAACGCTGGAAACGGGCCCAACAAAAAAATAGAACGCTGTCAGAGTTAACAGGGAGTACGAACTTGAAACGCTGTGAAGTAATCGCGTGCGAACTGACAAGAAGTACAAAATTCACCCACTCGCTCTCCACAAAAAGCACGTACAAGAAAATGGTGTCCTACCCGTACCTTTTAAACCGGCCCACACGTACAATGTCACTTACGCATGTACACGCCTCGGACGTGCAGTTTTTGCACGTGTACAATGAACATGCTCCCGTGTTGAGGGAAACGCCCTTGCACGTCACATCACAGACGCGCTTATGCGCTAAGGGCCTTTGGTCCAATGAAATCGCATACGTGCTGTCTTCACGTGCTGATTCACTATGCACCCGTCACGAGGGAAGCACCCGTGCGAGTAACATCACAGACGCGCTTACGTGCTAAGGGCCTTTCCACGAATTACACGCTGACATGCAATTTTTTCACATACCAAATCACTCCGTATCAAGCTGGCGACGTAACAACACACGGAAGACCACGCTCCTGCCCAGAAGGCCGAATTACTGCCCCCCAGATCCACGAGCACGCTCCCACCTGCCATCTGCTGCTGCCTGCTGCCCATGTGCCCTGCTATTTGGTGCCTGCACTTCAGCCAGGGTTCCAGTTGCTGTGTCTACCCCTGCTGGAACAGAAGACTCCCGACTGGGATACCATCGCTCCATAGCCCAGCCCCCAGGACCCAGTTGCCCACCCACGCCTGCCTCGGGGGTCGCCATGTCGGGGCAAACACCATCTGTGACCACTGGCGACCCCCAGCCAGAGAGGCAGAGGGCCACCAGCTTCAGTGAGAAGGCAGTTGGTGTCCTGGTGGAGCATGTCCTGGGGCATTTTGATGCCCTCTTCGGAACATCACGTGCCAACAAGGAAGGACGGGATAGGATCTGGGACGACGTAGTGGTTGCCATCAATGAGGAGGGGGTGGCAACCCGCGACATCAAGCACGTCAAGAAGCGCTGGGAGGACTTCAGGTCCATGACCCCTTACAAGGCCTGGCGCCTTGCGGAGTGGGGCCGGGTCAGCATGAGTGACATCCAGATGAGGGTCCTGGAACGCGTATGCCCAGCGCTCCACGCCCAAATCCTTCGGAAGAAGACCCGTCTGGAGTTGAGCGGTAAGTGGCCAAGCATTGCTGTGTGAGACGGGGCATGTTGCAGTGTGCTGGTTAGTCTTATGCTTGCCTGTATTTGTGACATAGGCCATGTATGGATGTGTGTGCAGGGACAGCATGGTCATGCATGTGAGACCAATAATGTGTGAACCACATGGTTGGTGCATGTGTTACAATGCAAAATGGGGAGCTGTATGCGGAATGCACACATGAAAGCATGCCAGTTTCTGTTCTTGGACATGGAGGGGGTGTGAGGGATGGGTTCTGCTGTCATGTACATGTATTGTGCATGTGTGTGTGTGTGTGTCTGAGAAGAGTGTGTGTGACTTTGAAACGCCATGGATGCATGACACATGTCCGTGATGTGTAGATTCACTCATGCAGTGCGGTCACCGTTGTATCCATTGTGTCTATCCACTGTCTGTAGTGTACAAGCCATGATGCATGACCCTCCGGTGATGTGTGTGCATGGGATCAGTGTGAGCCATGATGCATGTGAGTTTGAAGGCAACATTTTGGTTAATAGAGGCCCTTGTACTTGGATGCTGATGTTGATTGCAGGCGCCGTGCCTGTTTCTGCATGTGTGTTGCGTGCATTCACCCATGTGTTGTAGAGGGACAGGATGGAAGTGATGTTTGACAGTGCCACCCATGTGTTATTGCTTCCTGTCTAGGGGAATATTGTACTGTACCCTGATGCTTGTGTTCCATGTCTCCCGCTACGCAGCATCAAGTGAAGAAGAGGGTGGAGACGGCTCTGTGGAGCCAAGCGGCGGGGATGCCTCCACCGGACGGCGACGCAAGGCCCAGCCACCCTCCCAGGACTTGTCATCATCCGGGAGCGAGGGGGCTGGTGCCACGTCTGCCACTACGGCTGTGGCGGAAGGGCCGGGTGAGCCCCCACAGGGGCTTGCAATGGCTGAAGACGGTGTGGAGACATCCAGGTTTGTGGTCTCCACAGAGGAGGAGGAGCCCGCTACTGATCCGCACATGGGGCCTGGTGGGGGTTGTACCACTTGTGCAAGTGGTGCATTCCAGGGCCCGAGTCAGGAGGCAGCACAGGTCACCGCGGAGGGGCCTGTGCATGTCGCTGTGCTTGACCGTGTGACCGCACCACCATGCACCAGCAGGGATGCCCCGCCCCAGGCACGTCCACAGGTAGGGGAGAGTGCCATGTCATCTGCTTCTCCACTACCTGCGGACGAGGGGTCCCATGACCGTATGGGCTCCGTCCTGGTTGGTGTTGCGTTGCGCACGCGTGACATTCGTGATGACGTGCGTTCTTCCTGGGCGGAGAACGCACGCCTTCACGAACAGCAGCGTCGCGATGTGGCACTGTTGGGAGGGGCCCTGGTCGGTGGGTTCCTACATGTGACGCGCACTCTGGCGGACCTCTCCTCCTCTGTGGAGACTATGCGCCAGTCGGTCTACCTGCCGTCTTCCGGCCCAGATTACACCAGGGCCCCCTGTGGACCTGGCCTGACCAACACAGCCAGCTTGGCGGAGATCCCATCCCTGCCACAGTCGGGAGTCGGCGGTCCAGCAGGGGTGGCCACCACAACTGGAGACCAGCTGATGGAGGATGTGCAGGCATCATCGGACAGGGCACATGGACAGCAGCAGGAGCAGGCTCTAGGTGGGAGCAATGATGGCTCGGGGCCATCGACATCAGGGGGCAGGCATCGGCCAGAGGGCAGGAGGACCCTGGAATGGGTGTGTCTTCCGTGTGGCTGCGGTTGGGCCAGCGTATAGGTGCGGAGCGGCAGCGGGCAGAAGAGGCGCGGCTCACCATGGTCAGGGAGTTCTTCGGGCGTTGAGGCGGGCAGAGTGCCTCGAGGCAACTCGCAGGGAGTTGGAACAGGCCATGAGTGCCTCCCTGCAAGATCTCGGGGCCAGGACAGAGGCCCGCCTCCAGCAAATAGACATGGAGTTTGATGATGCCCTGGCCGAAAACATCACTGAGTGAGCTGCAGGACTTGCCCGCCGCCATTGTAAATAGTTTATAGTGTTAGGTTTCCTTTTCTTTCTTTTTCTTTTGGGGCTTTTGGACTATGCCCCACACTTTTGTATATCGTTTTTTTGTTAGGTAGGTTATTAGATAAGTTTCATTTATTTCGTTGGGCACATGGACCCTTGAAAATTGGATTGTACATAGTTGGACGTTGGATTTATTTGGACTTTTTAATTTCATTTCACCATGGATCAATGGATTTACCTTTTTGCGTTTCATTTGGATTTGGTTCGGTGGACAGAGTTTTGGCCATTTCTCTTTTGGATTACTTGGGATTTATTCGGGATTTCATTATTTTTCAATTGGACATGCATTTCATTTCATGTTTGCCATTATTTTTATGCTTTCATTTCTTTACATTGATTTTCATATTAATACATTTGGATGTTTTACTTCAATGTGTGGGATTCGCTCATTGGGTTCATGCATGTCAACATGTGGGTTTACTCAATCAATGGCAGTGTGTGTGTGTGTGTGTGTGTGTGTGTGTGTGTGTGTGTGTGTGTGACGGACATGTGTTGATGTACATAGTTGACTTTTGCTTTGTGTCATGAGATAGGCATGTCACTGCTGGGTGGGTGAGTGGGTGGGGGGACATGAGTGGGGGCCTGCTGGCAGGTGCCCCTCACTGCTGGGGGTGGGAGTGCTGGGGGACATGATTGGGGGCCTGCTGGCAGGTGCCCCTCACTGCTGGGGGGGGTGAGGGTGCAGGGGGACATGAGTTGGTGATGACTAGTGCAAGGTGACACGTGGCCTGGCTGGGGGGCATGGCCATGGTGGACGGGCTGCCTGCGGGACATGGCCAGGGGTGCAGGGTAGTCCCCTGTGGAGGGGGCTGCCTGCAGGGGCCATGGAGGAGGTAGAGGGCACACCTGGGAGGACCTACACTGCTAATTCACGTGTGGGACTCCCTGCGCACCCCAGGAATACACGTACCCCGCTCGCACAGGGCCAATCGCGTGTGATGATTCCAGCGCACCCCAGGAATACACGTACCCCGCTCGCACAGGGCCAATCGCGTGTGAAACTTCCCGCATACCCCAGGAATACACGTACCCCGCTCGCACAGGGCCAATCGCGTGTGATGATTCCAGCGCACCCCAGGAATACACCTACCCCGCTCGGCGTTTGCTGTGCCTTGTAAGCTGGTCCAGGGTTAGCGCAGCCCTTTGCACTGGATTGGGGATTTTGATGGCTTTTCCTTGCGCAAGGGGCGTTCTTGGGGGCGTAACTGGCGCTGCGTGATGTTCTCTGCGCCAGGGCTCTTTTTGCCTTGGAAATTCCATGAATACGCGGTGCGCCAGAATGCCGTTTAGCACACACGGCTGGCGCACAATCCCTCTCTGCGCTGCTCACGTGTGCTGCCTCTGCGCTGGAATCTATGAATTACCCCCTTAATGTGGTCGATTTGAGGAATCTTGATGGATAGGGGAAGAGAAGGAGGCCTAATGTGCCTAGCCCAAGCTTCAACAACACTCAAATTGCACTGTTCATAAGCTTATGTGATCCAAATAAAGAAGTTTCTGATGCTTGTGAATCATGCTGTGCATTTAGTCCAACATCTAGTGGTAATCACAGAGTATTGAATCTTGTCTTTCGAGGATCGAAAGGGGACGTCGACATAGGCTTACCTGTAACACTATCCCTAACGTGATTTGTAGTGTACCCAAAATCCCTCACGCGTCAAGGTCCCTCAGATTGTTTTTTTCTGTCCAGCTAGCTGGTCGCCAAATGCGAAGCTCGTAAAACTGCTAATTAATATGGTTGTCCACGACCTCCGGTCATTTATATATTCATCCCCTTCATCGATGACTACTACCTACCAATGCAGAAGACAACTCCAGACTTTGACGGCTAGTTCTCTGGTCGACACTGTCGACCGGGTGGCCTTGGCCTTCCGGCCAGGCCTACACAGTAAGGAGAGTGGGGTCGGGGGCTCTTTCTTTTCAAAAATGTATTTCCTTCTACCCTCTCTTTTCTCTTCTAGTTTTGCTGTCACTATAAACCGCAGCTATGTACAGGACACCTTTTTAAATGTTGCCCTTCTTGTGACGGCAAGTATCCCTGGAAGGACACGCACCGGAGGTGCAATAAGTGTCTACCTCAAGATCACCACGAGGAGTCCTGTCGGTCTTGCCAGCTCTAACGTCCTAAGGCGATAAAAGAACGGCGAATCTAATGGTGGGCGACCTACGCCATGATGCAGGCCAAGGGTAGCTCCCCCGCTACCACAGGCGCCGAGAGTGACATGGAATTGAGTGACAGCCGTGGCTCCAACATGGATGCCACTACCTATCTTCGGAGCAGCCACGCTCGGAGGCGTCGGCCCCGGCAGGCATGCCACCGGTTCCGCTATGGGGAGTGTACACCCCAACGATATCTACTCGCAAAGGTAAACACACAACCCATCCCCCCCGAACCGCCTCGCCGGGACGGGCAAAGACGCCAACGAGTACGCCGATTTCTTCGATGGAACCCGCCGGTCCACAGGGTCGGCATCCCTCGCCGCAACCGCCTAGGCGTAATGCGTCCAGGCCCTCCACTGACAAGGGCGTCAGCCCCAGGATGCATAAGAGCGTCGAGATGCATTTTAAGAGCGCATCGACGCAGAACGTTCCGGCAATGTCGAAAACTACAGTGAAACCGCTAGAACAGTCGAAATCCCTCCCAGATACGGTGACTATCCACGAGAGTCTCACCAATATCATTTCCGTGACTAATAGGCCTAAAGACAGGTCGAGGGACACGTCCACACCCCGAGAAAGGCAGGAAGAGTATTCTGAAGGTCACCAGCCCCTGGCTAAGACTCTTTCAGATAGATCTCGACAGCCTAAGAACACAGATGCCCAAGCAGAGTCCTTCCCTTCTCCAGATCCCTCTGGCTCATTTTTATGGACCAGGGACAGGTTTGAAGGGTGTATGAATAAACGTTCAAAATGTGTGGACTTTTCAGAAAGGTTTACCACGCCTAAAAGGCCTAGTGAGGAAGACCTATACCATACTCCATCGAAATTTCGAAGAGCCTCCTACCCTCTTCATGAAGAGGTGTTTGACCTGACGGAAACACAGGAGGTTCCTCAGGACCCTTATGTACAGGAAGATGATCCCTTTGAGGACCCCATTGACCAGGCCCCAGATTGGGGGGGATGAGCAGCCAGTGGATAATGCACCATGGCTGTCGGCGACAAATACCCCTGATCCAGACATATTGTGCATGGATCCTCCAGCATCTCCTCCTATAAGACAGGCATCTCCCATAGATGACCAGATGGCATTCAATGCTATTCTGAAGAAGGCTGCAGAACATTTTCAGATTGCCACGCAAGAAGCAGTGCAAGACACCGGCTTTGTGGAAGATATTCTGAAGGAGTAAAACCATCTGCAAGCCATAGCCTCTATCAAACTCCCTTAAATGGCTTATCGCCCCTTCTTTGCTGACACCATTGCAAACAAGAGCTGTGAATCCACGGGTCGAGAAGCTTTTTCGCTCCGCAACTACAGACCCACTCTACATTCTGGGACATGCCACCCCAGATTCCCTAGTGGTGACTACGACTAGGAAAAGAGCAGGAGTACCCTTGTCCACGGGTGAGGCACCACCGGACAAGGACTGCAAGTAATTGTATGTCCTAGGGAAGCGTGTCACTACTGCGGCAGCCTATTCCACCAGAATAGCCAACAACGTTGTTGGCCAGCTACAGTGACGTTCAGTGGAATCTGCTCCAGGAAGGTCTGCAAGAGGTCCCTGAACCAACGCGGTCAAGCCTGCTGGTGATTGTGTCGGACGGGAGGCAGGTGAATCATAATATTCTTAAGAACACCCTAGATGCTGCAGAGACAGTAGGGAGAACACTGGCCCAAGGAACCCTATTGAAGAGGCACGCATGGTTGAAAAATGTGGGATTCAAACCAGAAACACAGGCATCCCTCATTAAAAAACCAGTGGAGGAATCTAACCTGTTTGGTAAAGCGGTAGATGAGACGCTAAAGACTGCGAAGAAGGAACACAAGACTTTGAAGTCATTAAACCAGATAACTCAAAGGCCTTTTCAACAACGAGGTGGAAGCTCTCAACTCTCCTTTCGCGGAAAATCTTTCTCACGTTCCCCACACAATCAGTACGGAACGGGAAACACATGGTCCTCCGGACAGGGGTCAGCTGCCTCAAACCAATATCATTCTAGAGGACAGCGCTGTGGCAAAGGGAGGGGGCGAAGCACCACCCCTAGAGGGTCCCCGACCTCCAATCAGAAATGACTTGCTGATCCGGGTTCCCTCCCATGCCTCCCCGGTCGCGGGACGGATAACATCATTCTTCCACGCATGGGAGGGAATTACTACAGACCAGTGGGTGCTCAAGACCGTCGCCCCACGGTTACTGTATCGAGTTCAGCCAACCCCCTCGATACCGACCACCAAAGTCCAGGCCTTTGTCACCAGAACATCTGAAGATTCTACTACAAGAGGTAGAGATCCTGCAGTAAAAGGGTACAATCAAAGTCGTCCCTGTTCAACAGGTAAACAAGGGTATTTATTCAGTGTACTTCCTTGTACCCAAAAAGGATCTCACAGTGCGCCCTGTGCTGGACTTTTGCCCAGCAAACAAATTTGTCAAACCACAAAAGTTTTGAATGATAACATTGCAAGAGGTAATCCCTCTACTGACACAGGGGGATTACATGGCGACATTGGAGATGAAAGATGCATACTTTCATATTTCAATGTTGCCAGCGCACAGAAAATACCCACGGTTCATGATGGAGGACAAGCACCATCAGTTCAAGGTCCTACCCTTTGGCATTGCCTCAGCCCCAAGGGTATTTACAAAGGTGCTGGCAGTAGCAGCGGCTCATCTGCGCAGGAAATCCATCCCAGTTTATCCTTACCTCGACGACTGGGGATTTGTACGGAACATGCCGTTCAAACACCCAGAAGATGATAGATCTACTCTTCAGTCTGGGATTCTCAATAAATGAGAAAAAGTCCAGCCTAGAACGCAGCCAAGTCAAACAATTTCTGGGGGCTCTGATTCAGACAGAAGACTGCCTCGTCTACACCTCCAACGAAAGGGTTCAAAATATGCTGTTTCAGATCCCTCAATATATAGCCAGTCGAGAGGTGACGGTACGCAAAGCCATGCGAATGTTAGGAATGATGGCCTCCTGCATTTATTTAGTCCCACACGCATGATTGCGCATGCGCCCCATGCAAGAGTGGTTCAACAGCCAATGGTGTCAGGCCAGCAGACAATGGGATGATCTAGTGGTTGTCTCAGCAGCCCTCGTTCTCTTTCTGTGGTGGTGGTCGAGGGGAAAACCTCTTGAAAGGGAAATCCTTCACTATGCCCGCATTAGAAGCCACTCTCACAACGGACGCATCTCTCACAGTGTGGGGGGCTCACCTCCTTCAGCAGACGGCACACAGCGTTTGGTCCCCAGCAGTAGCATCCAACCACATAAAGCTGTTGGAGCTGTTAGCAGTGTTCAAAGCCCTGAAAGCCTTTCAGACACAATTACAGGGCAAGACAGTACTAGTCCTCACAGGCAGTACCACAGCCATGTATTACCTGAACAAACAAGGGGGCATACACTCTCCGGAGTTATCCAAACTGCCCCAGAACATATGGAAGTGGACTCTCAAACACAAGATGTTCTTCCTGTCTCAACATGTTTCAGGGGAACTCAATCTTCTGGCGGACGTACTCAGCAGAGACTTCCCGCTACCCACAGAGTACGAATGGTGACTACACGAAGACATAGTCTACAACGTTTTTGCAGAATGGGGCTTCCCAGAGATCGACTTGTTCGCAACTCTGGAGAACTCACAATGCCCAGATTACGCCACCAGTTTCCCTAGAACCGCTCCAAGGGGAACGGTCTCTGGATAACATGGTCACGGAACTTTGTTTATGCTTTTCCCCAACTCAACAAGATAGTGCACAGGATTCATCAGGAACCAGTCCCAAGATATTGGTGGCCCCAATGTGGGCCCGCCAACCCTGGTTCTCCCATCTGATGGAGCTGTCAATCTCTCCTCCGATGAACTAACTTGCCCATACAACATGCTATCGCAGGACAAGGGGGAAACACTCCATCCATGCCCCGCAAACTCTCAATTTAGCCGCCTGGCTCCTGAAGTCATAGAGTTTGGGCACCTCTAACTTCCTCAGAGATGCATAGACATACTTAAAGAAGCAAGAAAGCCTAACACCAGGCATTGCTACTCCAATAAATGGAAACGCTTCGTCATTTGGTGTAATTCCAAGAGCATCAATCCTATAGACTGCTCACCAACACATATTGTTTTATACCCGACTCGTCTACTGGACTAGTTTTTAATTCCCTGAAGGTCTACTTAGCCACACTTTCAGCATATACCACGTCCCAGAGAAAGGTCTTGTGGTGGAAGATCCCAGTATTCATGGCTTTCATGGGAGGGGTTAAAAGACTTCATCCCCCTATTTCGAACCCAGCTCCCGGATGGAACCTAAATGTGGTACTAACTAGACTTATGGGATCTCCCTTTGAACCGATGCATAAGGCTAGCCTTAAAGCACTCGCTTACAAGACCGCCTTCCTGGTGGCAGTCACTTCAATAAGAAGAGTTAGTGAACTACAGGTCCTTTCAGTTCTAGACCCATTTGTCACTATCCACAAAGACAAGGTGGTTCTGCGCACGCACCCAAGTTCATTTCAAGGTTCCATGTGAACCAATCAATAGAACTACCTACATTCTTCCAGAACCGCACTAACATGGCAGAAAGAAGCCTACACACACTGAATGTGCGCAGGGCAGTCATATATTATCTGGAAAAAACTAGACCACTAAGAAAAACTAACCAGATTTTTGTCTGTGGCGGCTGGTAGAGAAGGGGACCCTGTCTCTAAATCAGCCATCTCTAAGTGGATTGTCAATTGCATCACACTCCGTTTCTCTCTTGCCAAGAGAGATCTGCCCTTCAAGCCTAGAGCACACTCTACTCTGGGCACTGGGGCTTCCATAGCATTCATTGCAAATGTCCCTCTCGAGTCCATTTGCAAAGCAGCAACCTGGAGTTCTGTAAACACCTTTACAAAAAACTACTTCCTGGATACTCTGTCTGATTCTCAGGTGGGACAAGCGGTACTAAGACCTCTCTTCACTACTGTTCCTTCTCACTTCCCACAACCAACACCGGGTACTTCTCGCTAGTCTATGCACAGCATGTGATTCTAAGCAGATTTACAAGCATCAGAAGACATGCATTACTTACCGTAATAGCATTTCTGACGATTGTATCTGCGATGATTCACATGTGTCCCCCCTTCCTCCCTGCTCAGATGGAAGGAACATAGACATCTTACTACTACTTCCCTCTCTCTGTACTCACTCACGTTAAAGTGATAAAAAGATTACCCCTCTCTATGCCGGTAGAGGTCGGGCTTGGTGATGTTCTATACCATAACAGGGATCGTGTCTGTCTCATTAGATCAACACATGATTTTTACACAATATGGTTTGTGCTATCACACAACTTCAAACACGCTATTTACCCAAGGGCTGAAACATGTCGACAACTGATTAAAGACTAAAGAACTGAAGTCTTGTGCTATACATCTACAATTTGGATGTAGTTCGTCTTATTTACTAAAACTAACCCCTGCACAGATGAAGCTGTTTTTTAAGAATGTGTTTAAAACATTGTGTATTGCTTTGATGCATATATGAACTTTTTATAGTCAATAAAATTTGTACTTTAAGTACATGAGTGGTTAATAGATATATGGTTCAAAAATAGCGTTGTGTGGTAGCACAAACCAAATTGTGTAAAAATCGTGTTGATCTAATGAGACAGACCCGATCCCTGCTATAGTATAGAACATCACCAAGCCCTACCTCTACCGGCATAGAGAGGGGCAATCTTTTTCTCACTTTGTTATAGTTAGTCTATTATTGCTCTCCCGTTTCGTGAAATTGATCCCCTGTTTAAAAAATACTGGGAGATTACCTTTTTGAGGTAACTCACTCACCATCGTGGCTCCTTCACGGCAGTAAAAATACAATCGGCGGGACCTCGATGTGTGAGGGATTTTGTGTACACTACACGTCACGTTAGGGATAGTGTTATAGGCACGCTCATGTCGACATCGCCTTTCAAGCCTCGAAAGACAAGATGCAATACTCTTCGATTACCACTAGATGTCGGACTATATGCACAGCATGTGAATCTAAGCAGATACAATCATCAGAAATGCTATTGCGGTAAGTAATGCATGTCAATCGTTAAATAGTTTAAAATTAAAGAAAGTAAGGTGGAGTTCTGGGGAACGTGGGCTTATGAAAATGATCGTTTCTAAACTTGACAAAAAGGAATGGAAGGTAAGTTATGAAGAGAAAACAAAATTAACACACATGGACAGAAACGGGTGTAATGGTCCAACAAGATATTATGTTGAAGGATTTAAATTGACATTTTATTGGAGCGGCTCTTTCAGGTTGTTTACCATGGAGCAGGGTCAAGATATAGGTGGAAGTAGTTAGAAGGTTCAGGATCTGAATTCAGCATTATCCAGATGTATACTAGCAAGCATGAGTCAGAGGTACTCTTAGAAGCACAGAAAAGCCATATGAAGGAGATGGTGTCATCTTGTAAAAATCACTGGTCCCACTACCCGACTGCACATGATGCCCTGCTTTGCATTACTCGTGGTTGTAATGGAGGTGAAATATTGACTTAAAAATTGTAGTTTCCACTTCTATACGGAAAACCGCTACCAGGTACTGCTTCCTTGTGCTTCTAGGCACAAAACTTCCAGGGTCGTTGCTGACAGGTGAGGGAGTAGGCAGGCCCACTCCTGAAGCCCCTCTTCAGTCTCTGCCACAGACTCATGGGAGCTACAAGTTCCTTAAAGTTATGGGCTCTTTTATCCAAAATAGTATTGAAGGAAAGTGGCGGACTGTTTGTCACTATGAAGAAATATCCCAAACCTTGATTAGGGAAGTTTAACAACAAATGGTGTCCCGATTGAAGTCAAAGATCTTGTACTTAATGTGCAGTAAGGAAAATCTTGGGAGGAGGGACTACCTTAAATAGCATGCAGGGAGAAGGTTGGCCCTTGTTTCCCTTAGCTGGCTGAGAAGAAAGGCCATTGGTGCATTTGATTCCAGGCTGAGTCAGTTTGGCTGATAAAGTTAATGTCTGACAAAGGAAATGCCCATCACTTTAAAATAGAGCTTACTTGAATCTAAGAAAAGTAGAGCATACCCTACCTTGTATAAAATAGGGGTTGCGCTAGGACTTCACTGAAGAAATTCCACAATAAGCCAATTTACAAATGTTGGTTTAAACTTCAAGGAGATATTTTACGCTACCGTAACTTAAAAGGAGAGCTGTTAAATGTGAATTCTTTATTGCAATTAAAAACAATGTTGGTGGATATTGCTGTCACTGTGAAATATTACAAAAATATGGCAGCTTGTGGCTTTATAAACAGCCACTTCACTGCTTACCCAACTTTTACAAGTGTACTTTAACACCAAGTGTACATCCTAACTCTTTGTATGCAGTGATGTTTCATAAATGACTGGTTTTCTTTCTTACCTATGTCTTCCTGAAGACTTTAAATCTAACATGATATTAAGAACAGTCCCTTTTGGCAGAGACCAACAATCTGACTTTCGGACTCAACCTAAAGGCTCCCTACTACTCATGCCCCAAGAGGTTGTCTGAAACCCTCAGTTTAGAATCCTGCTACCCAAACAGTGACCTATTCCTAGCTGCCTCATAATTATTATGCAATGCTTACAAATGGCCGGGTGCCTACGTCTGGACCCTTATGCTCAATGTAGTGTTTAATTCAGGGGCGAATAGCTCTGCTTCGTCAAACAGAATATTTGAAATTTGCAGAACCCCATTCTGGTTGAAAGTGATTTACCCTCAACTGGGAACTGGCTGTGTGCATGTATGGACATTTGCAGGCAGAGCCTCTGCTCCAGTTGAGAGGAGGTTTTGGTGGCTAGACCACCACTCCCCAATGTAAATGCCTATTTGCAAGGCAAAGAACCAGAGTTAATATTTCAATTTCGAACTTTTTATTGCTGTTCATTTATGCATCACTATAACATCAACTGCAACTAAGTCTGTATGACAAAATAACTCCATGACCCCATCCACCCCATTAGGCATTGCTCTTGTTAATTACAGGTTATCACGGTAAAATCTGTTATGCATGTTGTATATAAAAATAAAAAGCAAACAAATCATGTTTTCATGGCATATTAATAAGATGTAGTGCTCTGTCTTATTTGGTATGAAAGGCTTCTGCATTCTTTTTGCATGGAATCCGCAAAAGGGGACCATATATTCCCAAATGGTAACCCAGCTACTCTAACCTCGGTCATCCGCTTTTCTAGCACCAACATGTGGCCCACTTTGTTTGTGCCAGTATCCATGGTAGGCAGTGATTTTTCTTTCCACTTGGCTAATGACTAGTTTTGCTGTGAGGATCCTAAAGGCGATTAGGCGTGCTCATGTTCATATGATTGTCCCCGATCTCCCTGCCTTTCAGTACCCAGATTGATCCATCAGGATTTCTACTCAATATTTTAGTCTAGATCACACCTCCAGCCAAAAGGTGTGTAGAACCACGTCCGCCCCAAAGAATGTGGAGTCAAGGTGCATTCCTAGTGCATCTCCAGCAAAGATCTGTAGCTTTCTTGGCCATAAGCCTATCTGGCATAAGGTACCATCTTGTCAGAATTTGTTCCTGGGTTTCAGCTAATTGTGTAATGAAGCATGGGTGTTTCACGCTGGCATTTTCCCCCCACTCTTTCTGTGTTATGGAATGGCCTAGATCTTTCTACCATCTCTTCCAGTACGATCGGTCGGCTGGGAATCCTTCATTGTTAATTGTTGTATAGAGTTTAGAAATCATTCCCTTTTGGCAGCAGGAAGTTGAAATATATTTTCCTAAGAAGTTGGGGATCAGCTCACAGTTTTCATTTGCAGTTTAAGGGCCCAGTCACTGATTTGCAAGTATCTAATTGTATCCAACTTATTCAAATTAAAGTCCAATTCAACTCTCTAAATGTTTTAAGATCACCATTAAGGAGCAAGTCGCAGTCTTTGCTACAGCACTGTGAGGCCCATTTGGCAAAGCCCAGGTTTTTCAGTCCAGGAGTGAAATCCTTAATTATGTGTGATGTGTGTGTTTGGGGATGGAAATAGCAAGCATCCTTTAACTTTACTAATCTCATCCCAGGAGTCCATAGTGGCTTTCATCATGACATTCTGATAAAGACCTTATGTGCTCTTTGATGTTTTGGTAGCCAGGATTATGTCCATCAATGTCTTCCACTGGTGGCTGCTCCATGAATACTCACTTCTCTATTTTCTTTTGGACCCATTCTATAATCAGTCTATTCTAATCCGCCCAATAATGGTGCCATAGTTTCGGGAAGTTTAACCTCCTCTCTGCTTTGCAGTTGTCTGTTCACCCTTGGGGCCCTTCTGTTCCACACAAATCTGAATAACTTAACTTTCCATTCCTTAATTTTCTTTTTGGGTAATGGGATCGGTACAGACTGAAAAAAATATAGACGTTTCGGGAGCATGTTCATTTTAATTACTGCTATTCTAACGAACCATGAAAGTCATACTTTCCAAATTGGCAGTTATCTTGATTCCCACATACGTTACCCTTTCTCTTGCCCAGGTAAAAGGATAGTGAGACTTCAGTACCTCCCTATCCTCGGGTGGGATGTTAATATTTAGAATTCTTGACTTCGTCTAATTCATTTTGAATCCAGAAGAGATCTTACCAAATCGTTGGGAGTTCGTCCATCAAATGTTTCAATTAGAGACGGAGCTTAGTAAGAAATAGCATAAAGTCATCCACAAAAAGACTTAGCTTGTGCACAGTCCTTCCAAAGGCATCACCCGTTATTCTCTGCTTAGATCAGATCCGAGGAGCCAAAGGCTCTACCGCTAATACAAGATAGGCGACAAGGAACATTTTTGTTGCATACCCCTGGTCAAATGGTATGCAACAGAAATGTCCCCTTTAAGGTCCCCATTGTGATCTGTAAGGTCCCTGTTGACCTGGATTTGGGCTGTTGAATTTCAATTATTTGCTAATATCATGTTTGTCATCATTGGTGCACAATTTTACTTGTCAAGGGTTTGCTTTAGGAATCCCCAATCCACTCTTATCAAAGGTGCTTTCAGCACCCAAAGCCAGTAGTGGGTGGTGGACTGGGAATTTATTTGCTTAATCTATCAAGTGAAGTACCCATTGGATATATCCATTGTCCCTCTGCCCAACACGAAACACAATTGGTCTGCTCTATTAGAGCGGGGATAAACTGTTGCATTCTGTTGACCAAACTTTTAGTGAACATTTTTGCATCTCAATTTAATAAAGCAATTCGTCTATCGATGCACAAACTCCAAGATCTATTCCTATATCGTAAATTAATTTTCTGTGTGACTGGTAGGCCCCTCTTCCCCCAGCCCTAATAGTGTTAGAATTGTTGGCCAGCGGTATTGCCAGGACCTGGCTTAGTAGTTTATAGAAAGAGGCTGAGAAGGCATCCACCCTGGTGATTTAGTCAATTTCAGTGAAATCATTGCTGGAATTACCTCCTCTTGGTCTATCGGTAGCTCCATCAAGTTGTTTTCTTCAGTTTGTGTATGAAGATCAACCCCTTCTAGGTATGCTGATTGTAAAATGGGATCAACATCCTTAGGGTCATATAGTTTATAAATCTTCAAAGGGTTCCTTTTTGTTGGGTTCACTCCCCCCCCATTTTTTGTATCTCTTTTCATCTGGAATGGTGTTTTTAAAATTATGTACCCACTTTTGCTCTCAGTATATTAGCTAGTTTTCTCCCTGACATATTGATGTGTTTGTAATAGGTCTGTTTTAGTCATAGTAGAGTATGGTCCAACTGTTGGAACCTCAGCGTGTGTGAAGCTGGTTCTTAATCCTTGCCAATTGTCTGTATATCACTCTTGTGGGAGTTACTTTATATTCTGCCTCCTTACGTTTAAATTCTCTCAACCGTTTTTTTTTTTCTGTCTGTTTTTTTTTCTGCCCCTTCGCTGCCGATGGTGCTATCAGTTCTCCTCTCGCCACTACATTGACCACATCCCAGTATGTAACGCTTGTTGTGTCATCTGGTTTGTTTTGCGCTATATAGTTCCTAATCCTTTCTTGAACTTCCTTGATTCACACTGCATTGCATAACATGTCTGAATGTAGAAGCCACGTACCTCGTTTATGCCGGATCCCTAAAGTGTGAAATGCAGCTACCACCATGTTGTGGTCTGTAAGTGTCATGGGTTTGAACTCTGTGTTGGAGAGATGACTCATCTGTGTAGGGGAGACAAACGTAATCAATCCTAGAGAAAGTCTTGTGCACCTTTGAGAAGTAGGTGTGGTCTTTAGTTTTTGGGTGCAGCACTCGCCATGCTTCCATTAGTCCTACGTTGTTTAGTGCTTGGGAGGCTGCCCCCACTGACAAGAATGTATTTTGTATCGCTCTGTCAAGTGCTTTATTCATGAGTAGGTTCATATCCGCTATAATTACTATGTCTCCTTTGGTGAATTGGCCCAATGTCTTGAGGAAGCCTGCCATAAACATTTGATGTGCCACATTGCGAGCATAAAATGTGGCCAATGAGTTCTCTCTAAGAGTGCTGTGCACCATGACAAATCTCCCTTATAGTCTTTTTTATAGTCTTGCATTACAAATGGGGTATTTCTATTAAATAGCAGTGCCACTCCTGTCCTTAGCTTCTGGCTGACGGTTATAGCTTGTTTGGGAAGTCCATGTGCCTATATGTTTTTTAGATGGGTCTCGTGTAGTGCTACTATCTGAATAAGTAGTGTGAGGAAGGCATGGTATCGAGCAGTAGATAGACACAATGGGTGTACGTTTTGAAAACCTTTATTCAATATTTTGGTGGGGATGGTATAATTCCTAACTGTCCCTAACTGTAAAATGTGAGTAATCTCGACCATTAAAAAATAACAAATATGTCCAAGTCAGTCTGGTCAAAATAAAAAGGCCTATTCTAAGAAAACCTAACCTTGCTCTCCTTAAATCAAAGAGTCAAATGTGTTATAGGAATACTAAAGGAAAATAATGTCTTAAAAAGAAATGTCAGAATGGTTTCAGTACCAACTCCCTTCCCCAGGTTCAACCACATGGGGTCTGCAGAGTCTCTTAAAAACAAAAGATAGGTGGATGGCACAGTTCTCGCCATCTGGCACACTTTGGCGTACTGGTACAATTCAGCTGATCAATCTTAGGCTTTCAACATCTGGTAGTTCAATCACTTCCTTAGGCTTCACCCGCCTTGCCATCAATGCTCAGTTCATGTGTTCACAATTTCTCACAGGTGATCCTCCTTTGCTTGTCCACCCCCAGGGTAGGGATCCAAAATGCTCTGCAAGTAGTGGCAGAGCAGTCAGGCTTATCTTAAGAGGAAGATGTGAGCTGTAGATAAATACACTGAATCTAGTTAGACAGGCACAGCAAAGAAGCATTATATTTATTATATTTACACCAGAATAACTTTATATATTTTAAATACTTCAGACATTTATACTAAAACACTTAGGAATACTTCATAATACATTTCAAAGGGCACTTTCACGTTAGTTTGCGGTTACATTTGTAGCAACGTTAGAAAGGGAAAAGACAATGTTATCATATTATCGGTTATTGCGCATTCATGCGGTTTTCACAGTGTATACAGTAATGCATTTACTCTGCAAACAGTTCTGCAAACAGGTATAGTAAAATCACTTAGAGGGAGGTAAATGGTTAGTTAGTGTAACATGAGCTTAGTTCAAGGTTCTAGAGATGGTTCCTTCGCCTATTAAGTCCTTAAATCCAAAAACGGAACCCTAGCTAAAGGCAGTTCGGAGAGCGCTTGAAGTCTTGACGAACAGGGAATTACGAAGAGTTCCTGTGGATGTCTTCCAGTCTCTAGTATTATTGAAGCAGCAATTTAACAACTAACAAGGGAGACTTTAAAAAAGATTCGAAGGGTACACAGGCAGCGGCTTGGGTCTGTGGTAAGAGGGTGTTGCCCTGGACACCTCTACATGCACTCCAACACTCTGGAGCGACTTCTTGGAATCAGGTAAACAGTGCCCTTTTTTCCCACAGTACATTAGGGTAGAAGAAAATGTTCATGCTGGATGCTCCGCGATGTTGCAGCTCTGGACCCAACCTCCGGATTGCTTGGTATAATGACTGAAGGCAGGACAATGGACAGGATTTCTTAGCAGCAGTCTTGAGGGAGGACCTGTAGCATGACTTTCAGCAACTTCTGGATTCACTATGCGCTTCTGGTGCCTTTTCTGCAGCACCAACAAAGGACACCGATCCCCGTCAATCTTCTTCGCTTCCTGCAGTCCCGCACTCTGATGAGGGGGTCTGGGCAAGTTGGATTTGATCTCTGGAGTGCCCGTACGGGTTCAACGAAGATTTTGACAGATTCAGCATTTCCACAAGGCACTCGAAATGGGCAGCAAGTCTCCTGGTATTGGGGTTCCGCAGCTCTCGAAACCCCTAGGACCTCGGAGATGGCTAGTTTCAAAGTTCGTCTTGGGACTGGTTGTTCCCACCAGACAAATGGAAGGAGTCGTCCCCTTCAGAGCCCCTGTGTGTCACAGAAAATGGGGTCAGGACAGCGGTGGTCGTTCCACGGTGTTGCAAAGGGTCTGCAGGCGTCTCAGGTTGCCTTCTTCGATTACTTCAGCTACCATTGGTCGACTTACTTTTCACTCTAGAAGCCTCACCTTTTATACAGTTCCAGCACACACTTCTCTGCAATCTCTCTCAGCATTTTACAGAAAGGGACGTTTGGCTGTCCAATCAGGACAACCAGACTCCCTGTGGGAACTGAACCTATTCAGGCACTCTGGCAGTTAAAGGACAGGGGGTTGAAAAACTCCTTCCTAGCTTCCTGCCTGCCCAGACACTCTGGAGCTCAGGCGGGGATACCAAAGGGTTCCCGCCAAAGGCAAAATGCACACAGGCCTCCCCCGCCAAGAATGGTAGAAGGGCCAACAAAGAACAACCACGCTAGTAATGGCGAAAAAGGGAGGCTATTTCTCCAGCATGGGGTCTGGCATGGATTCACATGCTCATGAATATTCCCCATCGTCAGGCTGGGAATCCTCAGCAAAGAAAAAATCAGTTTCATTTCTGAACTGTCTTTCTCCTAATAACCAATCACTGGTCTCTGGGTCATATTGCCCCCAGCCAATGACTGCCCTCTACCTAAGCCCCTCCTATAGCAGCCATCTTCAGATTTGGTAGCACGCAAAGTGGCAGTAGGACCAAGAGAAGAGCTGCAGAGGGGTAGGCGGGAGGGTTCGCATGTGAATCTATGCCAGACCCATGCTGGAGAACAACAGTTACAGGTAAGTAACTTGTTCCTTCAACGGCATGGGGTCTGGCATGGATTCACATGCTCATGAATAAAGAATACATGCACAACCACGGTAGGTGGCAAGGCTCAACATTAAGCAGCTCAACAACGCAACATTAAGCATCTGTTACCTACTCACCAGGCTCACCTTCAAGCAAAGCGGTTGCGCAGCACTGCTTGGCCGACTCTGAACTCCTCCCTGGAATGCCGGTCGACGCAGTAGAATCTCGCGAACGTGTGCATCGTCCTCCATGTAGCAGCCCTACAGATGTCCAGCAGGGCCACACCAGACAGGAACGCTGTAGTTGAAAAGACTCTTCAAGTTTTAAATAACAAAATAAGATCTTGAATGTACCAGCTAATTACTCATTTCATTTCTGCAAAAGCAGCAAACTTTGCACTAGACAGAGAAACCGTTTGAGACTGGCACAGGAAAAGCAGCAGAAAAGATTCATATGTCTTAAAGACCTGGCTATTCTAAAAGAGGACTCGGTCAATGTAACAAATCCCATCATGCCTTGCACATCCTTTGAAGTGTCAATATCCATAAAGACGCAGAGGTTCCAGATGACACCTAAATGCAGGGCTACATTCGTTAAAGTCTGTGCACAGCAGTCCTTCAGAAAACCTATAGCTGTCTCTTCCTTCAATAACCTCCACCTCACAGCTTCCCAGTGTGGAGGTGGTGTCTAGGATTTCCTTTCTGCCTGCGAGTAGATCACCTTGGGCCATAAAGACTACCATGGTCCAAAAACTATGATACATTTTTTCAGTTTTCTACTAAACTAACAATTTCCCAGGTGTGTCATGTCCTTGCAAAAAGTGGTTGAATAGTTGCTTCACAAAGGGTATGTGAATCCAGTAACTTTACTCTAGGTACTTTCTTTTGCCAAGTAAAGGACAAGGGCTTTGCTGGCCAATTTAGATCTATGTCTTGCTGTAATTTCAGAGACTGAGAATTCCAAAATAATAGTAGGTCTTTTATATGTTGGTGCTCCATCCAGAAGACATTTTATCACAAAGGGTGTTTTTATTTTCTTATTTTCAGCCACATTCCTTCAGACTGGTAGGATTGGAATCCAAGTGTTGTGGCCAGGTTGAGGTGGAACCTAGAAATGGAAATAGAAAACAAATATGTTCCAAGAGAGGCAATTGTATATATCGGGTACTTCCCAGTTTTGCTTCCCTCATGGGCGATTTCCATTTATAGTATTTTCTTGATGGCCAGCATCTTCCGTCCAGTATAACGCCCTATACTCAAAGGTACTTCCTAGCTGATCCTCATTTGTCACTTACGGCCAACACTGCAATCAGCCTGCATCGTGGGTATTCAGGCCTTGCACCACTTGTGTGCCTGCTATTCCACCACATTTCATTTTTCCCCACTGCTTAAAATAAGTACTTTCTTGCCCAACTCCTGTTTTATCTATTCTTGTTTCTCAAATTGAATTTGTGGGCTTTCCCTATCATACTTGTTATCATATGCTGCAACCATTTAACCTTTTCCTGATCTAATCTGAACTCTGTCTTTGGTGCCTGGAGTATTTGTACCCCTGGCAACATAGCACTTTGTAACTCTTAGGATTTAGTCACTTCGCAATTGTTCTTTTTGACTGCCCTTATGTGTCAGCTTTTTTACACCTCCACAGAGCCATTCTTTCTTGAGATTAAATAAAAGATGAGTCAAGCCTCATGTGAGTGCACCATTATTATAGCAGGCCCACATCCTGAGAGCCCTGTTGACTCTGGGCAGTATCTCCGAACAATATGAGAGCATAATGACCAGTTCATCCATCTTTTAAATTCTATTTTATAGAACCAGTATTTCCATTGCAAGTATACTTTGTCAGGAGTTCTTCTTCAGTGTGGTTAAAAAAAGAACATTCAATCCCCATGGTTAACTGAAAAATAAATGCGAAATATATGCCCTTGAGTTGTCTGCAGGTTTATTTTCTCTCATAATTTGGACCAGTCCTTTCTTCTATATGCAGGTTTACGTGCAGTGCGCCTAACTTATTTGGGGTCTTGAGCAAAACCTTAAATCAGCTGACATCCCATTTCTGGAGTTGGACTGGAAGTCCATGGAAATCACGCTGTAAGTAGAAGTTCCATTTGTTCACTCAGATCGTGAAGCTACTGTTACCAGAAACACTTGGCAGTATTGGTGTGGCCCCATGCTGGGTTCCCCCAGAACTCAGGTAGTGTGTTCCCCGGACTACATAGGTTTTGCACATAGATATGCTAGGCTTTCTATTCCTACAATTCGCCCTTCATTTCCTGAAGGATAGTAGCATCCAGCTTCAGGCAAATTACATGTAAGGAATGGTTTGTCACCAAGAAAAAAAGGATCTACCATACATTTCATCAGTGGCTATGTGGCCTGGTCTCTGAAACAGCTGATGTTGTGCTCTGCTAGCTGCCTAGCAAGGATTCACAAAACCTGACCAGGCTGACTGATACATTAACAGGAGATCACCAGTGCAGTATTGCATGGCATCTTTCGGCAGTGCCACTGTTCCAGGAGGTATAAGATTGTCTTCAACCTAAAACCCCTTTACATGAAAGATCAACCTTAAGGATGGGACACTGTTAGGGAGAATTCTCATTCAATGGCTAATTTCCCTTACCTAGTGAGTGTCATGATTCCTGCCCCTCATGCCCCAGCCCTCCAAGATGTCAGACTGGAGCCAGGCCGCGATCAGCTACATGGCCCTCAAGGGCCTCTCCATCCCTCCAAAGACCCACTTGGAGTCAGACTTGGCGCTTGTGGCACCAGACTCACTCACTCACTCACTCCCATAGGATAACATTGGGGATTGGACTTGCAGTGCATTGATGGGGACAAGATGGGTGCCCCCACATATTTCGGTTCCCAGAACTGCATGTGCAGTCTAGTCTTTTGGGTATGGTTCAGCCCAGAGACACCTGGGATACCCAGAAACTATTTAAGCCACGCCCAGGCTGAGAAACATGCTTTGCGTTTTCTCTACCTGCAGCGTGACACTCACCGTGTTCAGATCGGTCTCCAGTAGGCCTGCATCTTTCTTCTGCGCTCAGCTCCTGCAAGAACAAGAACACCGTTAGGAACAGCCTTACCTTGCAGCACTTCTGCCCATCATTCATCGCTCCTTCTGTTCTGCGGGCATCTTCGGCGGTGTCATTCCCATCCCGGCACGCCGCTTCCTAAGGAAAAGGGAAAAGAACAGAAAAAAGGCATTAGTAAGCATTCTGCAAATCTTCGCTTATTTTTAAATACTGTTCGAGCTTCAAACGCTTACCTGGATCCCAGCCGCTCTGGGGGAACTCTGTCTCCGGAACTTCTCATCCATCCACAAGAGGGAAAAGGCACTCCAGGTTAGCGTGGAAACATCTAGAGGCGCCACATACCGCGCTTGATCACCGCATTTGTTCTTCATAAGCGGCATCCACGCTGAAAACGTTGCGGCACCTAAAAGACACAGAAAAAGAGCTCAGTTCAATACAAATACGAGAGGGGTGCATCGCGCTCTCTCATCTTCAACGCTACTCTTCTCAGTAGCACGCTGCCATCCCCGGACGCCGGCCATCATCTTAGGAAGGAAAGGAACGAAGTTAGAGAACTATTCAAAAGACTCATTATACTTACCTGTCGGACTCTTGCCAGTGAAGTAACTAGGCAGCAACGAGCCCGCATCAATCAACGCGCAGCTGTGCTGAAAGCAGGACGGAGAGCACACTATCCAAGAAAACAAGGTGAGCTGTGGATCAAAGGGAAGGGTTGGACCCCGGGGAAGAAGGTGTTCAAGCACACAGAGACAATAGGGAGTTAAACTCTACCAATCCTGTGTTTCAGGCCCAGTCTCCAGTCGAATAGCCTCCAGGGAAGGTTCAAGGTCGTAAGAGGTTAGAACAGGCTGAGTGGCGTCCCCGTGTATACCAGGTGAGCGTTACAGTGAGTCCCTCAGCAGCTTTGCTGGATTTCTGGAGTTTATTTTCCACCTGGCAAGAGTGTACTCTTCTTATTCCCACTCTTACTTGTATTTTGCCATGTGTATCTTATCTGTCTTTGTGATTGTGTACTCTGGAGTACACCACTTCAGTAGCCCCTTCTTTGGTGTTACACAGCACCTTCAGTGCAGTGACACAGGGTTGTCTTTTAGACTTCCCACCGACTCCATTTCTGAGGCTGACTACTGTCCCCCAGAAAAGGGTAAAGTTGCCATTAACTTTACTTAGTCATTTAACCACAGATCCAGTACACCCCATCTTACATGGAGTACTGGAAAGGGTTAATCCTTAGCCCTTTTTATCTGTACCTCCTAGAGAATTGTTTTGCTCTTTTAACATTTAGACTTAGCTGGTGGCAGTGGTATCTACCCTAACTTTTCTACCGCGATTATACTATATAAATGTGGTATTGTTTTGGGCTATTATATTAGCCTCGAACTTAAACCTGCTTGACCAAATACTTTTTCTTTTGGCTCCGGTCGGGTTTATTAGCCATTTCTTTTTGTTAAAGTCCTTCTTGTGTTTTACTTTGCACGGCAAACCAGGTTTGCCTTCTTTGTTCACTGTCTTTTGGCGGGCTTCTGCCAAGAAGCCCTGCTCTATGCACATGGGTGTCTAGGTGGGCTGAATGTGAGGGAAGGGTGTAGTCACCCCCTGCACAGGGTATCCTAGGAAACCCAAGTCGCACTTTGCCATGATTGGCTGAGGTGGCTGTCCGGGCCGGACAACCCCCCTGCTGCGTGATTGACAGCCTGGCTGTGTATTTTTGCATAAAAGGCAGGTTTCTTGGGCTGGAAGTCAGTCGCCACTGGAACTACAAGGAACCGAAGAGCGGAGAAGAAGTCGACTGCTGCAACTATCCCGTGCCCGTGAAGCCCTGCTGCAGTCCTGCGCTATCTACCCTTCGACAACCAGAGAAGATCCAATCCGGAGTCTTCTTCCCTTGAGCTTGGTCGGGATAACCAGCTCATCTTCTACAGCCAGAGGATCCTCTTCGTGGTCGAAATCGCTGCACACTGCTGTAGTGGTCCGGATAGCCAACTGAAGAGCCTCTCCTGTTTTTAAGGAGCGCGCCTTTTATTCACAGTCGCTGTGGTGCAGACCCCTCCAGACGACGTCCTTCGGATCGAAGCTCCAGGAACTGAGGGTCTGCAGGAAACTACCAGGAACAACTGCCGTGGCACCAGCGTCTTCATTGAATAAGGTACTGTGTTCTGCTCGAGGAATTGGGGTGAATCCCTTTTCTTCGCCTCCAAGGCTTGCCCTTGTCTTCCCTCCTTCTTATAAGTTTTGCTTCCTCTGTTGACAATATCTAAGTACTCCTGGCTACGTTGAATCGTGAACTATCCGACTGTGTGATCCTCGACAGCAGGAACCCGGTTCCACTTGACACTGGCTCCGGGCCTATTGACTTTCGAATTTCGGTATAAGAGTGTTCTCTGGTTCTGTATGCCTTGACAAAAGTATTGCCCATGCTTTTTGCCCCCAACTCCCTCTGGGTATCTCAGGTGCTAAGTGTGTTTTTGCCCCGGTAACATTTCTTGCCGCGGATACGCGTTTCTTTAGTAAGACCGAACTGTCATTACTGTCAAAAAGTGATCGCAAGTGTATTCCCGGTAATGTCTTTTGTTTCGCAACACCGGTCTGCTAAAACACAGGGTACTTACCTTGAAGTATACCGTACATAGTGAATTGTTTAGTGATGGTGTATTTTACGTGTGGTTTTTGAATTAATAGAAGTGTCGTGTTTGTAACAAATGGTTTAAAATCAATATACTTATATTTTTTACCTGAAACCTTGAGTCGGTTTTTGCTTGAGTCACAGTAATTGTGGTCCCTTTGTGTAATCTCTGCTACTGTTCATATACTCTTGAGATAAGCCTGGCTGCTCCGCTACTGCTACCACTTTAACATAGTAGTACAGGCTTGTACAAAAGGTAAAACTTGTATTGCCACCTGTAGTCTTAATTGTGTGTAGTGGTCCCTAAGGGCACTGCACAGGATTCTGCCTAACATACACCCACGTTGTAGCTTAGAGGGGCTTTTCTCAGTGGTGATCAGAAAAATGCTTGTGTGCCTTGCCTCTTTTTCACCATCATCCTTTGAAGGGAGGGTAAGAGTGACAAGTCATTCTGGTGGCCAAAATTCCTCTTGTAGGATGAGTCTCTAACCTCAACAACTGGGGCAGGCATGCCACTCCCAACAATACATCTTTTTCTTGACTGCTTTGTTCCTGAAGTGTTTTGCCTTTACAAAAGAAATATGCAAATCATTTGGCCTGGCAAAGCTGCTTCAACCGCACAGTAGAAGAGCTAGTAGATTTGTGTCACTGAACCCTTAAAAGGGAACTTCCTTAGAATGCTTGTTGGATGGCATTTTGACTCTTTACCGTCTTGGCTAGGTCTGGAATTCAAGTGGGCCTGTACGATCTACAAATGCTGAGAAGATTTTTTGATGCAAAAACACTATTGTCGTTTTTATGATGTTAATTTGTTCCCTGCTGTTAAGAAATCCCATCAAGCATGGAACTGATGTATAGCTTTTTCGCCTTTATCTCGTATGTTTTTTTCAGCCCCATCTTACATTCACCTGGAATTAGTGATATAGAAGACGGTATTTCTCCTCTGTACCTTATTTTTTTAAAGGAACGTTTCTCAAGGATAAGGTGCTCTTCAGAAATCGAACTTCGTTTCTAGTTTCCATGTTGAGCAGAACATGTAACTTTATTCTTGCCTGTGGCGTCTATCATATCAGCAGTGAAAGGCCCTGCATCTAAAAAAAATGAAAAATGTTTACCATCGGTATCTTGCCAGTATCCGAATTTGTCTTATTTCATATCAATTCCATTACACTGAGTGGCATCACACACCGTTCTCAGAAAATAATCGCTGTTTGTAAACTTAAAGCTGGTGTGGTATACCACACTAGTGGACCACTTTGCTTTATTTTTTAAATTACTTTAAAAAAAATTCCCTAGATTATTGGTGCAAGAAGAAATTTAAAGGTGTAATTACTTTCAACCCGAAGGAAGAAGTGTGACGGCCATAGAATCGATAAAATGGTAGCATTTTCTTTTACTGCATTTATGCCAAACAACCCCTATTGAAGGCACCATAATAAATAGTGTCAGATTTTGTCCAACTCTCCATGAGAGTCTTTCTCTGAATCTATAAATGGATAGAGCGCTATAGTATACACAACTTCATAAAAAGTGTTATGAAAAGACATATGTTGCATAAACAAACCAGACCGAGGATTCACCAGGATTTCGCGCTCTGAAACACTTGTGTACGAGCGTGGTAGAAATAAAATATCAATCAATCAACTGCGCATGCACATAAAAGGCTTGCACTTTCCTACCGTAAAGTACTCTCATCTGCATGCTTCTCTACCAACAAGCAAGCACGGTTTTACTTTAATCATATCTTCACTTTGTTCAACCTGACAGGTTTTGTAATAACTTAAAGCATTTTGAGAACGCATTTACGTCCCAATTTGTCAAGCTAGGACTTCCTCGCTGCTTCAACACTTACATAGTAGGGCTGTACCGACTAGTAAATTTACTATTCAGCCGAATACCGAATAGTTGGTACAAGTATTCGTTCGAGTCGAATAGTTTTAAAAGACAAAAGGGGAGTAGGCCTTGCTCTGGTAGCCCCCATTGTGTTTTGCATTTTTACACTCTGTGCAACAGGGGTCACTAGGCCTTGCCCCAGCTACCCCATATGCAGTATTATTTTTTTATTACCCCAAGGCTGCCAAGGCAAGGGCAGCAACACCTCCCCCCACCACCCCTCCCCCACCCAGCAACAATTGCGGTAGTTGCCAGGTCTTGCACTGGTGGCCCCCAGAGCTGCATTTCATTTTTAAACTAGTGGGTTCAGACTGCCACCTCTGCCCGCCCACAGCAACAATTGCAGGGTCCGCCAGGTTTTGCCCTCATGCAGTTGTTGCTATCCCTGGCAAACCCTGCAGCTGCATTTTTTATTTTTTAAACGAACTGGAGGGTCACCTAGGGGCGGCGACCCTCCAGCAACAATTGTAGGGGTCATTGGGTCTTTCCCAGGCGGCCCCCAGCTGAATTTTATTTATTTTATTTGAATTTATTAATAAGCTGGGGGTCTGGCAGGGCAAGGCCTCGTGATTAATTGTGGGGGCCGCCGGGTCTTGCCCTAGTGGCCCTCAGAGATCAATTTTTTAAACGAGTGGGGTGGCCACCAGGACAAGGCCAAGCGACACCTACCTCCCCAGCAACAATTGTGGCATGTCGGCATCCCCCGCGGCTGCATTTTATTTTTTGTTATTGTTTTAAAGGAGCTTGGCCTGCTGTCGGGCAAGGGCCGGCAAACAATTACGGGGGTTGCCGTGTCTTGCCCTGGCAGCCCCTGCAGTTGCATGAACGAGCAGGGGGCTGCCAGGGAAAGACCCGGCAACCCCCTAACAGGGGTGCAGGAGGTGGGAAGGGTCTTACCTTGGCCTTGGGGCTGGGGCAGGCTGCAGTATCTAATAAGGAAAGCCTTTATTTGGCTGCTGCAGCATTTCCCTGCTTTCTATGATTAGCTATATCACTCAAACACAGAGAGATAGCTAATCATAGAAAGTGTACTGGAGTTCAAGTAATTAATCAGCCGTAGCCGAATAGCAGGTTTTCAGCTGAAATTCGGCTGAATACTTACTTGAAGCCAAAATCCGGTACACCTCCATTACATAGCCAGACAAGATGCAACCTACATTAACAGCTCACGTTCGTGTTTTATGCCCACAGACCTAGCCTCTATCACAACTTTAGCAGAAATACATCCTGCTGCACACCAAACCTTAATCTACCTTTCAGCTTAAGCACTGATAGACAAACCAAGACACTGTCTCAATAAAATGGCAATGGGCCTCATTACAAGCATGGCAGTAAGGCAACAACGGCGCCGGTATCGTTACCGGCACCGTTGCTTCCGTACCTCCATACTACGAGTTCTGCTCACAGGTGCCCTTGCAGCCACCAGGTCTTACCTGGTGGCCGTACCGGCACCCGCGAGCAAAACATGATGGTAGCACCGGTACCGTTATTACCAACCTCCCCACTCCCATAGGAGGAATGGGGATTTACCAGGCCCGGCACCCGCAAAAGGGCAATTACCAAGTCTGGCTGGGCCGGAATAGCCTGGTAACTGCCCATTCGTGGGTGTCGGACCCGGATGCGGGTCTCCAACCTCATAAGGAGACCCAATGTGTAGGTTTAAAACAGGCAGCATCACTAACTTTTGACAGAAGACATATACTGGTCATTTGGGTGTTGATGAAGTGAACAATTGATCTTTGTCTTTTTGAACAACACTACGAATTGTGGACATCTGAATAATTAACATGAACTGAGACTAGATTCTACTTGTCCAGTGGACAAAAAAGCTTAAAAAACGCATTGTCCCTGACAACAAACCACTTTTCTCAGGCGTCAGACGGTAGGATTTCCACACCTCTGTCTGAGCATCTTAATAATTCCGCTGATGAGGAGTGAAGAAAGAACATATGTTTGCTGTATTGTGTGATGAATCATATGGACATTTCACGAAAAGCTCTACCTAAAATCTCCTCTCAGGTGGCCAAGGGAAGGCAGACGCTTCCTGACCCTGGGGTCGGTGTTAGCTGGGAGGATCACCTGGGAAGAGAAGGGTCCCGGGAAACAGGAGGACTTCATGGGATGAGACGCGATATTTGTCTACCTCCAGAAAAAGGGATATCATTAATGCCAGTACATATAATGGCATGTTGCCAAAGAGACTAGTTATTCCCTAAAGTTCATTGTGAGTGAAGACAATTGTAACCTGTCATGTATTAGGGGTGCAAAAGGCTCTTACCAAAATTATAACACTCCCAGAAATGGGAAATCATATAAGTCTCAGGAAAAGGTTTTAGAGAGGTCTTTAAAAACTGCCAATCTGAAACGAGAAACATCTCAGTCCTCTGTAAGACTAAATATATCTTTTGGTCCTTGTGATACTCCTTTAAGGAATATGCTTAAGGAGACAATGGAACGTGGTGGGGAAAATATTATTAAAAGAACTGACTTTTGTGGCAGGGACTTCAAGTCCCACAATTCCCATAATTTCCAGAGTACTGGGACGAAAAAGAGGACTGCAGAGAAACATGACCCACATCTGAAGTGGGCTGAGGGGCATAAAAGGGCCCCTCAGGTGCAGACCTACTGATCAAGGTGGAAGAAGGCGAGGTGGCCGAAGCAGCAGCAGAGCAGTAGTAGTCAACAGTAGTGTGTGGAGGAGTATTGCACTCTCCATGAAGCAGCCAAACAAATCGTGGAAGAACCAGGATGCCGTGACCACAGTGACGAGAGAAGTTGATGCTTGTCCTGAGAGAGTCGTATTGGGGCCAGATTTCAGCTACAGATGTCACGCAACGGAAAGTGCGCTTGTTGGTAATTCTGTAATTTCTGAAGTAAATTGTTCAGCTGGGGCAGGCGAGCACCGCAATGCTGGGGAGACTTCAACTGCAGATGTCACACAGCAGAAATCGCACATATTCCTGACTTTCCCCCAACGTTCAGCGTTGGCAGGCGAGGGCTGGGGGAGCTGTGAGACGCAGGAAGCTGTGCAGGGTGAGGTTGCCTGGCCACGCAGGAAGAAGTGAACGAGACCAGCTGGAAGCGGCGAGGTACACTGACGCACACACCACCAGTGAGTTCACTGTTAACTCGTGACCGCGGAGTGCTCCGTAATTACTTGTTGCTTGAATCCACACTCTCTATGGAATACCGAACTAATGTGAAACGTACTGATTATGACATATACCAAGCTGATGTAAACCAAAGCAGTTGGCATGACAGAGACTCCAAAAATCACACCTGAAGGAGGCGATTGCTATATAGTAGGTGATAACAGCCAACCACACCAAGGGGCAATATCTCAAGATGGCCACCCAAACCATTATTGCCAAAGCCAAAAGGGACACACACCAAGGCAGTTGACAAACTAGTGTTGCCCAAGTCAGCAGAAGATAACTGAACATAAGAGTGTGTGAGGAATATTGCCCAGATTTAGAGAATGTCTTAAACCCACAATACCAAAGCTAAAGAAGTGTGAAGAAGAGGAAGAGTTATAATCTGAACTTGTTTAATGACACAAAGGTGGAACAAGATTGGCAGGAGGGCTGCCATTCTAATAAGAGTTTCAGGGCGAAGGATGCATTACCTACCCTGCGTGTGGCAAACACTTAGGTGTAGTAAATAGCACCAGTGTGATTCTTGTGTCCCCTGAAGAGAATCCCAAATCTAATGTTATGATCCATAAGACATTGTTAAACCATTTGAAGTTGACCCTTTACAGAGAAGTACTTGGAGGTAGTAGTTGGGCCTGGCAAGGGCGTATACGACATCTTGGATCTTTGCGCCAATTGGTTCTAATTAGGCAGGAGAGTATACCGGTACAGGGAACTGCAGTAGTTTATATTGGCTGGCAGGAGAGCATATCAGACCAAGAGGGTAACATTTGTTTTGAACTGATGAAGGTTTGTAATATTCCTAATTGATGTCTGTGTTGATAAAGTACTACTGAAGTTGAAGTGGTGTCAAAGCCTCCTGACAGACATTTATTTTGAAGTTAATGAAGTTATAAACTATTAATTGTTGATGACAAGCCGCCTCAAGACCTTGAATACAAGTGGAAGGAAGAAAGTGTTGTTAACACAATTGTGAATTATCCTTGGATTCCAAGTTAGTTAATCTTTTGATTTAAATCATATCATCGCCCTGAAAGACCTGAAGGGCAGAATCCGATATAGCTAAACTCCAAATAGCAGAGGCCCATCTAGCCAGCACTCTGTCCTCCACCCCCCAACCACCGACTCTCCAAGAACAATTTATAGCAGATGCCAATCTGCCGCGGCTCTCCGAAACAGTCAGAACTGCCCCTCAGGCCCCAATCACAGCTGAAGAAGTAGAAGAAACCCACAAATCCCTGTGTCCCAGGGCTCCAGGGCCAGACGGATTCCCGCCCAAGTTCTACAAACTTTTTCGCCCTTGCTTCTAAATCCACTGACATAGCTTTTCAACTCCTTCCGGGACACAGGTTCCATAGCCCCATCCATGCAAGAGTCCACCACAATCATGCTCCTGAAGCCAGGCAAAGATCCAATGGAATGCTCATCGTACAGGCCGATATCGCTTCTCAGTGTGGACGCAAACACATTCAAAGGTCCTGGCGAACAGGCTGGCCCAGGTCCTACCATCTATCGTAGACCAGCCGGGATTCATCAGAGGCAGGAGCACTGCGGACAACATTCGCCGAGCACTTAACCTCATTGATGTGGCGACCCAAGACCAACACGGACTGGCAGCCCTGACCCTGGACGCCACCAAAGCCTTTGACATGGTGGACTGGAACTTTATTCGGCTCACATTAGAGGCATTCTGATTTGTCCCACTATTCCAAAGGATGCTGCTAGTAAACTACAAAGCCCCGAAAACATCATTACTGCTTCACCAAAAAACCTCTGCCCTGATCCCTTTCTCCTGTGGAACAAGACAGGGCTGCCCGCTTTGCCCACTGATCTTTGCCCTGGTCATGGATCCTTTCGCCCAAAGGACACGAGCCAACGACAAAATCTCTGGGCTGGACATAAACGGGGAGCAGTTCAAAATATCACTGTATGCCGACACCGTGATGCTGTCCATCACCAACTGCCAGACCTCGCTGCCCGCCGTTCTTAACGAATTGGAGGCGTTCGAACAAAAGTCAGAAGCACTGAGCATCAACCTGGATGGCCCACTCATAGCCACCCTTCAGACGCTCTGCCCATTGAGATGGAACTCTGACTCTTTGGACTACCTGGGGATACGCCTCACAGCAGACCGCAAAAAAACTCTATGCAGCCAATTATCCTGCCCTATTCAAGGAGTTGGAGAACGATCTGCAACGCTGGAACAGCCAGGAAATCTCCTTGTTGGGGCGGGTCACAGCATGCAAAATGAATTTACTCCCCAGATTGCTGTACCTGTGCTCTGTGCTCCCGGTTCCCCCTCCGAAACAGGCCCTGGAGCAACTACAGAAGAAGCTCACAAAATTTGTCTGGAAAGGACGTAGAGCCAGAATACCAATGAAAGTCATGACAGGGGCGGCTAAATGGGGCGACCTAGGTATACCCAACCAAATAATTTTCTGGCAGCTCAACTGGCCAGCACCTCTGCCTGGGCGGAACAGGAGTCCCCCCCCCCCCCCCCCCCCCGAGATCGGCCCGGATTGAACAAGCTAAGTCCCAGCCGCAGCTACACTCCCTACTGCACATCCCGGGGGGCCTCCGGAACCGCGGACCTCGAATGCTCCTAACCACCAAGGCGACACTAGAGACATGGGCTTGGGCCAGGTGAAGGAAAAAGCTGCCTAAAGGTTTGGGCCCGCTCTCCCCGATCATCTGGAAGCCAGACTTCTCCAGCATTGGATCTTTCATGGATTCACATGCTTAGAATATTCGCCGTCGTCAGACTGGGACCCCTCGGTACACCTATATAGCCTTTTCCTATAGGAAAACTTCTGACACTTTTGTGTCCTATCTACGTCCTTTTGGGGCCAGCATACACATGCCCCGTAGGACGTCGCGGTATAAAAGCCCCACCCTCGCGGCTCCCTTCAGATTTCAACCGTCTCCAAAGTAGTGGGATCTCCTCGCGTCATCTTACTATTTTGTACAAGGTTGTGTACTTGGAGTTGGAGTTAGGTGAATTTTTCCTTCATGTCGGGAAAGGCGCTGTTCCGTCCGTGCGCGACGTGCGGCTTGAAAAAAGTTTACGAGGGGGATGGACATATGGATTGTATATACTGTCTCCACCCTCATCATTCAGCTGATAACTGTGACATATGCAAAGGGTTTTCTCAAAAGACCCTCAAAGACCGAAATGGACAGCTGGTGGCATGGTTGAATGACGGAGCGGGGGCATACCCCCCTTCGGAGGTAGGCTCCACACAATCGGCAAAAACATCACACCGCGCTGTATTGTCGGATCCACCGGCGAAGAAATCTAGACCGGCGGAGAAAGAGTCATCTCGGAGTCATTCGGCTAGAGAATCTTCGACGAGAAAATCGTCATCTTCGTCAAAAAAGCATGACAAGGAAAGGCAGAAATCCTCCTCGGTCGATCACCATAGATCGACCACGATTCGAGAGTCGAGTAAAAGCAGGCCAAGTGCAGAAAAGGCAGGACCGCCTAAACCACCTGCTAAACCACCATCGTCGACGGCGGTCCAGTCATCGGCCTCCTCCCTACCACTGACACATGTGGTATCAACTGTCCCACCAACAACGACTGCAACGGTGGCCTCGTCGACGGAGGTTCTACAGGAAGCCTGGAGGCCTGAAGTTTTCGATCCGATCCCTCTGGATACTTTACTGCAGGAACAGGCAGTGTTGCTGTCCTCGGGAGAGGACGAGAGCGGGGGAATAGCTGGCCCGGAAGACCTCGGGCTACGAGTGGTTGACAAGTCGTCGTCGAGGGGATCTGGAATTCCGGTGTCTGCCCCTCTTCTCAATCCTCAATCTGTTTTGTCGTTGGAGATTCTGTCCACGCTTCAGTCTTTAGTACAGTCGTTGGACCAGAGACTACCTCAGGTAAACCTGCCACAGTCACCCGTCGACGAGCCGGGCCCTTCCCGTCCACCGACTCACTTACGCATGCCAGTCTCAGCACCACAGGCACCCCAAGAGGAAGGTGAGCTGCCAGATTCGGAGTCTGACAGAGGAGCCATGTCGGATATCTCATCATCCCCCTGGGAGTCAGAGGTGGAGTTAGAAACCCCAAGGCGCCCGGTTCACCCGTCCCCCCCCGGATGATATTGCATCATTCCATTCTATGCTGGATAAGGCGTGTAAGGAATTCGGTTTGTCCCAGGAAGAACAGAAAAAGGACTGTTTTCTTTTCGACCACATGGGTAAGACAAGGAGGTCAGTGTTTTCAATACCCATACTAGATCACAGGTGGAAGGAGGGTTTGCAGACAATGCGTCACCCCTTTTCGGAACCGGCGGTAAAAGGTTGCCTTGAGAAAAAATGTAAGGCTCCAGAGTCTACCCCCAAGTGCTTATCCTCCCAACTAACGCCTGAATCGGTGGTGTCGGCGGTAGCGGCGAGGAAAGCGAAGGCCCAGCACAAGTGCACGACTCCGCCTGAAAACGAGGCAAGACATCAGGATGCCTTCGGCAGAAAAGTGCTATCTGTGGGAGCAACTACAGGAAAGGCTGCAAACTCTCTGGCTATTGTAGCCAGATACGACAGAGAAATGTGGCACAGGCTGGCTCCGTTGCTGGATCATATTCCGGAAGAGCATATTAAGGCGGCGATGTTACTTGTCCGAGAGGATGAGGAAGCCTCCAATCACGCAATAAACATTGCGGTGGCACTCGCTGAATCGGGCTTCAAGCAAGTCAATAATGGGGTCGTGTTACGACAACAGTCATGGCTTAAGTGTACCTACTTCAGGCCAGAGGTACAATACAAAGTATTAGATATGCCCTTTGAGGGAGACCTTCTATTCGGAGAGAAAGTAGATGAGGCCCTGAAGGGAATGAAAGAGGACTCGGACATGGCACGTTCATTGGGTGCCCTCCAGAGTGGCCGTAGCTACAAGTCTTTTCGTCCCTTTAGAGGGGCTTCAGGTAATTCCAGATTCTCTGCGTCAGGAGACAGATCCTTCAGTAGGTCGGCATACCCCTCCCAGGGATACAGGCGTGCTTCCCAAACAGCAAACCGACGCCGGAACCTCCAGACCTCCAGGAAGATACCATCCTATCCGTCGTCGTCTAGAGAGAAGCAAAATAAAGATCAGCAATGACGAGCAACACACCGTTCTGGGGGGAAGAGTATCAGCCTATGTCGACGAATGGGAACGAAAAACGACAGATCAATGGGTGCTGGACACAATAAGGAACGGGCATTCTCTACAATTCAAGCGCAGCCCTCCGCACATTCCACCTGCGTTCGTCGCTCATTCCCATCTCAGGGTACTGCAGCAAGAGGTAACACTCATGTTAGCAAAAGGTGTGATAGAATTAGTTCCAGCATCACAGAAAGGTCAAGGGGTTTACTCAAGATACTTCGTCGTGAAAAAGCCAAACGGAAAATGGCGTCCCATTCTAGACTTACGCGATCTCAACAAGTCCTTAAAGAGCCTAAAATTCAAAATGCTCACGCTCCAGGAAGTGATCCGAGCCGTTCAAGAAGGGGATTATTTGGCGTCCCTGGATTTGCAGGACACGTACTTCCATATTCCAATGTGTCGGAAACACAGGAAGTTCCTGAGGTTTGTGATAGGGCGGACTCACTACCAGTTCCCTTTGGGCTCAAAACCTCCCCCAGAACGTTCATGAAATGCCTGGCCCCAGTAGCGGCCTGGCTAAGAAGGCAAGGCCACCATGTATACCCATATCTCGACGACTGGCTGGTAAGGGGATCCTCCCCAGCGTCGACCAACACAAGTTTGCAAGCCACCATGCAGCTTCTGCAACAGCTGGGATTTGCCATAAACTTCAAAAAATCCTCACTGATGCCATCGAGAACGTTGGTGTTCCTGGGGGCACAGTTCGAAACCCAGTCGGGGCTAGTGAAGCCTTCCGTCGACAGAATCTCAAAACTCAATCAACTGACGAGTCGACTACGGCGAAACACCAAGCTTTCAGTGAGAAAATACGTTTGGATCCTAGGGTCCATGGCATCCTGCATCCATCTGGTGGCCAACTGTCGCCTATTCATGAGGCCAGTTCAGGAGTTCCTGGCGGACCGGTGGACACAGGCCCAAGGAATTTGGTCAGACAAGATAATCATCGACGACGACAAACTGCTTCGGACTCTTCAGTGGTGGCAGAGTTTCCACAACCTGAACAACGGTGTACCCCTACAGGAACCGGAGTTCCAGCTAACCATAGTCACGGATGCATCTCTAACCGGCTGGAGAGCTCACATGAGCACTCTTCAAACGCAAGGTTGTTGGTCTCAAACGGAGTCACTCCTACACATCAACGTGTTAGAGCTCAGAGCAGTGCGATGGGCCTTGAAGGCGTTCCTACCACACATCAAGGGATCGAGAGTACGAGTGCTGACGGACAATACGACGGCCATGTTTTATTTGAGAAAACGAGGGGGGACGCGATCCAGGACCCTTTCCATGGAGGCCCAGAAAGTGTGGCATTGGGCATTAAAGCACAAGATATCCATCGTGGCTCACCATCTCCCGGGAGTGAGGAACTCGCAAGCGGATTCCGTCAGCAGAAGGATGGCCCAGACACACGAATGGGAAATAGACACAGTTCAGCTGACGAAAGTTTTCAAGAAATGGGGTCACCCCCCACTGGACGTCTTCGCAACGAAGGAAAACAAGAAATGCGAGCCATTCGCAAGCAGATGGCCTCAGGAGGGTTCCATGGGGGAGGCGTTCTCCTTCCCATGGACGGACAAGTTCCTTTACGCTTTTCCTCCATTCCCCCTCATACGGAGGACGGTGCCGTGGATACGCAGGTACAGTTGCCGGGTAATTCTAGTGACACCGTACTGGCCGAGGCAACCGTGGTTTTCCGACCTGCTTCACCTGTCGCTGGAACAACCAATAGCGTTTCCGAGAGTCCCGAACCTACTGTCCTGGGACAAAGGTACGGTGTGGCATCACGACCCGGACAGTCTCAACCTCACAGCCTGGCTCCTGACTTTTCGGAATTTGGTACCTTAGACGTTTCGGAGGATTGCCAGAAAATTCTGCAAGCGGCTCGGGCCCCTTCTACCAACAAATCTTAAACCTATAAGTGGCGAAGGTTCTGTGAGTGGTGTCGAGGAAAAGGTCTACACCCGTTAAAGGTGACTCCGGAGCAAGTTCTGCCTTATCTGCTTCACTTGGCAGAGGGGGGTTTATCTTTCACATTGATAAAGGTGCACCTGGCAGCCATCTCTAGCTTCACGAGGAAGAGACAGTCGTCTCCTCTATTCAGCGACAGATTAGTGAAACACTTCATGAAGGGTTTATTTCAAACTTTTCCCCCAGTAATACGTTTTCCACCAACATGGAGTCTCAACGTAGTGCTGGCAGGCTTAATGAAACCACCCTTTGAGCCTATGGCCACTTCTGACATGAATTTCATATCGTGGAAGTTGGCGTTCTTAATTGCTATCACGTCAGCTAGGAGAATCTCGGAACTGCAAGCGTTGGTCGTAGACCCTCCATACCTAAGATTCTTTAAAGACAAGGTGGTTCTGGCAACTAATCCTACTTTCGTTCCGAAAGTTCCTACAGTGTATCACAAACACTCGTCCAGTATCCTCCCTACTTTCTTTGCGAAGGTATGAAGATCTTTTTCTTTGCGGAAAAAGATCTTCATACCTTGGACGTTAAGAGGGCCCTAAAATTTTACCTACATCGTACACAAGAACTCGGGTCTACTCGACAACTGTTCATTGCGTATGGTCCGTCGACGAGAGGAAATGCAATTTCTAAGCAGGGACTGGCTCGGTGGGTCTCGTCGACGATTGCGTTTTGCCACTCGAAGGCCGCTGCAAGGGCCTCCTAGAGCCCATTCTACAAGATCAACGTCCTCTTCAGCAGCATTATGGGCAGGAATTCCGCTAACGGACATATGCCAGGCTGCAGCATGGTCGGTGCCCCACACGTTTACCCGCCACTACTGCCTTGCGAGGTAGCATGCGGACGAGGTGCAGATGGGAAGAGCAGTCCTGCGCCATCTGTTTCAATAAGGTAAGCTCCACACTGTGGAGAGTTTTTTCTACCTGTTGGTGACCGTATGCTTTATGGAGGTACAGATATATGGGTAAACTTATTTCTTGTGTACCTATGCATTGTGTATTTTTGTGAGTCTATATTGCATTGCATTCTCACCGCCGTCTTCCGGTTTACTGCTATACAATCTATTCTAAGCATGTGAATCCATGAAAGATCCAATGCTGGAGAAGGGAATAGTTTCTTACCTGTACCTCCATTTCTCCAGCATTGGTATCTTTCATGGATTCACATGCGCCCGCCAGCCTCCCCGGAATGCAATGTATATGCTTGATAGGTTTGACCCTTCCTACTTTGGAGGGGCCGAAATCTGAAGGGAGCCGCGGGGGCGGGGATTTTATACCGCGACGTCCTAGGGCATGTGTATGCGGGCCCCAAAAGGACGTAGATAAGACACAAAAGTGTCCGAAGTTTTCCTTTAGGAAAAGGCTATATATGTGTACCAAGGGGTCCCAGTCTGACGACGGGGAATATTCTAAGCATGTGAATCCATGAAAGATACCAATGCTGGAGAAATGGAGTTACAGGTAAGAAACTATTCCCTTTTCCCTAGGTATGGAGGCGACGAACTTCAGCCGATGGACCGCAGGAGGCCTTCGATCCCACTCGCAACTCTACGAGGACAGCCCTCCGCTTAGCTTCGAAGAATGCAAAAGTCGCCTACAGATATCGGAGAAGGAAAGGTTCACATATGCCCAACTACGCCACTGGATCTCGCAACCAGCGGTCCGCCAAGGGGCGACCCGAGACTTGCACCCCCTTGAACACGCACTGGAGGAAAGCCAACAACACAGGCGGATCACTAAGCTGTATCATCTCCATCAAGAAGACATATTACAGGTCAGACCTCCATACATGGCCGGATGGGAGACAGACCTGGGACACCCCATCGAGGACCAGACATGGGTGGAGATATGGAACAGGATCAACTTGGCCTCCAGATGTGTCACGAACAAGGATTGCGCCCTTAAGCTCCTCCACTGCTGTACCTCTCCCCGGCACGCTTACACCATTGCAACCTATCCATAGACCCGAGCTGCTGGAGACGTTGTGGGGAACGGGGATCTTTTTTCATAAGCGGTGGAGTTGCCCGACGGTGCAGGCCTTCTGGAGGGAGATCATACAATCCATTGATGACATCACCCAACGTAAGCTGCCAATGGATTCAGAGGTGATCCTCCTGGGGGTATCAAATCCAGGCTACTACCCTAAAATGGGACGCGCCACTAAACTGCTGACGCAGCTACTGTTGGCAGCCAAGAGTACAGTAGCACGTAAATGGAAAACACAAGAGGGTCCCATACTGCCCCTCTGGTGGATAAAAGTCTGGGAAATACTAGTAGCCTGGAAGGTCACAGCAGCAAAAGAAGGGGCGTGTAGAGAATGTTAAGTACCTCGCGGCGGTCGCGCGTGCTCTCGTGCTTGTTTGTAATGAGCGTCGCGTGACCGCAGCGAGGGAGGGCAGTTGATAAAAGATGAAAGGCGGCCTGAAGTAAGAGGGGCGACTGGCGAGCTCCGTGATAATAAACACTTTCATGTTTATTCAGTGTGGCGTCCCTCTTTCAAGTGGCGACGAGGGGGCACACAGAGCTTGCTGAGGAGCCCAGCAACGTTTTCCTTTGAAGCGTAACGTGCTGATTACAAGACGAAGACAGGAGGAAGCCTGTGGAGAGGTGGGGGCCTGAAGAGCAGCTGTCTCCGCAGTGCCTCGGAGCGTGGCGCTGCAGGGGGACGTTCTCCCCACTCTCACTCGAACGGCCACACAAGGAAAGGCTGTTTGTCCTGGTGGGTGTCGCCCACTCCCCCCCTCATTGGACATGAAGGTGAGGAGCAGGGAGAGGGGGGGCTGGGGGCATAGCCAGGGAGGAGGCTGGAAGACAACATAAGAGGGGTGTGTTCAGGACATTAAAGCTACAGCAGAGGTGAAACCCCAGTGGCTTACAGTGTGCACAGGAAGACTGCCTCCCAGAGGACAGTAAAGTATCTGCATCAGGGAGGAGGCATAGCTGAGAGGAACTCAGAGACAACAAGAGCCTTATTAAGAAAGAAGTGCGTATAGTACAGTGAAGCGGGGCAAATGTGCGCCCTAGTGGTTAATGTTGTCATTGCAGTATTAGCAAGAAGAAGGCTTCCCAGACGACAGTAAAGTAACGGCATAGTCTTAACTATAAGGTGTGCCAAAGTAATTCTGTAATACTGTGAACCTGTGCTCTTCAAAGTATTGGAGATAAAAGCAAAGTAACACAAAGGGTGACAATTGGAAAATAAGCCACTAATTTCAAGAAAATGGCTGCGGCAAGTATGTCACCTCCGCCACCGTTCCTGTCAGAACCTGGTGCTCCACCTATAAGGTGGGATAGGTGGAAGAAGCTGTTCGACACGTACCTGATTGCCATCGGAGGGGATAAGTTTGCAGCAGCAAGAAAAGAGGCAATCCTGCTGCACAATCTGGGAACAGAAGGCAGAAGTGTTTATGATGGATTACCGGATCCTCCACAAGAAGGCCAGGGAGAGATGGACCAGTATTCCATAGCAGAAAAGAAGTTGGAAGCTCATTTTGAGGCCAAGAAAAATATAACATTTGAGAGACACAAGTTCTTCCAAAGAATACAAGACCCGCAAGAGCCGGTGGAGAACTTCATTGCAGCGTTGAGGTCTCTTAGTCATACGTGTGAATTTGGGCTGCTCACTGACTCTCTCATAAGGGACCAATTAGTTTGTTGCACAAATAACATAAAGATACAAGAGAGGTTACTATCAAAGGATGCATCACTGGAGTTGGCCATAGACATGGCAAGGAGTATGGAACAGACCCATAAATATATGACCACTATGAAAGGAGACAAGTTGGAAGGAGAAGTGGCTGCGGTGAAGGGATTTCGCAAGACTGACCTCAACAAAGAAATCAAGTGCTACAAGTGCGGTAGTAACCGTCATATTTCCACAAGCATGTTTTGCCCAGCCAGAAATATCTCGTGTTTAAAGTGCAAAAAGAAAGGGCATTTCGCGAGAGTGTGTCGGGAATCAGGGACGGTGCAGAGTATTTAAGCAGGTGGAAGAATGTCGGAACAAAGTGAAGATTTAGAGATGGGAAGGAGCAACCAAACAAAGCATGTATTGGAAGTAACAGAAGTATCAAGCAAGGGAGGTGCACCTACCGATGTATTCATGGTCAATGGAAGGGTGGTGACAATGAAGGTGGACAGTTGCTCACCATGGACATTAATGTCCAAGGCGACATTCCTAAGTTGCATGCAAGGAGACGTGACAAAATTGAAGAAGCATAATATAGAGCCATACGCATATGGAAATGTTAGGATTGGAATTATAGGGATGTTCCAAGCTGCCATCAAGTACAAAGGGAGGAGCTGTGAAGCAGAGATATACGTTACCCAAGAAGGTTCTTCACTTCTGGGATGGGAAGAACAGTGGAAATTGGGAATTAGGATACAGGCGAATGCGGAGAGACCAGTTGATGTGGCTGAACTGAAGGATAAATGGGAAAAAGAGTATCCCAGGGTGTTTCAGGAGGAACTGGGATTGTTGAAGGGTTTTGAACATGAAATTCAATTAAAGGCAGGGGCCAGTCCAGGGGTGCACAAGGTGAGACCAGTACCTCATGGTCTTAATGAGAAACTCAAAGAGGAAGTGGAGTCGTTACTCCAAAGAGGAATAATAGAGAAGAGTGAAAGCTCGGAATGGCTATCGCCGGTAGTAGTAGCAGCTAAGGCCAATGGAGACATTAGGTTATGTGTGGATCTGAGAGACCTAAACAGAAATATATTAGTGGCTAGACATCCCCTACCAATAATAGGTGATCAACTATCAGTGCTGAACAATGCCAAAGTGTTTTCGGTTATTGATCTCTCACAAGCTTACCATCAGATTCCGTTGAAGGAGGATTGTCAACACCTGACAGCATTTAT
Source organism: Ambystoma mexicanum (assembly GCF_040938575.1). Taxonomy (NCBI): domain Eukaryota; kingdom Metazoa; phylum Chordata; class Amphibia; order Caudata; family Ambystomatidae; genus Ambystoma; species Ambystoma mexicanum. The sequence goes on from NC_090935.1 coordinate 576,349,818, forward strand.
CATGGTGTTTGGTTCATTTAGATACTGTAGGATGCCATTTGGGCTAGGGTCCGCGGCAGCCGTGTTCCAAAGGGTCATGGAGACGGTGTTGAGTGGAGTAAAAAACATTATTGTGTTCCAGGACGATGTGTTGATATAAGCTAGTTCTACTGAAGAACATGATGAAGTGTTGAGACAAGTGTTAAGCAGATTGAGTGAGGCAGGATTGACGGTGAAGAGGAGCAAGTGTAAGATTGCATTACATAGGGTGGAATATCTGGGACATGAGATAGATGAGCAAGGGGTGAGGCCAAAAAAGAACTTGGTGGAAGCAGTAAGATATGCACCTGTACCCAAAGATAAAGAGCAGGTGAAATCATTTCTCGGTTTGGCCGAATATTATCACAGATTTGTAAAGGATTTTGCCAAGGTATCAGTGCCCCTCAGAATGTTGCTCAAAAAAAGGAGTGAGGTTTGAATGGTCTAAGGAATGTGATGTGGCTTTTGAGTGTATTAAGCAAGCAGTGGGTGTGGCGCCATCCATAGGTAGGTTTGAACCTAAGGACAAAACGGTTTTGGTAGTGGATGCGAGCATGTTGGGACTGGGCGCGACATTAGTGCAGTACAACAAGGACAATACTGAGAGAGTGATAGCATTTGCGTCTAGGACGCTGAGAGGGGCAGAGAGCAAATATTCTGTCATTGAAAGAGAAACGTTGGCCATGTTTTGGGCAGTAAATCATTTTAAGTTCTTCTTGTGGGGAAGAGGATTTGTGGTCAGGTCGGACCACAAACCCCTGGTTCAGATGTTTGAGAGTGGCAGGTGGGCCATGGGTTCTCCAAGAATAAGCAGGTGGGGTCTGGGACTCCAAAACTTTAACTTTGAAGTGAGCTATTTACCAGGGAAGCGAAATGTTGTGGCAGACTGCCTTTCCAGACTACCTCTTAGTGGCGAACCTATGGAGGACAGAGTGACAGAGGAGGAGTTAGTGGTAGCAGAGGTAAAAAGTGTGGTTAGTAAGGAGGAATGGGCGAAGGAAGAGAACTCTGATAATGATCTCAAGTTAGTCAAAGGTTGGACGGTGACGGGGTGGCCAGAAAGGAAAAATTTGGATGGTAAGTTCAATACTTGGTGGGAAGTAAAAAATTTGTTAAACTTATGTGAGGATAGGTTAAGGAGGGGGAGGTGCATTGTTCCTCCTCATTCCCTTAGGTCGGTACTAGTTGAGCTGGCTCATCAGGGGCATCCTGGAGAAGCGGCTATGAAAAGGAAATTGAGGCAGAATTATTGGTGGCCGGGAATTGACAGGTGTGCGGAAAGGTGTGTCAAGGATTGTATAGTTTGCCAAACGAGTGACAAATGCAGAGTGGTGAGAGAGGCTCTGATAATTCCAAATGTGGTACCGGACCAGCCGTGGAGTAAGTTAGCAGTGGACATAATGGGTCCGGTGGCAGGTCTGGGAGATGGTTTAAAGTTTGTGTTTGTTGTAGTGGATTTTCATTCCAAATGGTTTGAGTGGGAGGCTGTAAGGGAGGTCACGGCAAGGGAGTTGATTGGATTCTTAGAAAAAGTATTTCTTAAGGAGGGGGTCCCGGTGGAAATTGTGTCAGATAATGGGGTACAATTTGTGTCTGGGGCAATGAAGAAGTTTCTTGCAGGATACAGTATAAAACACACAAGGACCGCTCTGTATAATCCTAAAGCAAATGGACTTGTTGAAAGAGTTAACAAGTACATAAAGTTGGGCCTGCAGATGGCCATGAAATCGAGGCAACCATGGAGGGAAGTATTAAGGATGCTGACATGGAATTATGTCACTACGCCTCATTCGGTGACGGGAGTATCCCCATTTGTTTCGATGAAGGGAAGGGAGCCTGGGACAAGGCTTTGTCCAGGATGGCTAGGAATGGCCAAAGTGGTTAATGTTGACCGCAATCAGATTATGAAACTTATTGCATTGAGTCAGGAAAGAAATAAGGAACTGTTTGATGACAGGATGAGGGTGAAGGAACGTGATTGGAAGGTGGGAGAAAAAGTGTATGTCAAAAATCCTAGACTAGTGAACAAGTGTGTGGAAAGTAGATTTCTGGGTCCTAAAAAGATATGTGCAGTAAAAAGTAATGTGGTAGTTCTGGAAGGTGGTGAAGTTTGGTCGAAAGGAAGATTGGCGAAGGCGGGTGATGAGGTGAGGAGTGAAGGTGAGGAACAGTTGAGGAAGTTGGAGGAGGATAATACTAGATTTAATGAGAAGGTGAGAGGAGGGGTGCCGGATGATAACATGGAAAAGACAGGTGGGAAGGCCAGAGAAGATGACAGTCAAAGGTCAAAAGTTGAAGAGGATTCTTTACATAGGTCCAGGTCTAAGCCGGTGTGGATGAGGGATTATGAGACTTGACATTATGGTGCTCTAGTCATGTTTAAGGTATCCAAAATGCAAATGACATGGAGGGTACTAGGTCATGTGCAAGCTGTACAATTCTGTCGACTTTTTATTATATTCTGCTTCAGACAAATTTTCTGATTTATTTTAATTATAGTTGTTAAGTTTTACATTACAGTTATAAGCATTATAAAAAGTAATTTTGCCCTGTTTGAGGGGGAAGATGTGTAGAGAATGTTAAGTACCTCGCGGCGGTCGCGCGTGCTCTCGTGCTTGTTTGTAATGAGCGTCGCGTGACCGCAGCGAGGGAGGGCAGTTGATAAAAGATGAAAGGCGGCCTGAAGTAAGAGGGGCGACTGGCGAGCTCCGTGATAATAAACACTTTCATGTTTATTCAGTGTGGCATCCCTCTTTCAGGGCGCTCCATCGATTCACTGACTGTTGGGCTCCAGTGTTGGAGTATCATAGCAGATTCCCAGTATTGACTTTCCAGCCACGCCTGGTGACAAACTTTTTGTGACCCCAGAATCCTGATAGATCTCCACACCGTTGGAGCACCATAGACCTGGGGGTGGGCGGGCACGATGGGAGCCATCAAGGGGAGGGATTGAACTTATTTCATGCACATCACCAATAACGTGAGCTGTTCCATTATGAATATCTTGATTGTTATGCTGTAACCAAAATAAATAAAAGTTGTTTAAAAAAAAAAATGGCATTTGATGAAAAACTTTCACCAAGTTTTCCGTCTCACATTTCTGATCCCTAACAATTGGCTGTAGCAACGAAGAATGACACCCAACGCCACAAACTTGAGGTTTAGGCGTAGTTAGATTTGGGATTGTTTAGTCTTGTTACTGTGAAGCATGCACAATAGTGCCCTCTATTTCAGGGGGCAAGAAGGATCAAATTATTTTTACGAACAATTCAAAGATCGGCAAATGTCAGATCATATTGATGTCATGAAATGAGAAAAAAGGAGACTGATCCGAGACCATTTCCTTTGTGCCCTTTCATACGTTTGGTCTGAAAAGACAATCCTTCAAGTGACGTTTGGGGTTTGGCAACATGATCCAGAAACTGTGCGGCAGGTGTGCTGCCAACGTAGTCTGGGACTGCCACTTGGCTGAGGAACGTAGCCCTAGAGTGGCTGAAATAAGCAGCCATGGGCTGGAAGTGGTGGTAACAGGCCTCCACAGTGCTGACGTCAGGCATTCTCACAGCCCCATGAGGGACGAGTGTTGGCAGCAAATAGAGTACCGGGCAGTTCTTGCATTGGCATGTACGGTGAGTGGGTGCTTTCTTAAGTAGTCAGGAAACCGGGTCTAATTTATTGGTGCATTTACAAGGATGGACCTTCCAGAGGTACGTGGCAATAACAGGCAATTTTTTGGTTTCGTTTTGGTTCCGACAGAGAGGATGTTGGCCGCAGCAAAATCTCATTGGCTGTAACTGTGGGATCATACTTGCGTTTCATGTGGGGAAATGTGGCTATTTTGAACTTGTGGGCTCAAGTGGAATCTCACTTGATGAGGACTAAGGGGAAAATTTGTAAGCATCAGGGTTTGCTGTTTCTTACTTGATGTTGACTAATAGGTATGCGAAGCTTTTGGCTCAAGTATCATTGCGGACGAATATGAAAGGAAAGCAGAAATGTTTTGCGTTCAACAAAGAAAATCTAATAATGTAATTGGATATTTGTTTTTGGAGCTGGGTGCATTAGAATCAACAGCAAAGTAAAATAGATCTGATGTTTGTTGTACTGACTACACTTTTTTTTTAATCACAGATGTATTTCACCATAAAGATTTTACTATAAAACATATATGGAAATATTGAATTCTGTATGCAATGTTAATGAACATTTTTGTGCCCAAGTGAGTGAAGGAAATTAATGTTATGCATTGCTTGAGTGAGTATCTTCCGCATTTACACGGCGACTTGTGTTTGCGTAATGTGTAGAGCGTATGTTTGGCACTGTCGTCTATTCACATCATGATCGGGGACATTGGTTTGCAGCAGCTTTTGTCACAAGCAGGGTTGTGTGCTATGATTTACTGCCTCCATAGCGCTTGACCTTCGCTTGATCACATTTGATATACTTAGAACAAGATGGCAGATGTGACCTGGTATGGTTCAAGGGCATGTGAAAAGTGCATTTAGAACTGTGCCCAATAGCCCCTCTGTGAAAAATGCATTCAGACGTGTGCCCATTGCCTCTCTGTGAAAGTTAAATTTGAAGTGCATTTAGAAGCTGAATTTAAAAGTGTGCCCAATAGCCTCTCTGTGAAAAGTTGAATTTAGAAGTGTACCCAATAATCTCTCTGTGAAAAGTGGATTCAGAAGTGTACCCAATAGCTTCTCTGTGAAAAATGCATACAGAAGTGTGCCCAATAGCCCCTCTGTGAAAAGTGCACTTAGAAGTGTGCCCAATAGCCTCTCTCAAAGTTAAATTTGAAGTGCATTTGAAGCTGAATTTAAAAGTATGCCCAATAGCCACACTGTGAAAAGTTGAATTTAGAAGTGTGCCCAATAGCCTCTCTGTGGAAAGTGCAATAAGAAGTGTGCCCAATAGCATCTCTGTGAAAAGGGCATTTAGAAGTGTACCCAATAGCATCTCTGTGAAAAGTGCATTTAGAAGTATGCCCAATAGCCTCTCGGTGTGGAGGGGATGAGTGCGTAGAGGGGGTGAATGCATAGTGCGTGTGAGGACATAAAACGGACGAGTGAGGAAAACGGATGTATGCATGGTGCGTGGCGTACATAGTATGGTTTGGAATGCAGGGAACTTTTGAAAGAGCATATAACCCATCATATCTCACCACCACGCTTACTCTCTTCTTTACACCACCACTCAACTAGAACACAGAGATACTATGACACCATTCGGTATAACTGTTCTCATACCAACATCTGCCGCTCACTCCACATCATTCTAAGTAAACACTGCTGGTTACACACCCCCAGCCAGGCGTTCTCCTCAGGCCTAACGCAGCCACATTCGGTCTGGATAAACCCTGCCAGAACGATCACATACTACTGATCTCTCAACCACCATACCTACCGCTAAAAAGCAGCTATTACATGAATACCGCACCAGCTGCACACATACCCGGTGCTCACATGCACCTTGACTCTCTCTACTCTCTCTACTGACCTGAACTTCGGTTCCCAAGGGCGTTCAACCTACCAGCGCCTTCAGACCATACCAATGGTATATAAGGCGCTATATAAATGCAAAATAACATAACATAACATTAATCCTACAAAAAGTAAGTTATACCCTGTGAAAAAAAGGTTTAATACATCAATATTTGGTGCGCAACGAATGATGTTATGATTGGGAGAAATGATCTGCTTTGGTGAACCTTTCCTCCCATTTTAAAAATGTATAAATGGGGATATCAACTGCACCATCTTTCGACATTCTGCCCCTTTGATATGAGGGCTTAATGTAACTGATGGAGCTCTTCCACAATATCAGTGATCTACATTGCACAGTTTGTATTTCGGTTATCCAATAAACAAAGAAGAAACAGCAAACTCTAAAACTTGCTGATCCTCGGCTTGCCAGGGTTTAAGGTCAATGTGGAAAAATAATCTGTTCCCATCTGCACGTCTTTTCACCCACAAAGAGTTGCATTGGTAATGTCTGCTCACCTCCTTGCGTGTGTGCAGGGCAGAAAATCATCAGCTACGTCTCTTCGGTGTGGCATCCATTTAATGACCCATTGTGTTGGGGATTCTGATTCCCAAAATGGTGGCATGGGTAGAGAACAAAATAGACCTGAAGACCTCATGTTAGGACTGACTGACTGACATAGGCATGATATATACTGTCCACTATGATTAATTTTTTTCAGTGCCTTTGTGTGCCCTGCAACTTTTAAACGCACTAAGTGCCCCTGACATACATATGGGGGCTCATTACGAGCATGCAGGTCTGGAAAAATGTGTAGGTAACAATAGTTACCGGCACCTTTTCTGGACCGGCATACTCCGAGTCTGCTGGTAAGGGCAGTGAACTACCGGCAGGCCTGACCTGCTGGTAGTTCAGGCCTCTACCGGCAGATTATTCACTGAAGCACAGACACCGTTAACCACGCCAGTGCTTCAGTGATTCCCATGGGATCTTACCGTTCCTCCACCGCCTGTAATATCCAGGTACCAACGGCATACCAGGTGGTGGAAACAGTAAGCCGAGGTTGCCGGTAAGCCGCCGGCACTACCAGCGTCTTAACGGCACCTTCATAATGAAGCCCACTGTGTAGATTAAAGATGCTTATTCCATGAAGTAATCTAGAGCCACAAGTATGAAACACTACTTCTCTATTCATGTAAGATGTGCCTCCAGAGCAAAGTAGTAAGAGACAAATCATCACTGGCACATCCAAATGTCTGCCAGCACACCTTTCAACTGATTTTCTTGAAACCAATGCTTGCGCTCTCGGCATTCCACTCATCAGCGCACAGGCATAATGTGCGAGGTCTGGTACTTATTCCTGCTTTAATAGAATTACTTTGAGTTACTTGTTTGTGACCTGCCCAGTTACTCAAATCAGTGTTTCTAATTTGGGTAGGGTTTGCTAATAACCTTTGTTAGGTGTTCAGTGGTACCTTATTTTTGATGCTTTGTAATATGAAAAGCTAGTGGGAGACATCACAAGGTGTTTTGTGGAGATGGCCATCACGGTGCGTAGAGATGAAGTAGTCTCTGCGGTCTGCTCCTCTCCCAAGGGCCGAACTGTGGGCAGAGCCCCCCACTTGAGGTGTTTACCCCCAGATCCCCCCCGGTGCGCGTGAAGCCCTGGAGCAGCTCCCGGTCCAATTCCCATTGTCCAAGGTGCAGGGAGACCAAAGGGGAAGTGCATAGTGAGCAGCAGCGGGGAGTGCTGCGTCTCTGAGCCGACGCTGAGTTCAGGAAGAGGAGCGAAGAGTGTGCAGACCGAACGCGGCCTTCTAGGGCAGTGCAGGCCGGCGGGCCCTCTGTGGTGCGGGACCGACCACCAGCCCGAGGGCTGAGACATGGACGGGCACCCAGGGGCACTAGGAGCAGCTGGTGGGCAGAGTGAAGGCCCAGTTCTAAGACTTTGGCGGTGTGGGTAAGGGCGCCCAACCCATCTGGGGCAGCATAGCAAAGACAGCAGGTGCTCCGCCCAAGAGGACTCTGCGCTCCACAATGAACCAGTGCTCCCCCCGAGGTGCAGTGCAGCCCTGGGCTATCCGACTGTTCTCCTCTACCAGCTGCAACAATGCAGTGGAAGCAGATCAGTAACCCACCCCCACCCCCTCCTGTGAAGCAGCAGGGTGCCGGGGATCTTGGTCCCCCCACCCCTGTCCATGACCAGGTGTCGGAGGGAAAGAAAAAGAAGAAAGGAGGAATAAAATAAAAACATTAGAGGGGCACCCAGGAGCGGGACAGTGGGTGGACCAATCCCCCCCGCCCCCTGGGCCTCCCGAGGAGGAAAATGGATACTGTGCCTGAGAGGGCACTTCTTCACCTATAACAAAGCTCCCCCAGCCCTTTTACTTAACACAGCTCTGGCCCTGGGCTCCCATATAGGCCAACTTGGAAGCTCCCTCTCCCAACTGCAGCCTCACAACTGGGTGTGGGTTGGTGGACCTTCCAGGGAGCAGGCAGCCACCTGGGATGTCGCCCCCACCCGTGGGCGGGAGTGAAGAACAAATACAGAAGGGCCACCAGGAGCACTTGGATCAATGTAGAGGATGGGCTCTAGTCCCTGGCGCTGCCGAGATACGAGAGGCGGCCTTAATTGCACGCCCCCGGCTGAGAAGATACGGTAACTCAGGTGCGTGGCCTCGCACTCCCCACGCTCCACGCGTGGGGTGTTGTAGCCTTCTCTGGTTCCCCTAACCACAGTTCTCATCCTGACCCGCGAGCCCCAGTGCAGTTCTCAGTGGACATCTAACCACACAGGGACCCTCTTTCTCCCCAACTGGGACTCTGCCGATGCCAGGGAAGCAGTTGGAAACCGCAATACAATTTGGGTCCTAATCAGCCTCCTCCAACGACACGAGGGAGCCCCCGTAGAGCCTGCGTTGGGTCGCATGGGGCCCCAGGCATGTTTCCTCCACTACTCTCGTTAGAGAGCAGACCGCTGGAGGGCCGTCTCCCGGAGCCCTGATCGCAGGCAATGGTGACAGTAGTCTGCTAACCCAGCCCGGCGAAACTGAGCCTCCTTTTCCCCCTGTAGAATTGTAAGAGTCACATGAAAGGGTTCCGGCATCCAAACACTTCAGTGACCTATGCCGAAAAGGAATTGAGAACCAATGCTGTCTCACTCAAATCCCCCCTCTCCCAGTGCTCTCCCTCGGGTATCTCCCACCCTGAGCCCAAGGAACTCAATCTCTTTGCGACCACCCATGAACTGGGTAGCACAACAGAACTCACCATGTCCACTACATCGGCTGCTGATGCAGAGGAGGCTCAGGCAATGAGCAAAGGCATGGCAGCATTCCTGGAAGAAATAAGGGGCTTTAGGGCGGACATCAGCAGAAGGCTGGACGGCTTAGACAAAAATGTGGACAGTACGGACGACCGCATGCAAGATCTCGAATCCAACCAAACATCTGTGGACCTTTTGGAAACCTACCATCGATGGAGATCATAGAGCGGGGGGGGGTGCTGGGGCCCCAAGATCAGTCTTGGCAAGATTTCACTGCTTCTCTGAGAAATCAAAGTTCCTGGAACAGCCAAGGAAAAGAAGCCTGATGGAATGGGGGGAACTCACGAATATCACATCAATGAGATGCCTCCACATGTTAGATTTCATCTCGCACTGTCCTCCCTATGGGGCTTGTGGAAAAATAACAAAGCAAACTCACGCCTTTCCACCTGGATCGCCCCTGAGCTCGCCCCGCAGGATATGGGAAACGAAGGCTTCCGACACATGCAGCAGTGGTCCGATAAGGGTCTGGAGAGAGTAGCGCAACTATTCACAGGGACTAGCTTTATTGAATACAATGCCCCCTTGGAGGTCCTGGGAACCAACTCATTGAATGTCCTTGAGTACCTCTGGCTGAAGGGTATACTGACCGACCCTAAGTGGTGTGGTCACACATCCTGTGCCCTCACGACCCTTGAGAAAATCCTCTGGGAATCCTCTACGAGGAAGGGAGCGTTGTCCAGAATATACAGGGTATTGGGTCACAAGAGATCTGAAGAGGAGGCAGAACTTTAGGCAACGCTGGGAGGCAAGGATGGGGGGGAAGAGATAACAGACGATACCTGGGGGAAGCTCTATATGTTAATGCTTGCAGGCAATCTTTACACTTCAGCCATGGAGCATCATTTTAAAGTCCTTCCCGCCTGGCACCTGGCCCCGGTGAGACTGTCCAAAATGTTCAAGAGATCCTCCCTGTATTGCCCAAGGGAATGTGGACAACTAGGATCGTGGTACCATATGTGGTGGGAATGTCCCTCTACTCGAAGTTCTTACTTGGATCAAAGACATGGTTGATGTAGCCTGTGCCCCTCACGATCTTGCTGGGTGTCCCGGATGCTGACTTTGCTTTTCCCAAGTTTCCAAAAGTTATTAAAGCTATGCTAAAAGCGGGAAGGGTAGCACTAGCTCAGAAATGAAAAGACAAAACCGCCCCATCGAAGAAAGAGCTGTCAATCAAATTGTGGGACATTTACATGTATGATAAGTTGTCTGCGATGGTAAACGACAATATGGAAAGCTTTGCGACCGTGTCGGGGCGATCCTTCTTGTTGAAAGAGGGCGGTGAAAATATTATCTTATAAGCCTGCATGTCTTAAGGGGGTTGAGAGCCTGAGGAACCCCCGGTGGATAGGAGTAGCCCTGGGGCCCAAGCACATCACTCAGAGTTAGCATCACCAGAATAACTGACCCTACGAACCCAACCATACACAGTAACGTCCCAATGGATGGATGGTCTCGGTAGCTCATGTGAGGGGGGTGTAGGTTAACGGGAAGGGGGTGGGTTTATTAAATGTTGATATCACCATGGTGGTATGTAAATGATTACATTGTTTAACGAGAAAACAAATAAAAACCAAAGTCAGAAAGAAAAGAAAGCTATTTTGCCTGCATTAATACATTGGAAACTACAGTACAGCGTTGGGTGAACATTAAACTAGCTATTTTGAATGTTTGTCTTAATGGTAAAATGTTCATGCTGTGTGTTATATTTGATTGTTTTTTAAACAGCATTGAAGGAAACCGGAGATAAAATCATGTCGGAAATTCAAACTATGACAAAGAAGCAGAAGGAAGAATTGGAAAAAATTGAGAGTAATGATCTAAACAGGCTGCGGCATCTTTTGGAAAAAAGGAAACAGCTGACTACACTGGTGCAAAATGTTTTCCAGGTAAACCTAACATTTGTAGCCATTAAGTAATCCGAAGTCATGTTTCCTATCCGCCATACCCAAGCGATATTGACAGGAGCAACGTTGATTTAAAGACAACACTGTTAGGGAGATTTATCATTTTTTATGCTGCATACCCTCTCCGAGTGAAACCACCAGCACTTTCTGCTGGACCTCTGGACCTTACCTCTGGACCTTTTTCTTTAAATTCTAAATGAGTGGAGTCTTTTCCACTGATACATTCTTGTGGGCTCTGTCTTTTGGAACTCTATTCTTTGCATCCTACCTTTACTATGGAGTCTGGCTGCTCCGTAGCTCTTAGAGGCATCTGTATTTTTCTATTGCAGCACACAGCTCCTTATGGGCCGTGTTGCTGGGGACCCATCGGTATTCCTAAACTCTAGTCTGAGAGATTGGCACACATTACCTTATGTGGAGTGCCAAGGGGGTACTTAGTATCCCCCTCCTCTCTGCTGCTTTGACTTTTTAGTCACATGGACAATCTCCTAGTTATGGGTGTTGGTAGTGGACGTGTTCTACCAACTATTGTGAATATTTGTACCGCAGGCTATGTCCATAGCTTTGGTAGTGCACAGTAGGGGCAACTTGGGGGGGGGGGGGGGCTGCCTTCTTTTTTCGCTGTTACTAGCGTGGTTGTTCTTTGTTAGCCCTTCTTCTACCGTTCTGGGGGGGTGTGTGTGTCTGTCTGTCTACCTGTACCTGTACCTTTGATAGGAACCCTTGGGTATCCCTGCCTAGGCTTCAGAGTGTCTGTGCAGGCAGGACCACATGGAGGAATTTTCCACCCCCCCTGTCCTTTGTCTGCCAGAGTGCCTGAATAGGACCAGCTCCCAAAGGGGTCTGGTTGTCCTAATTGGACAGCCAAACCCTCATTTCTGTAAAATACTGAGAGAGATTGCAGAGGAGTGTGTGCTGAATTGTATGGTGAGGCTTCTCGAGTGAAAAGCAAGTCGACCACTGGAAGCTGAAGTAACCGAAGCAGATGACCGGAGACGCCTGCAGACCCTTTGCAACACTGTGAAGCGACCACTGCTATCCTGACCCCGTTTTCTGTGTAACAGAGGAACTCCAAAGAGGACGACTCCTTCCCTTTGACTGGTGGGAACAACCAGTCCCAAGACAAACTTTGAATTGAGCCATTTGACGAGGTCCCAGGTGTTTCCAGAGCTGCGGAACTCCAATACCAGGAGACCTGCTGCCCATTTTGAGTGCATCGTTGTGGAATGGCCGAATCTATCCAAATCTCTCAAGGACGCTCCAGAGATCTGATCCAACTTGCCCAGACCCCCTCAGCAGACAGAGCATGGGATGTCAGGAAGCGAAGACAATTCACCGGGCGATCCGCGTCCTTTGTTGGTGCTGCAGAAAAGGCGCAAAAACCACAGAGTCAACCAAGAAGTTGTTGAAAGTCATGTGCCAGTTCCTCACTCGAGGCTGCTGCTGAGAGATCCTGTCCATTGTCTTACCTTCAGTCATTGGAGCAAGGAATCTGGAGCTCGGGTCAAGAGCTGCAACATCATGGAGCATCCAGCACAAACATTCTCTTCTACCTTAAGCTACTGTGGGTAAAAATGTTTCCATACCTGATTTCAGAAGGTCGCTCCAAAGCATTGGAGTGCATGTTGAGGTGTCCAGGGCAACCCTCTCTTACCTCAGACTCAAGCCGCTGCTTTTTTCCCTTATGGGGAATACCCATTAACGCCCAACCCTTGATCCGGCTCTAATACAGCCGGACCGGGTGGCGGTAACGCTATTAGCCTGGGCAGCATCCTGGCGGTAATTCCACCGGCATACCATCCAACTCATGATGAGGCCCTTAGTGTCCAATCTTTAACCTGCCTGGGATGAGTTTGTTGTTTCAAACAATATTTATCTGATCTGTTTATTCTCAACCATACATCTAAACTGAGACGAGAATACGTGTCACAGTAGTGTTTCCCACTCTCTTCTTGCATTTCTGATAATTTATCTTGACTGGGACGAGTAGGAGTGTTTCCAGTAATGATACACACTCTTCTTGCACATTCTTAATACTTGCTCTGTAATGGAACTACTACGAGTGTTCCAGTAATGCTTCTCCCCCTACTCAGGTATTTGTAACAATTTTTATTAAATGTAAAGGGTATTTGAGTTCCAACAATGAATTCCCCCTTTTCTTCTTGACTGGGACGAGTATGCACGTTCCAATCATTATCTTCGGTCCCCCTCCCGCTTTCTCTGTTACCTTTATTGTATAGAGATAACGTCACCGGGACTTCTGGTGCATCAGGACCTTCTTCCTTGAATGTCAGGCTGGCTTCTCCTTCTGTCACTCCTTCATTCGGCTCGCTCTGTGATGCCTTTAGGAAAGTGGTGATGCTGTTGTTTATGGGCTACTATGTCCACCAGGGTACGGTCACTCCACCACTGATTGCTCATTCTGCCTCAGGATGCACGCTGCATCCAATTCTGTCCCTCACACCTCACTGCTCTGTGAGCACCACACAATAGATGTGGCACTCCGGCTCCTTTTGACCCTTGGACACCATGCATCCCAGCTTCTGGCAGCCTCGCTCTCTCTCCCAGCTGGTTTGAAACTCGTGGGTCCTTCTCGCTTCGAGCTCTCAGCATCTAAAATGTTTGACGCTGCCATGGGACTTTCCCGGAGTAGTGTCAGTCCTTCCTCTTTGTTTGACTCGTACTCAGTATTTCTCTATTGGTTTTCTTTGTCTCAGTACTATAGAGATATTTCTCTATAGACATTATCAGTGTGTTTGGCTGACAATAGCAGATGTTGGTCTGCTCTTCATTAGATGGTCTTGAAGGTAGTTTACCAATAGTCCTTTTCCGCAAAGGGTGAGTCTCTCCAGTTGAGGACCAGCTTGTCTTGATACCTAGGGGAGGGTGTTGGGAAGCGGGCTCACCTACCTATCCTCACAGGGCGGCACCCTCTTGGGGAAAAGGTACACATTCCTGAGATTCGTAACACTTCCCATCATCCAAAAACTAAACAAATCATTGTGGTTCTGTCACTCTGGGCTTAATTAAAAATCAGCCTATTTAATTCATGGGGCATTTGTCTTACCTGTCCGATTTTGCTGTCAAGAACCTTGCATTTACTTCTATCATACCAAAAACCGCTCACTTTAAACCGATGTTATTTACCGTAAACCCAAGATCTTGAAGTAGACTTTCAGTGGCTCTGTTGTGGTGATCTGCATAGCAGCCACTTGAGTTATTCCTACACTTTGGGTAACCAATGTGTCTTGGGCATCAACACTTCAGCCTTTACTCTTTTGGCAAGCACAGGTGGTTTTGAAAGCTGGCATCCTTCCAGTAATTATGTTTTGGGGGTCTTCACAGGTATGACTTGGAAGAGAAACCGCTGACTGCGTAGTAAAATATTCTTATCCAGCACTGGATCCTTTATAGATTCAGATACTAGTATAGTATAAAACTATACTAGTATAGTATAGTTTGAATGTTCCTCCACCTTACCTCCATCTTACCCTATTGACCCTATAACCGAGACGTTTTTATGGCAGGGCAAAACGAGCACTTGCCCAGGGCCCCCACCTTGGAGGAGGCCCCACAAGCAGTGGTCGAAGTGGGCAGGAGCGGTGCTCCTCTACTCTTATTTTTTTTTAGATTTACTTTTACTATACATTTATTTTAAAATGAAACATTTCCAGAATGGTTTCGTTTTAAAATAAGTGTAGGAAGAAGTTGAATCTTGCACTTCAGTGCACTACACTGAACATTCCCTTAAACAGCAGGTGTGTGTGTTTGGGGGTTTGATTTGCATGTGGGAGGGAGCGTGGCGATGGGGTTTGGGAGGAGTGCGGGCAGGGAACATAGTTCCACTACTTCTTTGTGTACACTTCGACCACTGCCCACAAGGCTAGCTGATCTGAAGAAGTAAGATCCCATTGTTCACAGGTCTTAAATAGCACACGTCAGGATATTTTATGGGGTGCTGCTGAGGCTCTAAACACATTGCCTTTCTGTTTTGGCAAGTGCATTCTGCCTTTATCACATCACATATTGCTTTCTGTGTTCCTTGTGGTATACATAGTTTGTGTGTTCCTTATGGCCCAACTCAACTCTGTAGCATTCTTTCCTTCCTGTGGGAATTATGTTGATCATGTGCAAAAGGCAATGGTGAGATGCATATTGATAAATTGAGTGCCACAATGGTTCAGAAGTTAGCTCAGTGTGTGAAGCTCCCATTGCAGAGATATGTGTTCATATGCAAAACTAGAATATCACATTCCAGCAAGGCTGGCTGAGCCTTTCCTGTGTCTGAAGTTTATAAACTGGCCTGCATATGTACTTGGTTTTGCAGAACAACACCTGCTACAATCAGCAATGTACCTATACCAGATAGGGGTTGCTATAAAAACTAACATATCATCCGTATGGTGAAGGTCTAGAAATTGGTTTGTTCAGATGTGTTGTAAAACCTAGGCAATCGCCTCCAGCGATGGCATAAACTGTTAGTCCTAGAGGTGAATAAGTATCCAAATTTAAGAATATGGACAACAGCGTTCATGTTTGTATCCTGGATTGGCAGCAGACAATACAGTGATCCTAGTCAAGTAATCTAATATATTTTACATTACTGTGCTGTCTTCTGTGAGGTTTTCCTTCTTGCATGCTGCTGGTACTTACTGACCATTACTTGATCTTTCATCTTATGTAGGCCATTTGAGTAGAAGGGTTGGTAGACAGAAGAGAGCGGACCATATGTTGCAGGCCTCAGGCAAGCACATTTTAAGGTCTGCTTGTTTGACACAAAAAACGGTTTGCTTTTTGGTAAGTCAAAGGTTTTTATGCACGTTTATAAATGAAAATGTCACAAGCCATTATTTTGGAAGTATTTAAAGCTTTAAAATACAAAGGACAAACCCAGATTAAATTTGTTAAATCACATTGATTGGTATCCTAGTTCTTATATACTTCCCTTGATGATTGGAGAGAATGAAGCTAGAATCATTCCCCTTTTGCATAACACCCTTCTATAATATTTTGTTTAAAAATGGTCATGTTTGGTAATGTGATTTGTGTACTTTCCAAGTCCGTTTTTTTGATAAAATGAGATTGTTTTCGTTGTTTAGGGGGCACCCTAGGCTGAGCTGGAGGATGTTAACATATACATATACAAGGGGAGGTCTGATGGCGTCCGACTTGGAGCTATACTATTTGTTGGCACAGGCACACTATGCAGCACAATGGGCCACTATCTTCCTCAATCCCGGAAACCCCCCGCCAGACACGAAAGAACGAGAGGCTAATGCAGCACTACACATGATGACTAAATCATCCCACAAACATCACAACTCCATAGACCCTACAAAGGTTACGGTCACGGCTTGGGTCAAAATAGCAGATATATATGGAAAAGACACACTATATCACCCAAGTATGCCAATATGGGGAGACCCTCAATCACCATTCACTCTTGACGGAGAGGTGGCTCTGCACTGGAGTTCAAGAGGTATCTCCCAGTGGGGACAGCTGTTCCCGAGAAGATCTTTGTAGAATGGGACGATATCCAGGACATTGTGGGGAATACCAATACAAATAAAAAACAATATGTGAGGGTAAAAGCGGGGGTCCAGAGGATGTTCCCCTCCTTCTCGAATGAGCCAGAGATAAATATGGGTCTGGCCTATATGTTTACAGGGGGAGCACAGAAAATCACAGCCGCAGCACTGTATAAAGTGATAATGCAGACCCACCCAGTGGCAAAACACACAGCCAGAAGCAAATGGGAACATGATCTGGCGCAACCAAAGAGGACCAGGAGTGGATCCAGATCTGCGAACTAACCAAACAACGGTCTCGTAATGCCAGATATAGACTTATACACTATAAAATAGCACATCGGACCCATTACACTCCAGTAAAGCTTAAACTAATCTACTCCGCCTCATCCGGAGTATGCCCAAGGTGCAAGGCTGAAGATGCGAATATATACCGTATGCTTTGGGCATGTGTAAAGTTGAGCAGCTACTGGGCAGAGGTGCGGCAAGCTCTAGACAAAATGGCCGATCATCCTGTGGAATGGTCACCAACACTGTGTTTGCTGGGCGCAATAGGTAGAATGGATCCCACCTGGAGAAAACTATTAAACCTCAGTTTATTGATAGCAAAGAGAGCGATGAAGTGGAAAAATGCAAACCCCCCAACTAAGGCAGACTGGGATAGCGATATGCTATGGACAAACGACACAGAAGAACTATACTTAGACTCGGTGCTGCCATCATCCAAACCCAGAAATATATGGGCCAGGTATAAACAATACTTAGCAGATGAAGCAGAAAGAGATTTACTTGTGTGCAAAGTACTATACGAAATGTTAATGCAAGATTCTGTATGTGCTTACCTTGTGCATCAATCATCAATAAATAAAGTGTTTTAAAAAAAAAAGATGATCTATTAGAGGCCTTTGATACCGTGAACCATCATATTCTCTTGGATCGACTGTGAGGGCTTGGTAGGGTTTCTGACCATGCCATTGGCTGGTTTGAATCATTCTTGACAAATCATCAACAGCAGGGTAAGGTTGGGTGAGTTTCTCTCAGACTCCACTAAGAAGAACTGTATAGTCCCACAGGGATCCTCACTCTCACCTTTATTGTTCAGTCTGTATATGCGTCCTTTGATGGAGATTTTGAGACACCATGGGATGTGTTTTCATTCCTATGGGTATGATACTCAAATTTTCATCAGGATTGCTAATTGTGACGAAGCATTTAGTAAACTTAAACAGTACGTAGATGACGTTAATCAATGGATGTTTAATAATCAGCTTCAGTTGAATACAACCAAGACTGAAATCATTTTGTTTGGCCCAAGACTCCTGTTCAATGCTGCTAAGGAACTGCCCATTCCGCCCCTCCTAGAAACCAATATAAGGTTTGTTTCCAAGGTTAAGAACTAGGCTTGTGTCTTGCAGGACAACCTTGGCAGTTAAGGCCAGGTTGGAGCCAAGGTTCAGGCGCTGTATTATGCATTGAGACTTTTACGTCAGGTACTTCCCTTTATTCCTAATGAGGATCATGCTTCTGTGGTGAGCAGCCTGACAAATGCACACTTGGACTACTGCAATAGCCAGCTGATGGGCATTCCTTCTCAGCAGGTTCAGAGACTTCAAAAGCCCAGTGTGCGGCAATTGGAATGATCTTCAGGCTTTGCAAAACTGCCCATGTTTCATCTTCCCGCTGTGCCTTCCACTGGCTAGCAGTGGAAGAACGCATTAGATTGAAGGTGGCTTGCCTTCTCTTCAAATGCCTGAACGGACTGCTCCAGCATACTTGAAAGATAAGATTCAACGCTACCAGCCCTCGAGATGTCTACGATCCAGAGACTGTTTTCTGCGCCTAGACCATTGAGCCCTAAAAGTTGAAAACCCAAAGACATTCGGTCTCATTATGACATTGGCAGTAGCCGTGCCTGTAATACAGGCACGGCTGCCGCTGGTGTCCTTTTTTTTCTGGCGCCTGCGAATGGGCAATTAACGGGTCATTACGGCCCTGCCGGACCCGGTAATTGCCCATTTGCGGGCGCCGAAAAAAAAATGCTATCCATTTCCATTCAGCCCGGTAGGGCTGAATGGGAATGGGGAAGTCGGATGCACCGACAGTTTATAACGGTGCCGGTGCTTCCGACATGCTGTGCTCGCGGGTGCCTTTCTGCCCGCCAGGTGGGACCTGGCGGGCAGAAAGGCAGCCGCAAGCACAACTCGTAGTTTACCGGTCCGGGAACTACGGTACCGGCAAGCTTACCGGTACCATTGTTCCCGGACCGGCAAACTTATAATGAGGCCCATTGTGTTGAAGTTAAAGTCTTGGGGAAGGAAACCCTGTGACTAAAGGATCTACATGTGTGGTCTTTAGAAAGAAGCCTCGAGACCTTTGTGAAGTGTTTGAACTGTGATGCTTGGAACTTGGTAAGGAAACCCCGAGAATTGGTTTTGAACTGTATCACCTTGAACTGGAAAGGTAATCTTGAGACTTTTTCATGGAACTTTCTTGTACTTGGGGAAGGGGAGCTGAGCGAAAGCTGCGAGCTGGAAGAAGCTCAGAACTTTGAATTGAACACTATTTCTTTTAGCTTTGACATCCCTGCACACTGGTTAGATTTAGTTGTGAGGGCAAGTATAGGTTTTGGACACAGACAGACTTTTAAGTTGAACTCTTTGACTCCGACTTTCTTTCCTTAGTTTTGCTCAGGCAGGGAAATCCCAATTTAACATAGGGCGAGTTAAACCTTCTACCATCCCGACATATTTAATGAAGTATTTTATTTTGAACTTTAAGTCTGTTGTCTGTGTCTTGTTTCATGATGCCTTCACAGATACTGCAGATGAATCCATGGAAAAGCTTGAGGTGCTCTATTGCATTTGGTGTATTAGCAGCATCAACCTTTTCTGACATTGAGTCTCAAATGTATCTGCAGTTGCAGTGACAACTGGACGGCTGTCGAACTTCATCTCTCTAGTTCTGGTAGCACCACCAGGCTCTGCATCAATAACGCAGACGTCCCTCTTAACGTCCGTAGAGAAGTCGTCCCCATCAAGCATTTCCATTGCTTCGCTAAATTTCTTTTAAAATTCTTTAACAGTATAAAGTTTCTAAATCAGTTGTCATTCGGAAGGTGTTGTCAAACTACAGTGATTTGAGATTGAGCACCTGGTATCTAGGTCCAGTACAGTTGATACTGTGTACCAGAAATAACAAGCCCAGATCATCCATGTGGGTGCAGAGCTCCTATGAGCTAGCACAGAGTAGTCTCTTGGCATTGTGGCCAGAAGGGGAGTAGGGTGGTGGCATGACAGTTGCTGAATGAAGGACATATTTTCAAGGCCTTTCAGAAGATAAGGCGGCTGGGAATGGAGTGTATCCAAGTAGGGACCCGGTTTGCAGAGAGGTTACTAGTGCTGACCTTTAACAGAGGATTATTTGTTTGTTCTATGCCTACATATTTGTCAAGACATTAAATTATCCCAATAATATTGACTACTCTTACGTCTGACTGGGCGTGTTAATAATGTTGAGACATTACCACCTGAAATGTGTCTACAGCATCCACCTTGTTGACAACCAGGGTTACAAATACAGCAGTTTGGCTGACCAGCTGTGAAAGAGGTCAGTGGGAGATTATGTCCAGATTGCTCCAATTTATCCGAGGTTACAAGCCACAATAAGCAAAGGATACTCTGTAAGGGGCATGGGGGGACAGCATTCTGATATACAGCATACATACCCTTAAAGAAAGCAGTTACCAAATGTACCCATTTTTGCAATAGATAGGTCATTCCCAGGAAAGCAGGGCTTAAATAATATGACTTCATGCCAGATGTAGAGGCATGGGTGCTAGACATGTGTGGTGAATCCAATGAAGTCATCACTCCCTATCGGGGGAGGTGCTCTTCCCATGTGGCCAGGAAGGACAGCTGCTACCTGATCCATCCCTTGAGTTGGCTGCCTGAGACAGGATCACATGGGGAGACGGTTGCCAGACATTTGGTCGAAAAAATTTGGTCGACTGGACAAATGGTCGAACCAATTTGGTGGAAAGCCAAATGGTCGAATTTTTCCCTAAACGAAAACCAAAAAAATACATATATAAATAAAATAAAAAATTCGACCATTTGGTTTTCGACCAAATTACGTCGACCACTTGTCTGGGCAGCGGGGAGACAACCTTCACAGGAGGGAAGGAGACTCGCTGGCAGGAACCTGGTATTTCCCTTTCCACCTAGGCTCTGGCACTCACTCTTTATATCTCCAAACCTGTATTGCATATTGTGACATAGAACCCGTCCTCCCCACGCCCCCAACCCCCACTCATTACGGACTATGAGGCTGTTTTCCATTCTCCTTATGGAAAGAGTGAGATGAGAAAGATTGCAGGAGTAATGCAGAGCACTGAACTAGAGGTGCGCTCTAGTTGTTGGAAGAATCCGAGCCGGGACATTAAAAAGCCTGGCAACTCAAAGAAGATGGAGCTCTAGGGGAAGAAGATCCACGTTACCCAACACAGGTCGGGGAACGAAGTAGATGACAGGCCAAGAAAGCAGCTGCCCACAGACTGTTGGCACTGTCGCGAGAGGCTGGAATGAAGATCAAGAGGCTGGAAGGAAGGTACGCCGTGCGCGAGCAAGCTGTGGGAGACGCTGCGAGAAGGAGGCCACAAAGCAGGTACCGAAGAACTGACAGGGCGCCGTCAACAAGACGGCGTAGAAAGCGAGGACCGAAGTGAACACCGAAGCCACTACAAGAGACAGGTGAGCCCAAGCAAGTGAAGTGGGACACTGGGGCGCTTCGTAGCGTAGACCGCGCAGCACACATAAATGATGTGAAAGCAAACCCAAATAATGGAACGGGAACGCTGAAAGTGTTAAGAAGGGAAACCTGTGAAGAGGGGTTGACCCAAGGATAATTGAGCAAAACTGCTATTTGTTGAAGACCTGGCAAGCGAGTATACCAGTAATCACAGATGGGCACTGCACTCACTGGTTGAACACATTTATAACATTATAACATTTATAACTGTAGAACACAGTTAAATTCCTAGCTAATAATTTAGGAGGTGTTGGTAGTAAAGAAGGGACTGGATCCATGCCCATATGCCAAAAATACACCAAAAAGTGTCTGAACATAAAAAGTTCAGATCCCTACCTGCACGCTCACAACTGGTGTGGATGTAATATCCTGCTCATTCAACACAAACAATTTCAAGTTGTATATAAACACATTTTAATGAAGCCGAATTTATATACAGAAAGAAAAATAGATCATTATTGGCATTTCAAGTAATCATTCACCAATCGCAAATTGTAATAAAAGTTGGTTATGTACCCAAAAGATAACCTAATCCCAGCATTGAGATGGCAAGAGGCCAAACTGGCTTGCCAGCCAATGCCGGTAGCACAATATCTCACTCTAGGAGAGAGAAAACAAGTTAATTCCTTTATTAAAAAAAAAAGAGAAACAAAACACAACTTTTTAGAACTGTTTTTTTATATTTTGCCAAAATATCTAAGCAAATACACATTCAACAAATGAGGGATAGATACTGTTAAAGTAAATCCTCTGCGTTTCGGGACTCAAGTCCCATCATCAGGGAAAATATCCTCATATAACTGTACATTTAAAAGAAAAAAAAGAATGTGCCATTACTGTCACAGATGAGCATCACTATAGATTTTCAAATCTGCCCTTTTTTTTAATTGACTTAGTTGAAACAGCTCAACCTTTCAATTCAAGCACATAATAAAATGTACATTTCATGTACATCCATAAATCCTTCCATAAATAAAGGAAATTAAGAGTGATCTAATAATTTCTTAAAATCATTTTGCATTAAATGATTCATTACATTCTTCGATATTGGAGCTTTTTCATTTACACAACCAACATTTAAAATTCATTGGGTTTAATAACTTCCTGACAAATTACACCTAACAAATGCCTGATTACTAGCTCTTAAGCCTTAGGTCAAATAATAATATATCAATCTTTCAATTGACTTTCCTGGCCAAGACTATAGATGGATAGTTAGTTTCTTCTAGTCTAGCCCAAGCCTCTTTAAAAAGTTTGCAACAGCCGCTCACAGATACTCGTCCCCCATTGTAAAGACTGTTCGATAAGGTTTCTGCTGTCCCAATCTGATAATCATCAAAGAAATGATCAAAATATAGTTTTCTAGTTTCTGCAAGTGCGGGCCAAGCCGTTAGCGGTTTAGGTGTTCTATAGTCTCTGGCTGATGAGTTTTCAAGCAGAATCTGTACATGTTCATGTCTTCGGTAATTATCTTACGTGTTGCTTGCACGACCCTAGTATACCACAGATTAAGCCGAAATCTCAAGAATAACTGGCTATATTTCAAAGCCGGAAATTTGATTATGTAAAATTCCAGAGTTAGTAGTTTTTTTAATAATAGAATTATGTACTTGGAAATGACGCCATTCCCGACAATCATCACTAGTGGTAATCCAATTGAAGTGCCTTATTTTCACTTTAGCTCTCGTTGAATTTGCTTTGAGTAAGTCATCAGATACATCAGCTAAAGACATAAATGCTTGCGTTTTTGATTTCCGCACCGTCATTCTTTTATGTGTTGTCATTTTTATACCAGGATATTACATTCAATAGTGAACCCGGTTGACATGGTAATATGCATTTTCTATAAAATAGACCAATTTTTCACAAATACATGCTGTATAGGGATATTAGACCAAGTTCGTACCTCAAGATGCACATGGATACACATTTCGGAATCCTCAGGACTCGTTTCCAGAAGAAACCTTCTATATAAAGCCAGAATTTCTCTTGGCGCCATGCTCGAGACTCTGACCCATATATAACTATGAGGACCACTTTTTGCTTATAAAATTTAAGCAGAGGCAGTAGAGAGAATTTGCCGTATTTGGTGTGCACAATTGTTGCTTGTGCGACTGCTGTATTTATTTATTTTTGTATCTCAGGTAGGTATGGTTTATCAGAAGCATGGTTGTTTGTATTGAGCCCCAAGTATTTATACTCATCTACAATTCCCAACGTTTTTTCTTGGAGTAGCCGTTTGAAGCAATGTCTTTTAATCACCTCCTTGGTGGCCCTTATTACTTTGGACTTAGCTAAATTTGCAGTTAGCAAGTTTTCCTCAGTATACTTGTCCAATTGCAACAATATTGCCTGCAATCCCCTGGGAGATTTAGCCAATAGAACCAAATCATCAGCATACAACAACCAGGGGATTGCGTATGGGCCTAATCGGGGTGAGTCTGAAGTGACGGCACAGAAAAGATGTTGCATATACGAAATGCAAAAATTAAACCATGTCGATGCTAAAATGTAAGCAGAGGCAGTAGAGAGAATTTACCGTATTTGGCGTGCTATAAATTGGAATGAGGGCTGATAGTCTGCCATCTAGGGATAATCGTATCTGGATCGTAGTTTGCTAATGAAACTGCAATATCCAGTATCGTAAATGAAATGGGCAGGCTGCCTTAACTAACTTAGTCATAAGTCTTTCTCTTGATATAGAGTCAAACGCAGCTTGGAAGTCAGTGCTTGAAGATTGACAGACGTTCCCAATCTTGCTACAAATCCCATTTGAAAGGGATCATAAAGATTTGCCACTAGTACCCAATGATTGAATTCTTTGAGAATTAGGCGTACAAAGAATTTACCTGGACCATCTAATAAAGCAACCGGCCTATCATTTTCTGGGCTCTTTCGGTCTCCCTTTTTATAAGTAGGTACAATGATAAATTTTTGCCATGACGGTGGAATTTGGCCTGTGTGGATCACTTGCGAAAAGATACTAAATAGAATTTTTGCCCATACTTCGGAATGTAATTTGAGCATCGCGTTTGAGAGGCCGTCAGGTACCCGGAGCACGGGATGTACTAAGCTTGGCTATGTGGAAAGTTAAATCCTCTTTGCTAAAGTGAACATCAATACATCTCTGTCTAGTGTGTTCTGGAACAGGAGTGGGCCAGGGTGTAGCAGAATATAGGGTGCCATAATACTGTGTCCAAACCTCTTCTGGGACTGCATTTATTTGCATTGATGTTTGCGGCTTTTTAGTTGTCTTATTTAGCAATCCCCAAATCAAGGCAGAGCTTTTGGATGCCAGAGCTTTCAACATGTGTTGGGTTTCACCCTGGATCATTTTTGCCTTTCTTTTATTTATCCAGTTTTTATATTTCGTTTTCAACTTTCTCAATGCATCATTCTTACTATCTGCAGGCAGGCTGGTAAGGGCCCACTTCTCCTCTCTGTAAGCCATATTTTCTATCATGTAGCTCTTGATCATATGTGGGCAGTTGTCTACTCTGAGGTTTTAATCAAGAGAATTTAGACGGCTTAAAAGTCGGGAGCGCTGCTACATACAGACCATCGGATTGAATTATGTGGGTGAAGTATATCAGCTGGGTATCTCAACTGCATCATCAATCTTTGCAGTAAATCTGGTGTCCATTTAAAACGATTCCAACCGTTTGAGATGTTAACTGCATGAGCATAAAATTGTAGGGTTCTGTGATTTTTATCGGACAGGGCCATGATCACTGTAAGGAAAGTAGCTCATGATCACTGTGCTTCTGGCTGACCACTTGAAATGTATTGGTCAGAGCAAATAAATCATGGTCGACATAGATATAATCGATTCGGGCTTTCTGGCAACCCCTCTGCCATGTGCACTGTGGCGGGATGTCATCAGGCATAGAACCATTAATCATTGCAAATTGTCTTTCTTCCATGAGACTGATCCATCACGCCGCCATTTGTGACACTTTACCACCTAGTGCCAGAAGCATTTAATATTGAGGTCATCGGCTAGGATGGTATGGTTTACAGATGAATCCCCAGCAATCAGATCTAGAAGTTCAAGATCATCTACGAATTTCTCATCAGAAATGGCCCCATGATTCCAATAAGCCTTTACAAATGCAATTGTTCTATCAGCTGAGTAAATTCTTACTAACTGTAAGTACATATTAAACGATTCCCATGGTGACAGGGAAAACCCTGAGGATGTTCTTACTGCAACCAGGAGCCCGGCCATAGGCCTACCTCTTTTTGGAGTGTGAGCCGGTATCAAGGATAGTGTATAGTTATCCCATACAGGTGGGATCGTGAGACACATTTCTTGCAAAGCTACAATATCGTGGCAGTTCAGCGGGTTGAGAATTGTCAAGGCTAGATGCTTGTGGCCTCTAGTATTCCCGGACGCCAGAGTGCAGTGAGTCATTTTATCGTTCTTGGGTTGTTAATTCGAACATTTCCGTGATGAGGAGGCAATAATAGCTGGTTCTACGAAGCGCTCCTCTTCATACCGACTGTGGGAGCAGGTTATTTTTAAAGGAGTCAGTGACCATTGGTTATTTAATACAGAGTTGTCTCTGATGGGAAGGTTGGTGTGTCAGTGTGAAGCCCAAATTGTATAGATCTTCACGCGCCTGCCATAGCATGTTCCTAACTACCCCAATGGCATCCAAAGGTTGACAACTGAGGTATCAGCTCTCTTATAAACTCGACCTGAGCAATGTCACTAGAGGATAAGTCTTGCAACATCTGGCGTCTCCCAATATATTTAGTATGCTGGTTCTATTTACATGTACATGGGGAATGCGCCGCCTCTGCATTAAAGTATAAAATTGTGATGAGTTCTAGAATTGCAGCGTCTATTTTTCTCTCTATAGCTGTCACTTTTGCTCAGTCGCATAGGATTTCTGATACAGTTCTGAACCTCATATTCATCAATAGGGTTTGTAACATTGCTTGGAACAAATGGTTACCTATTGGGATCTCTGCCAAGGTCTTGCACTTTGCAGACATAGTTTGCATCCGGACGAGCCACAAATATAGCAATTGATTTGGCTATCTCCTCACGTCTTTATTCTAAAGTTCTGAACACACTATTTACTTTCTGTGAAGGAAGATTCGATGGTAAGAGGGAGTTTGGTATTGGCTCTTTGAGGTTAGTACTGGTCTTTTGTTGTTCTGCGTAAATTCCACTTCCTTAACCAAGTTGTCTTATGGTTCATATGTAAGGTTAGGTATGGAAATGTATGCTGATTCAAAATGTATGAGTCTTGATTGTGTAATTTTTTTGTTGCTGGTTAAATTGACATACTTTTTATCTATTGCCGCTCCCGCCACTTGTACGCTATTCTTTGGTAGCGTGAGGGAATGTATACAATATCGAGAGTTTGACTTCAAGGGAGCTGCCAATTGTTTAAGATTTTTAGTTTTCTTTGCAGCACATTCAGAGGTCACTGTTTTTTTATTTATTTATTTTTAATGTTTTGAGAAAATAGTAAATGCCGGCTTAGATTTCAAGTCCTTTGACGTCTCAGATTCGAGCTGGAGATGGGTGTTTTTCAATCTGGATTTCATAAGTTATATAACATTCTGTCCGATATGATAGCTGAATTGTCATATCAGAATCGTTCATAGTTACGCACCTCATGACATGAGCTTTGGGTGGTTTGGTCATAGCTAAATGACTCATCAATTGTCTAGGCGTCATCTCCTCCATCATGACATTAGGTATGCGAGGAATGATTTCTGGACGATTGTAGACATCCGTCATTATACTGACATCACGTTTATCGTATATGGTCCTATTTGTTTGACTCATTTGGATGATCATATTAGTTTGTTCCCTTAGTTTTTTATCTAGTTGCTCCTACAATTTAGCTCATGAAAACGGGGTCATATCCATTGCTTACAGTGTTATTTCAGCAAATGGCGGTGGATTCATACTAGAGTGGTTTGCACGTAATAAACCCCCTTCTTTTGTTTTCCTCGGTGTTAGTTATGTAAATGAGATAAACAATTCACTAGATTTGTGCGCCGAGTTTGAAAACATCACAGGCAACTGTGACAACAAACTCAGCGCAGGATAAGGGGATGGCGTTATCGCAACTGAAGGTGGAATATTATGACAGTCGGTAAGCAAAGTCGTTCGTAATGGATTAGACATTACTTGCTTGACTTCATTCTGTGTGTTGATTTTGTCTGGAGCTTGTGAATTGGACATAATAGATATAAATGACTTCAACACCGATTGGAGTAGACTCCAATTATTATGTATCAGGGCTATGGTGTTAGCAGGTACTGTATGTTTTGTGAGGGGCTTCCTGGATTCACTTGGGTTGTGTCTAAAGAGAATCCCGCCACCAACAATGAGTCAGTCAGGGTGCAGAGGTTAATCGCTGGAGCTTCACTCATTGTGCCTTCATTTGCACTTTCGTTTCGCCTAGCCTTTGATGAACACAGGATTTGTATGTCTGTCTCTGATGATGAGTTCTGACTAACCACCTCAGAGCAGTATTTTCGGATGTCAGTTGTTGGTGACGTCGCTCTTGCTCGAGTTACCAAACCTGTGCTCTGAGTTAGATTCATAATGTACGCTGTACGCTTAGGCGTGGCTTTAGATTCTGCCATTAATTTTGTTAACTCCTTAGTCTGCGGCATCGCTGATGTCAGCGTGTATAACGAGGACATGATGGTACTAGGTGTATAATCTAAATATCGATCAGAATAATTAAAAAACAGTCACAAGCTTAAAACAAAATTAACCCCGCCAGCATCTCCAGCTCGCCAGCAAACAGCACTTTGTGAATGCGTGAGCACGCCTGTGCTTTTAGGTGCTTGTGGGTGGGGGGT
The DNA here is from genome assembly GCF_040938575.1 of Ambystoma mexicanum. Classification (NCBI taxonomy): domain Eukaryota; kingdom Metazoa; phylum Chordata; class Amphibia; order Caudata; family Ambystomatidae; genus Ambystoma; species Ambystoma mexicanum. The sequence continues at coordinate 576,377,723 of NC_090935.1, forward strand.
GCGGGGCCAATGGGTCTCCCACTAAAAATGTAAAGAAAATAAGGAAATAAGTATGTTGTACATGTTATAAGTGCATAAGATGTATTAGTCCATTTGTATAGCCTCTTGGATGTTCATACAAGCAGTTTTGATCTTGAGAACGTAGGTGTCCGAGGACAGTACGACACAGCTACTAGCACTTCAGAAGCACTTCGTGAATGCATGCGTGTGCTTTTAGGTGCTTGTGGGTAGGGGGCCGGGGCCAATCGATCTCCTACAGCAGTTTTGATCTTGAGTACGTAGGTGTCAGAGGACAGTACGACACAGCTACTAGCACTTCAGAAGCACTTTGTGAATGCATGCGTGTGCTTTTAGGTGCTTGTGGGTAGGGGGCCGGGGCCAATCGATCTCCTACAGCAGTTTTGACCTTGAGTACGTAGGTGTCAGAGGACAGCACGACAAACCTCTAAACGCATGGAAAGATGGTACCCTCTTCTCCGATCGTGGCATGCTCCCAGAAAACCATTGGCCGGAACTTAGAAATATTAAAGATATTAAAGGTAAAAAGTCTAACGTTGACAAACATCGCCTGTGCTACCTTATTTTCTACAAACCACGAAAAGTGAGTTAGCCCTTCTGTGAAACCTACATACCATCACTCGTACAATAATAAAGCTTCTCAGAATACCTCATAAATGATAAATACAGCAATATTGCTACGCTCGACCTGAAAAAAATTGGTCCTGTATCACTCAACAAAACTGAAGTCGGTGAGAGAAGTCCCATTGTGAGATATGTAGCAACATTATGCTGTAAAAGGTATATCCCTATGTTTGACAGCATAAAAAATAACATGATGATAAAAAAAGAGATCGTAACAGACAGAATAAACACCAATCAAATCACAAAGGACATTAGTTAGCAGATGTATTATCTAAGTTCCAACCTGGGTAGGGGGATCCACACAGGGTCCCCACAAGAAGCCATGTCTATTACTGTTGATCCAGTATCTAATCAGCATAGCTGTTTACAGAAAACCATTAAAGTCAAAATCAATTTTCATTCCCCTCAGATGGAAAGTCGATAGAGTATCAATCCACCAAGTCTCTCGTTCATGCAATTGTTTGGTCAAGTCGCTTCCTCGTCTACTGCTCTTCACTTGTTCCAAAATGACACATTGCAGTTGTGCGATGGTATGGTGCTTCTCATTGAAGTGTACTGCCACTGGAGACCATTGATTATTGGTTCTTATATGTAACTTGTTCTCTGTCCATCACTGTTTCGCCTTTCTTGTGGTAAGACCTACATAGTGAATTCCACTCGGAAGTCCATACACCGCGTTCATAGAATCACATGTACAGCAAGATCAAATCTTAATATCTTTGCCAGAATAGGGATGTTTAATGATAGGTCCTCAAATAATATTGTGGCAATGCAGTTAAGCATGACATGGTGTAGTTCCCCCTTTAATCTTTCTGGGGTCTATCTTAGCCGCACATTCTGCATGCACCAACTTCTGTCTAATAGAAAAACTGTTCTTATAAGCAAACCTAGGCGATGTGGTAAACGGCTCTGCTGTGATCGCATCATGTTGCAGAATCTGCAAATGTTTTGCAATGGCTTGTTTCACACGGTTACTCTGTCTTGAGTATGTGTAAACATATGCCAGTTGATTCTGTTTGAGTTTTGGTTGTTCCTGTAACAAGGTGTTTCTCTCTACACTAGCTGCTTTCGTTTTAGCCATTTCTAATGTAGATGCATCATACCTTCTAGCTTTGAACTTATGTAACATCTTCTGACATTGTTGTTCGTACTCTAATGGGTCTAAAGTAATCTGGCGTGGTCTCAACAATGGACTGAAAGGTAGTCCTTTAATTGTACTATGCGGATGAAAGTTTCTGGCATGTAATGCGTTTTTATCTGTTGGTTTTGTAAATAAGTTGTTGATGAAGTGGCCTTGTACACACTGTATCCGAGTGTCGAGAAAGTGAATGTCTTGCTGTTCCATACAACTTGTGAATTTAATGCGGTCATGTAATGTGTTCAAACTTGAGAAACTTTAAAAGCCCCTCTCTAGATCCTGCCCATACTCCAAAAATATTGTCTATGTATCTTTTATAAAAGATCAGATGTGCCTGTGCCTCCACCATTGTTACAATCTTTTCTCTTTCAAAATGGTACATTTGCCTAACAAGGAGCAATACTGGCTCCCATTGATGTCCCTGTAATTTGTAAATAAAAATCATTTCTGAACCGGAAGAAATTATTCTTAAACACCAGCCCCAATATGATCATGTTACAGCAAAAACCATTCCATGGCATCCAGCCCCGCCTTCTCAAGAGGAATGGATGTATACAGGCTTGTCGCATCGCTTGTAAATAATAAAACCTCAGTTTTGCCACATCCCACAATATTATTCAAGGACCTATCATTAAACATCCCTATTCAGGCAAAGATATTAAGATTGTTTCTTGCTGTACCTGTGATTCCATGAACGTGGTGTATGGACTTGGGTGTCTGCGGAATTTACTATATTGGACTTGCCACAAGAAAGGTGAAACAGCGATGGACAGACCATAAGTCACTTATAGGAACCAATAATCAATTATCTTCAGTGGCAGTACACTTCAGTGAGAAACACCATACCATTGCACACATTGCAATGTGCCATTTTGGAACAAGTGAAGAGCAGTAGAAGAGGAGGTGACGTGACCAAACAATTACATCAAAGAGAGATTTGGTGGATAGATACTCAGTCGACCCTTCATCCGAGGGGAATTAACATTGATTTTGACTTGTTTTTTTTAACCGCCTACGCTGATTAGATGCTTGGTCAACAGTAATAATAGTCATAGCTCCTTTTGGGGACCCTGTGTGGATCCCCTACCCAGGTTGGAACTTCGATAATACATCTGTGTGGTCCTACTAAACAGCTTATAGGGGACCGGCAGGCTAGCCGGGCCAGTCACATTCAAACAGACTATTTCACTGTTTGCTTCTCTTCTTCTCTGCATCCTTGCTCATCGGATGCAGCATGTCCTGACTTCACTTTCAATTGCTACTCTTGGTGCTTTCTTCCCACGCTGCCACGGACCGCGCTGCTGAAGGTGGGTGCAGCTAAGGTCCACTGTTTCTCTTGGGACATTCTTTCAGAAATGTTAAATGTGTTAGTGCGAAACGTTTGAAAAAACGACAAAAGGTGTTAAATCGGGGGCGCTGTTGAGCAGCCTGGAAAATGGCTGCCTAGCTGTGGAGCTCCGTGTGGCTGGGACATATAATCCGGCAACATCAGCGGATTGCTTTAATTTTTTCTACGACATTTTTCTACACTGTGCTGGCCCTGCTGGAAGCCTACATCGTGCCACACATGTTGCTGCATTTTCGGCCCAAATCGGGCTCTGGGAACCCTGCTGCCCTGCTTTGGAGCTTCAGCCCGGCCTGCTGTGCGAACCTCCGCGTGGGCCTGCCTTCGTAGGAGTTCCCTGCCCCCTGGCTACAGGCTGCGGGGGCGTCGCCCATGGTGGCCGGTGCTGGTGGGTGACGGAGTGGGAACCTCTGGACCGTCACGTTGTGAAGGGCCTCCCCGGCCTCTGCTGCGCGGCTCCGGCAGACGGGAGCTGTGGCCGGGCTGGCACTACGGCCTGCCCAGCCACCGCACTTCGACATCGCGGCCCTACTCTGCCGCTCGTGGGGTGTGGAGCCTTCTGCTTGGGAGACATCGCGGACCTGCTCTGTTGCTCACGGGGGTTGGAGCCCCTCAGCTGGAGGGCGCCGCGGGATGGCCACGCCTTCGGCCCAGGGGGGGCCCGGATCCAGTGGGATCAGTGATCCGGCAGCCCGCCTGCCGGCGCCTGCAGATCCCGCGGCCCAGGTAAGGAGCTGGGTTGTGGGGGGCCTCGTCTGCCGCAAAGTTGTGCGCTTTCCTGCCTGCGTGTGCCCCGCCGGCCGTCCCACACACGCTGCCTACACTACGGCCTACTCCTTGGGCCCACCAGCCCCATTTGAGGGCATCTCACTGGACTGGGGCGCCAACTATCATGAACCCTCACATTTGCTGTGAACTGCCCAGCAGAGCGTCATCCTAAATTGGGGCCCTGAAACTGGATCCAGGCCCCATGCACGTTCCCCACTGGCACCGCTTTACCTGACAGAGCCCATCCTGCCACATGGCCTGACTTCGCACTTCTGGCGCCCTGAGGCGGCTCCTCCCCAACTCCTGCACCTTCCACGCTGGGAGACGGCGCTGTCCACTGTTGTCGCCCTGCTCAGGAGGCGGCCTTGCTACCGACTGGACTACGGATACGGCAGTGGAGTAGCCGCCCATCATCACCCCCGCTCTACTTAAGCCGCCTGCTGCGATTGGGGTGCACTTCTCTCCATTACATCTCTCCTCACTATAATACATCTGGCCTGACCTACTGGGTCACCCCCTCCCCCCCCACCGCAAGTGCGATGCCCAACAAATCCAGGGGAACGACCAAGGTGGGCGCAATGGATACATTTACCAAGGCGACTCCACGTGCGGACCGGGGCGCTCCATCATCTGCACAGGAAGATTTCGATTCTGAGCTCCCCCCTGGAGCAACAGCCCCAGACCTCACTGCCATGATGGAATCGATGGCCAAGAACTTCGCCTCGTTCCATGAAAATTGGACGACATTAATGCTAATGTCGCTTCCTTTAAATCCCGAGTGGACCAGGCGGGAACAAGAATAACCGAGGCCGAAAACAGAATTGGGGCTAATGAAGATCAGCTCCACACCTTGCAAGATGCTGTGGCCACCCTACACCGCGACATGAAGGTGGTGAAATCGAAGTGCGATGACCTTGAATCCTGCTCGCGCAGGAACAACCTGCGCATAATTGGGGTTCCCGAAAATGCCCTGAAGGGCCGCATGGAGCTGGCAGTCGAAAATCTGCTTAAGGACTTACTGGGAAACCCTGCGCTATCCCCCTTCTTCGCAGTCGAGCAAGCTCACCGGGCCCTATTCCCCGTCCCAGGCCAGGCGACTTCCCTAGACCCATCATCTCCAGGATTCCTAATTATAGAGACCGGGACCTCATCCTACGCCTGTCTCGCGAAAAGGGTGACCTACGCCTCGACTCAAACACCATCCGGATATTCCCCAACTTCTCTGTCGGGGCGCAGCAGGAGAGGCGTCAGTTCCTCAGAGTCAAGAAACTGCTAAGGGAGCGTAACGTCCCATATGCCATCCTTTTCCCAGCCAGGCTCAAAATCACCTTCAAAGAAAAGCTGTTCTTTTTCAAGGTGCCTGATGAAGCGGTTAAATTTATAGAGTCACAGATACCACTGCCGAATCTCGCTGGCAATCCTATTGTTGATGACTGAACTCAGGCCATGGTACATCATGACTGCTTGCTCAACATGGCTAGTCTTTTCATGTGTTAGTAGTAACATAACCTTAAGGGCTCACCAGTGCACACGGGCTGAATACCTATGTTGATCACTTATGCTCAACTTGCCACTGGGGCCTGGGGGCGGCTCACCGTCGTGCAGTCTGGCCTACTATTCCTGAATGCTCCACTGGACGGGCTACTGGCCCTCTTGTATCTACGGGCCTGGACGTGGTGTGCACGGCGGTGTGGCCCTTACCCCCGGCCGGCTATCGCAGCTCACTCAATATTTCTGCTACCTGATTACTATTGTTTGTTCCTCATGTGTTGATGGTAATACACCTTGTGGTTTTGTGTGGGAGCCCCCACTAATCACGGTTGCTGTGCACCTATGTATGACTCATATAGGTTGTGCAAGTCTCCGCTGGTACTCTGATGTCAATTATGTTTTTTATATGCCCTCCACACGACAAAAGCGCACCCCACTGCGATTGCAATGTCTAACTTTGTTGGTTTGGAATTGGATGTTGGCCCCGGTTGGGCCACTGGGTCGTCGGGCTCACATTGGGCACCGTCTGTTGTTCCCCTCTTCGTGGGACCTGTTTTTATTTATGGGTGGGGGGCTGGGGGAGTAACACTGCCCGCTTGGATGGGGTGGTGCGCGAGGGGGGCGGTGGGGAGTGTTCGTGCATTATGGTAAATGGCAGAGGCGGGTTGGCAGACCGCAGGGCATCGGAGTGGTGGGATGTGCATTAGATTTCTGGGATGCCTATAACTTCAATTTCTAAAAGCACTCGGGGATTGAGCTACTACATCTGGGTTCCAGGGGTCATGGCACATGCCAATAGTCATGCATGGGCGCAATAACCACCTGTGCAGGAAACGCACTCCATGGGCTCTTTGTATAAGGATGTGTCATTTAGACCATTAGGATGCCGGTAACAATACTGTCCTGGAATGTGCGGGGCCTAAGCAATTACACCAAGGGTCACAAGATTATGGCATATGCCATCAGACACGGCTGCAAAATATTGCTTTTGCAGGAGACACACTCCACGGGCCAATTGGCCAGGAGTATAGCACCAACCTGGGGACCACACAGATATTTCACCTCATATTCCACTCGTGCCAGGGGAGTGTTGACATTGATCCATAAGTCACTTAAGTTTGTTCTCCACAAGAGTTACATAGACCCTGAGGGGAGGTACACCGTGTTGCACTGTGCCATTGCTAACAGGGACCATTTGTTGGTGAATACCTATGGCCCTAATGTTGATTCTCCAGAATGTATTGACCAGATGATATCCATATTGATGGGGTATGTGGGGGTGCACATTATCTGGGGTGGGGATATGAACTTCATTCTTGATAACATGATGGATAGGACTGGCACAGCCTCCAGACCCCTGCCAGGCGCAGCACGGAGCCTCCTGACCCACTGTGCGACACTCGACATTCATGACGCATGGAGGACGTTCCATCCGCAAACCCAGGAATTCACATACTATTCATCAGTACATAACCGTTCTTCCAGGATCGACCTGTTCCTACTATCTGGCTCCATGCTGGGCAGGGTTGTGGAAACACTCATACATGCACGCACATTGTCTGACCATTCACCGATTTCGATATCCCTGGAATTGGGAATACCGGCTCCCACCATTAACACATGGCGCTTCAAATCGGCCGCTCTGCAGGACATTGTGTTCAGGGCGGACATCCTCGTTGATATTCAGTCTTACTTTGAGCACAACTTGCCGCAGTCCACCACCCTGGGGGTCCGCTGGGATGCCTTCAAAGCCTTCATCAGGTGGGCCTCCATCTCTAGGGAATCGGGGGTCCTCAAATCCATAAGAGCCGCCCTGTCCTGCACTGAAACAAAACTACGGGACCTGGAGCGAGCTCACCCGTCCTCTGTTGACCCAGGCGTCCTCTCCCAGATCAGTGAGGAGCTCAAGGCCTTCAATGAGCAGGCCAATAGGGAAGTCCAGTACTTCAGCCGCCCACAGGCTGCACGGAAATAAGGCAAGGGTGACAGACCTGGCAGAACGCTGGCCGCCGTGGCGAGGGGGTAGTGGGGCCAATCCCAAATTACCTGTGTTAAGGACAGTCGGGGGACAACACAGTGGTCGAACAGCATATCCTCGAGGTCTTCACAGGCTTCTACTCTGAACTATATTCACAGCCCCCCGAACACAGTGACTCTCGGATGCGGGAGCTCCTGGAACAGATTCCCACCACCGTCTCCCCAGCGACGAGAGACCAATTAGACTCCCTGTTACATTGGATGAAATAGTGGAGGCCATCTCTGGTCTTCCAAAAGGAAATGCACCGGGCCCTGACGGACTAATGGCAGAATTCTATCAGGAGCATATGGCTATACTAGCCCCCGAGCTGCTCGGGGTGTGGACTGAGTCACTCCGGCTGGGATCCCCCCACCCCCGACACTACGCGAGGCCGTTATCACAGTCCTGCTTAAGTCTGGTAAGCCTAGTGATGACTGTGGATCATACAGGCCCCTTTTACTCATGAACTTGGTTAGAAAAATCTTTGCCAAGGCGATTGCTAACTGCTTCCTACCTGTTATACCATACATGGTGCACGACGACCAGTCAGGGTTCGTGCCCGGGAGATCCACGTCACACAATATCAGGAGGCTCCTCAACATTATGGCACGCATCAATCAAGATGTGAGTGCAGTCGCGGTCACCCTCGATGCCCAGAAGGCCTTTGATATGGTGTCCTGGAAATATATGTGGCTGGTCCTGGAGACCATGGGTTTTGGGCCTAGGATGATTGCATACATCAAACTGTTGTACACTTCCCCGGTCGCCAGGGTCCGAGTGAACTCTCAAACGTCCGCCTTGTTCCCTCTGTTCAGAGGCACCCGCCAGGGATGCCCGTTCTCCCCGATCTTGTTCGCACTGGCCATTGAGCCTATGGCAGACTTTGTCAGGGAACGCCACTGACGCAAGGAGATACGGCTACAGGGTACCCCCGAAATTATCTCGCTCTACGCAGACGACGTGCTGCTATTCGTTAGAGACCCAGACCTCCACCTTGACCCTATTCTGCGTGATATTACCCGTATTGGCACATACCCTGGCTTCACCATCAATTACACAAAATCCGAACTCTTCCCCCCTCACGAGCTCCACGACCCAACCTGCCACAGAGTACCTGCTCTGTTGGTCCCCTGACGGGATTAAATATCTGGGAATTCCGGTGTCTCTGACCAAGGAAGCTCTTTTAGCTAACAATTACCTGGCCGCGGCAGAATTAGTGGAGACCAAAATAGCGCGCTGGCGCCCTCTCCCGTTGTCATTGGCGCGGAGATTATCACTGGTCAAAATGATATTGCTCCCCAAACTGTTGTACACATTCACGAATGTCCCCATAAGGCCCGGCAGAAAGTACTTCGCGGACCTACACAAGCTCTGCGCGCAGTTCCTGTGGCACTCTGGAGCAGTGCGCAAAAAATGGATTGCCTTGTCTCATCCTTATGAGAAAGGCGGGTTCACTGCTCCTGATCTGATGCGGTACTGGACCACAGCGCAGGCACAGTTTGCCACCTACTGGAACCCTGGGGCTCCCCACAACCCCCCCCCCCCGCCCCGCCCACATGTCAAGTTTGAAACCCTTGCTGCCTCTGGCACCAATATAATGACCCTAATCTTACACCCACAATATGAGCCAGACTCACCCATAGATCCAGTCCGAACCACCTTATTGGCCTGGAAGTGGAAGTGGATATTTGCTGCAGGCAGTGAGGAACGCCCGTACTACAAATGGCTCCCTGCCTGGCAATTCCCTGGGTTGGAACCCACAAACGACATAGCCCTGGAATGACACTGGCAGACTCTGGGATACCTAGCCTTAACTGACTTCTACCCGGATGGGCTATTCATACCACAGACTTGGAAACCGGGCCACTCGGGATCACCGATGGAACGGCTACAATACTACAGACTCTGCGCTGCATTCCGTGACGCATGGCCTGAGTTTCCCAACAAACCCCACGACTCCCCTGGGATCTCCTACATCGCCAACTCTGGTGGGGCCCGCGGGGTGGTATCATCATTATACAAACTTCTTCTCACGACGGACACGCTGCAGCCCTCTAGGGCACGGGACGACTGGGCTTCCGAACTGGGGTTGGAACTTACGGACCATCTGTGGGGGAAAATGTGCTCTCACACGAATAGGGTCTCCCTGAATTTTAGATACCGCACTATACAGTACAAACTAATGAACAGGCTATATTGCACCCCGCGCAGGCTCTCCAGGTTCGCCCGCTGTAGCCCACGCTGTGGTGCGGAGAATGCGGGCCATCTACACATGTTCTGGGATTGCCCGCGGCTAACCCCATTTTGGGATGAGATCCTGAAAACTGTCAGAAATTTACGATACTGCTATTGAGCCTGACCCGCTGGGTGTGCTATTTGGGGTATGGCGGGATGAGGAGGACAGGGGGCGGCTAAACTCTTAAATGTGGTGCGTATGCTCTGTGGTGCTTCATTCTCCACATGACTGTTTCACTGTTCATATGTGCCATTGCATTCTGTTGATTGTTCAGACTGTCATCTCATAGCTGCTGTTGCATGTGTATGTCATTTGCCTCTGCCAACAAAAATGTTTTTTAAAAAAAGGTGTTAAATCACTTTATTTTTGCGCGCTGAAGACTGCGCTGCAGAGAAGTTTCATTAGCACTCAGAAATTGCCTTTTCCCCGCAATTGATGCGCTGGATCCCACTTGGGGACTGTCTCTTCGATCTTATAGGCTGATGTCAAAGATGGCCAACATCTTTGTGGTTGCTTGGTGAACTCAGCGGGGGAGCTCCCTTCTTGTCTCTGGGGTCCGTGATTGGCTGTGCGGTCCTTACTAAATAGCCAATAGGGGACCAGCAGGCTTTAGTTGTCCCACTGGCTTCGAAGGCCCCCTTTTAAGGCCCGTGTCATCTTCCCTGTCCGCTTACTGGGACACTACATGATGTTACTACAACAGCCGGACCCTCCCTGTGGCTGCCAACTCATTTAGCCATGTCACTTGTCTACCAATTCTCTCTTACTTCCCTCTCGGTGGGTTTAGATCCCTCTTTCTGTTTACCCTTTCTCTTCCCCTCCTGATCCTTCACTCTCCCCTCTGCCTGCTCCAACTGATCTCCTTGGTTTGCTCTCTAATTGCTCTTGCTTCAGCATTCAACTCTCTCTTACCTCTTTTCTTTTTACCTATGGTGCTATAGCATTCGCCATCGAAAGTCATATTTAGGTGTTTGTTAGAAAGTCAAATTTGGGTGTGTTTTTGCTTTGGGTGTCTATTGTAACTGGCCAGCCCAGTGACTGTTCCATATCGCTGCACTTGCATATTTCTCCCACTGCTTCCTCATGGCGCTATCTGTCTCTATCTACTCCAACTGCTTTAATATCAACTTTCCTTCCCTTCTCACTAAGTCTGGTAAGAAGAAATTTAAAAAGGGTATCCTGGCGTCCAACCCAGGTCTCCCTATTGCTGATACCTATTCCAGCCCTTACTGGCAGACAAACCCTCATCGCCAAATCTCTGGACTCTTCATATGATCTCTGTGCTATGTCCTTTCTCTTCCTCTCCCATTAATGGTGGCTGCCGCTGGGAAGTCCTCATGGACTCCTTTGACTCCTCCAGAGTGTTCATTAATGTCTATCTAGATGGCACTGTCATGGTGCAAGGCCCTCAGGCCAATCTTCTTCTGTTTGATAGGCGGTTCCCTCGCCTTATCAACTTCTCTTATCTCCAGCTGTTTTCCACTCTCCTCCTTTGGCTTCCCTGCCCTTTTCTCCTTCGTCCTCTGCCCCATCTCATGCTCCCTCTACACCTACGCAGCGCGTACCTCTGATTTGTACCCCTCCGCGGAAGGTCTTTAAGGCTGGCAACCTTCTTCATCTTGCTACCCTCCACTCTCGCTCTGCTGTCAAACACTCCTCTGACATCTGCCACCTCCTGGAAGAACTGGGCCTTTATGTCCTTGGTCTTACCGTGACATGGTTCATGGCCAGCTCTGTCGAAAGCTTTGACAGTCTCCTCCCTGACAGCTACAAGATCATCTCTGCCCCCAGATCCACCTGGCCTGGAGGGGGGTAGCCCTGATCTTTCCTGAGTCGGTTCCTGCCTCTCTCATCCCCACTCAGACTTACTCCTCTTTCAAATGCCTTGTCTGCAGGCTCTCTCTCACTCCTAGCCACTCTTCTTGTGGCTATTTGTATTTGTATTTGTATTTATTTTATTTATATAGCGCAGGCCAGGCCCAAGGGCACCCGGGCGCATATCTTAGTCAAACAGTTACATAATATTTACAAGTAAGGGAACAGTACATTACATATAATCACAATAGTCCCGACCGATTGCAACAAGTAAACAGTAGGCGTTACAGATCAGACATACATCATCAGTGCAAGTAGGGTCCCAGCTGGCCCATTCAATAAAGAGGAGCAATTGTTATTAGGAAGTGACTAACAAGCTTGGCTTTGTGTTTGAATTGGTTGAATGAAGGTAGGGTTCTGATCAGAAGTGGTACGGTGTTCCAGAGCTTGGCTGCCAGGACAGGGAAGCTGGTGCCTCCAGCAGATTGAAGCTTAAATCCTGGGGATCGCAAGACCTTGGTTTTGTACAGATCTGAGTGCTCGTGCTGGTGTATAATGAGTGAAGCGCGAGGCTAGGTATGAGGGAGCTTGGTGGTTGATGCATTTGTAGGTGAGGGCCAGTGCTTTCAAGGAGATCCTTTGGGCGACTGAGAGCCAGTTGAGGTTCCTTCTGGTTTCTGAGATGTGGGCAGATCGAGGGATGTTAAGGGCTGCTCTAATGGCATTATTTTGGGTCGTCTGGAGTTTATTAAGATTACCCTGATTAGTGCCCTGGTACAATGCATTACAGTAGTCCAATTTGGACATGACCAAGGTCCTGGCCAAGGTGATGCAATTCTGGGCCGTGAGGAAAGGGCGGCAGGCTGAGATCAATTTGCAGGTGTAAGCAGACGCGGAGGCCACTGCATTGGTTTGTCTACCGAGTGTCAAGGAAGCGTCCAAGTATATGCCCAGAGTTTTGGTGTCTTTGGATACTTTAATCAGATTGCCGTCAATGTTGAAGGAGTCGAACAGGTGACTTAGTTTGTTAAGTCTCTGTTGAGTGCCTAGGATGAGAAGCTCAGTCTTGTCATCGTTGAGGCACAGTTCATGCTGGGCCATCCATGCCTTTATGACAAGGTAAATGTCATTAAGGGCTTTGGAATCAGTAATGTAGTCACCAGTGATGGGTATGAGTATCTGAGTGTCATCAGCGTAGTTAGTGTAAGTGACACCCAGATAATCAAGCACGTCAAATAAAGGTTTGGTGAAGACATTGTAAAGAGTTGGGGAGACGCAAGAACCCTGCGGGACTCCACCCGGGACTGGTGTGGGATCGCCCGATGCGGTAGGAGAGAAAACTCTCATGTGCCTATTGTCAAGGAATGACCTGATCCAATTGGATGCATTGTCAGAGAAGTGGGCCGCTGACTTCAGATGCCTGCATAGTATTTGGTGATTGACCAAATCAAAGGCAGCTGATAGATCCAGTAGTAGTAAAAGGGCCAGTTTACCGTTGTCATTAAGGTCATCAATTTGAGTTTTGAGATCGAGTAAAGCTGTTTCAGTCCCATGCTTAGGTCTGAAGCCGGATTGTCTTGAGCCAAGGAGGTTATTAGTTTCTAAGTAATTCTGAATCTGCAAGTAAGCTGCTCTGTCAAGTATTTTAGGTAGGAACGGTACGGTGGTAATAGGTCTATAGTTAGTTGGTATTTCAGGGTCTAGTGTCGTTTTTTTTAGGAGGGGGATAACCCACGCGTCCTTTAAGTTGTTAGGTACCGTACCTGTTAGGAAGGAGGAGTTAATGAAGGCAGTTATAAAGGGAGCAAGGTCGTGTGCTGCTTCCTTGATGATGGGTGCTGGACAGGAGTCGCCTTGGCAGTTGGAAGGTTTTAGATTGCGAATGATGTTTTCGACCTCAAGGATGGTGAGTGGGGTGAAACTAAAAGGGGTGTGAGTAAATGGGGCCGTTGGAATATGGGAGGGTTTGGTGAGGGGGTTGGAGAGTAGGGTATTTTGTTTGGCGTTAATTTTATATTGCAAAGTGGTAATTTTGGTGAGGAGGGCGTTTTGGATGTTATTGCACCATTTGCTATCTTTAGTGCAGGCGTCAGGGATGGTGATTCCAATTCTTTAAGGATTTTAAATAATTCCTTGGTGTTGGATTCCGCTTGAACGATGCGTTGGTTATAGGTCTCCTTTTTGGCTTGTAGGATCGCTTCTTTGTAGTTATGGGTAGTAATGATGAGGCGATCTTTGTTAAGGTCACAAGGGTGACTCTTCCAAAGTGATTCAGCCTTACGTTTTTCTTTGCGTAGAATTCTTAGCTGCGGTGTGAACCAAGAGTTCAGGTGGGCCTGTTGTTTGGCTTTCCGTAGTTTGAGTGGTGCTATATTGTCAATAGCTTTGAGCAATGTTTGATTGAAGATGTCTACTAGGGCTGTGGGGTCGTTATGTTGGGGCATGCATTTGTTTAGGATGGTTGGGAGGAGTTTATCCTTAGTGATGTCTTTTTTGTTCCTAGTGGGAATGGCTGGAGCTATGGTAGGAGCAGTGTGGGGGTTGGTCGCTGGTAAGTGGAAGATGATAATGTGATGGTCAGACCAGGCGCAGGTGTGGTTGGAGCTTATGGTTGTGTTTCAGTTAAGGTCAGTAATCCAATCGAGCGTCCTGCCCTTAATATGGGTGGGTTCGTCAATGCGTTGTTGGAAGCCTAAATTAGCTAATGTGGTAGCTACTTCAGAGGCCAAGTGATCCTTGTTGTCGAGAAGGCCCAAGTTGAGGTCGCCTAGTAGCAATACCTTCGAGTTGGGTTTGGTATTGACAGTCAGAATGGCCGTGATCTCATCTATGAAAGAGCCAAGTGGTCCTGGAGGTCTATAGATAAGGTGGATGGTGGCAATGTTGGTAGGAGATAGGGTGAGTTTCACAGAGAGGGATTCTGCGGAGCTGAGCTCAGTGTTGGGGATGGTTCTAAGAGTGATGTTATTTCTGTGTATAAATGCGACTCCACCTCCTTTAGATGTAGTTTGACGGTCCGCTCTAGTGATAGAGTAACCGATGGCAATGGCGGGGGCAAGGAGTGGGCCAGAGGCAGCATGTAGCCAGGTTTCCGTAATGGCTAAGAAGTCGAGGTTTTGAGTGGTGATAAGGTCAGAGATGTCCAACGCGTGGGCTGTAAGAGATCTAGCATTGATGAGGGCGCCCTTGAGTTCTTTGGCAGGGAAGGTACAAGGGGGTGGTGGTATATTCTGTGTAGTGGAAGTGTTGTGAGTGTGCTGGGTGCTCGCGGCACAGGGGGCACGGGGCAATCTGGATCCCAGTCTAGGATTCCTGACTTGGAGCGTGCACGGTTGATTTGGTGTGGGTTTGGTGGCAAAGTGATGGAGCCATAGGGCAGGGTCATTAAGGTATGGGTTGCTGAGGGGCATAGTGAGAGAGAGTGGGGTGGCGTAACAGTGGTTAGACTTAGCAGTACTGTGGGTGGGGGGGGCAGAGCAATGTGGCAATGGTGAACCCTACTATGGTAACAAGAATTGGGTGGCTGGCAAATGACAGTGGCCGCATATCGTGAGCCAAGTGTCCTAGCCGACTGTGTAATGGAGTAAGGGATCACTGGGAGGTATGTGGAGGGGTTATGCACTGGTCAGGGGTGGAATCCACCAGGCGATGGCAATCCACGTGCAGTTTGCTAGGTGAATGCATGTGCAGATAGTAATCAGAAGGCAGTGGTTCAGCTAGTCTGGCAAGGAAGGTGAGGAAATGTAATCAGTGACTCAAGGCCGAGGTTCAGCTAGTCTAGCAGGTGGGTACATGAGCAGAAGCAGAGGGCATGTGCAAGCAGGTACAGTGGACCAAATGGGTTCACCTAAATGCAGAATTCACAGGTAGGCTGGAATGGCATGTGCAGGAAGGTACTGGAGATCAGAAGGGTTCACCAAAGTGCAAAATTCAAAGGTAGGCTAGAATGGCATGTGCAGGCAGGTACTGGAGACCAGAAGGGTTCATCAAAATGCAAAATTCACAGGTAGGCTAGAATGGCATGTGCAGGCAGGTGCTGGAGACCTGAAGGGTTCACCAAGGGAATAGGCAAGCTGGAGGTACAGCCCTGAGGCAATCACAAAATAGTAGTAATTACAGGCAAGCAGTCATGCATGTAGCATTCAGTTGATATGATTAATCACAGTATCACAGCGTTCTACTAGTATAGGTGTAATAGCGAACTACTGTAGGCACCAACCAATATTTCAGCTGCTCTTGGGTTAAGTGTGAGCTGGCTGGGTGAACATGGGCAATGGTTATGGCAGAGTAATGCAATACATAATAAGTGGATAGCAATCGAGATAAACACAGTGGACCACTGCAGAACAAATGTGCTCTTGGATTATAAGGATAGTGTAGTAGCACTATGTGTAGCAGTCCGTGATCAGGATACAGTATCTAGGAGTCTTACCAGGTCACTGGCTAGGTTGATGGGTGGACATTTGGATCCTTGGACAGGCAATTGGGCATAGCGACTGGCCCCGGGCTTCGTTTGGCTCGTGACAGGCTCAAGACAGAGCCTTCGTTCTCCGCCTTAGTGCGGACGCCGGCTTGCGCCTGCCGGTGGGTCGGCGTACTTGATAGGCTGTGGGGCAGCCAATCAGTGGATCGCTTGGGTGAGGGGGCTGAGGGCTCTACAGATCGGCCATCTTAGAGTGGTCAGGCCGCATCCGAGCACTGAGGCATTTCAATCGGCAAGGAAATGCACGGCAATATGGTGGAAGGCACGGTGGGGTTAGCGCACATGTTATGTGCAGCAGACACGCTCCGGTGGGTAGAGGGAGGGGGGTGGACCAGCAGTGTGCCTCGAGCTACTTTCTACCGGCCCCCTGGTCAAATCACCTCTTTTCTCTCGAGTGGGCAGACCGCTCCACCTCCTTCCTGGCATCTACCACTCAACTCCTCCTCATTGGTGACCTCAACATCTTTCTTGATTCTCCCTATTCTTAATCTGCTCTCTTTCGTGACCTCTGCGATTCTCTGTCCCTCTCTAGTCTCAACTCCGGCACGACTCACTCTGCTGATCACACACTTGATATCTTGATCTCCTCTGGCCTCCCCCTATCTACTCCCCTCACCACTCCTCTCTCCTGGAGTGATCACTGTTTCCTCTACACTCATCTTTCAATCTCCTCTCCGCACAACAAGCCTACCCCAAGGTTGCCACCCACCTTTTCGGACATCTGGCCCATGAAGAATGTGTCAGTTAAGGGTTTCGCTGACACCTTCGACCCACCCCCAACCCCCTCCACCCCAAGCTGACTCACACCCTGACACAGCCCTGTCTCTGCTCTACTCCTCTATTACTGCTACTCTTGATGCTCTTGCCCCTGTCATGGGGATCCGTTTGAAATACAAAGCCAAGTGCAATTCATGGTATGACACTGACCTGGATACACTTAAACGTAAGTGTACAGCGGCCGAGAGGAAATGGAGGGTTTCTTGCTCATCCTCTGACAAACTGGCCTGCCTTCTGCTCCAAAGGCAATACCGACTCTCTGTACGCACCAAGAAGCAAGTCCACATTCAAGCCCGTGTCTCTGCGGCATGTAACAACTCGGCTGAACTCTTTAGAATCTGCAAGGAACTGGCCAACCGTGCTGCAGTCTCCACGCCTCCTCTCGCCTCCCAGGCTCTTTGCAATGCCCTTGCCTCTCACTTTATCTCTAAAACCCAGGACATCCTGTCCACCCTCTCCACCTCTCCCCTCTCCTTCTCTGCCTGTTGACCCACCTTCAGCTGCCCTCCTTCTCCTTTCCTCTTTTCTCCCCTGATGAGGTCGCTAGACAAGTCTGATCTATGAAAGCCTCATCAAAACAGGTCCATCCCTGTTCCTGTAAAACCATTAAGGACCACATTGATACCCTTGCTGCGGCCCTTGCTGATTTCAGCAACCTCTCCTTTGCCTCAGGATCTTTCCCCTCCCCTCCCCTCTGAAGCACTCCCTTGTGCATCCTCTCCTCAAGAAACCCACCGCTGATTCCTCTTGTCCGGCTAACTATCGCCCGATTTCCATTACCCCCTTTTTGGGTAAGCTCCTGGAAAAGCTTGCCATTTCTCAGCTTAACATTCATTCTGATTCTGCTGGCTCTCTCTGTGACCACAAATCTGGTCTCAGAGCTGCCACATGCACGGAAACTGCTCTCCTGAACATTTGTGAAGACCTGCTCTCCAACCTTGACTCTAACATTCCCTCTGTTCTCATCCTACTTGATCTCTTCTCTACTTTCGACATGATCAAACATACCACCTTGCTCAATCGTCTCTGTGACAACCTGGGTATCACTGATCAGGCTCTGGCCTGGCTAACCTCTTTCCTCTCTGATTGACCCTCCCATGTACAACGTGTGTCCTTCCTATCCTCCATCTCACTCTCTACATGCAGTGTTCCCCAGGGGTCTAACCTCTCGCCCTGGCTTTTCAACCAATACCTGTCAACTCTTGCCTACTGCATTTCCATTTTCTGCTCAAATTTCTAGTGCTATGCCGATGATACCCAACTCATTTTCAAGCTTCCTTCAGCCACCACCTCTCCTTACCTCATCTCTGAGTGCCTAATCTCCATTCAAAATTGGTTGCCGCCAATGATCTTTGTTTAAATGCCAACAAGACTGAGATCCTCCTCATTGGCACATCGTCACCATCCTTTCCCCTCACTCTCTGGCCAGCCTCCTTTGGCCCTCCTCCTGCCCCCACCTGTGAGGCTAAGAACCTCAGGGTCATCTTTGACTCCACCCTTTCCACATCTCTGAGGTCTTTATAAAGTCAAACTTCCAACTGCACCTCTTCAGAGGTGTTAGGCAGAAACCTGTGCAGTTCCCTCTGGGACCACTGCAAAAGGTTTAGGACTACAGGTGTTTGGCAGTAAACCCACTTGGTAGCAGTCTGTACCACACAAATTCACTTGGTAGCTGTGGCTGAGCAGTCTAGACTTCCCTCAAGAAGAGTTAGGCAGTATACAGAGTATTCACAATAGGTCAAGAGAACACATTAGAACAAGTAAACGCGAACCAGGGCTTGGTGTAAAAGAGATATAATTATTTATTTAGAAACACATAAAAAAAACACACAGGCACTAATAGTAAGCAATTCAAAAACACGGTCACTAAAAGATATACACTCCCTTAAAAGAATATTAGACAAGTCTTAAGTAAGCCCCACTTCTTTTCAAACAGCGGTGAGCGCTTAACGTACATGGCACTCTAATAACTCGTTTTAAAAAGGGAGAGAAAAACAGAGAATAAACTGAAACAGGTCCCAACACTTTTTCACGAACACACAAGAGAGGAAGGCAAAGTAACACCGTGAATTCAGAGTCATTAGGCCGGATCCGCTTTAAGAGGATCAAACGAAATGTGCCCAAGGCCACACGGTTGCAGTGCACAAGAGTCTTGTAAAGGTTCAAAAAGGGTTGGACCAAAGAAAGGGACCAGTTAGAGGGTCAAGGCGGCCAGCCAAGTCCAGAAGGTTAAGAAGTTATTATTACCTTGTAGCAATGTTTAGAAAGGGAGGCCTGGCGGACACGGTACCTTAAAGCGGTGAGAACGCTCCAGCGGGGACAGTTGTTCCTGGCAGCAGGTGCAAGTCGGTGCTTCGTCCGGGGGAAGAGAGGATCTCGTCGTGGAGGACAGGAGTCTGTTGCACTGCCAGGGAAGAAACCAGCCGCGGCGTTTCTCAGGTACAAGGAGCGGTCCGGAGATTCGCGGTTCAGTGGTGAGTGGCTATCCGGCCGCCGGGGTGCTTGGCACGGGCAGTTCGACCACAAACCGGGCTGGGGTGCGAAGAAGAAAGGAAAACTGGTTGTGCCCACCAGTCAGGGGAAGAAGCCTCTCCAGCCGGGAGATCTTCTCTGTCGTCGGGAAGTGGTGAGTCGGTTCTGCAGGGCTCCACCGGTGGTGTCGTCGTGGTAGGTCGGCTCAGCTTCTCCCTCGTCGGATTCTCAGGTCCTGGGATGACTTCTGAAGTTCCAGTCCCCAAAGCCCTGCTTTTATGCAGAAAACCCCCATTCACTCAGCCTAGCTGTCACTCAAACATGCTAAGTGGTGAGCCGGCCGGCTCACCACTTGGGCCAATCACACAAGAGTGCGACCTGAGTTACCAAGGTAACTCGGTCCAGGGTGCCTAAACCCCCTCCCACACCCCCTGTGGTACCCAGACAGAGTGGCACCACTTTTGGAGGCTTCTGTGGAGAAGCCCGCCAAAAAAGTGGAACAAAGGGCTCGACTTGGGTTGGAGTCACAGAAGAGAACACAAACGCCATTTTTGAATCGAGTCTTGGCAAAAAATACCAACCGGAGAATTAATATTAATTAAATAAACTGGCGGTATGTTCGAGGCTATGGGAATTAAATAATTAAAGTTGGTAGCCTCGAACAATGGGAACATCCCATAGGAAAATATTTGCGTTTGAATATAAAGAGTAGTTTCCACTGCCACCAGCCAAAACTCGATCAGGGGGGACGGAGACGTGCCCCCTCGACTAACAGACCCTGGGGCTATCGAATTGCCCCGACCAGTACGTCCACAATAGGATGGTTTGTACTGGTTTCTGTTAATAATTTGGGACTAGTAAAGCCAATGGTGACTTTACATGCCCTGGGAGACAGTAGTCAGTCCCAAGGTATGGAATCTATGGTGGGGTGTCACTATGACACCCCGGGGTTACTGCACGGAGGGTGCTGTGTAACACACATAGGAAAAACACATGAGACCCTATGGAGTAAAGGACCCCATAGCCATAAAACACATTACCAGGTAAAGGAATACCATTTATCATGTCCAAGAGTGGGAGGAAAAGAGTCTCACTGTTGGCAGGAGGAAAAAAAACAAACTCCAGAAATCCAGCAAAGCTGCTGGGGGACTCACTAGGTTAGGAAATGCAGCCTAAAAAGAGAATCCTCCCTAACAAGAGGTACTCTGCCTTTCCTCTTCTTCCCCCAGAAGCTCATGGTATCCCACGCTCTGGTTCTCTCTAGGTTGGGCTATTGTAACACCCTCTTTCTAAATCTACCTGCCTCTACTCTCCGCCCTCTGCAACTCATCCAGAACAGGACTGCAAGACTTGTCCTTGGCCTCAAGCCCTGGGATCGTATCTCTCCAGCTCTGAAATCCCTCTATTGGCTCCCAGTGCTTGCAAGGATTAAATTTAAAACCCTCTGCATTGTCCACAAGGTTTTCTGGGGCCTGGGCCCAAATTACCTTCAACTATCCCTCCATAAATGCCTCCCCTCTCGAGCCCTTCGCTCCTCTTCCTCTAACTCCTTCAGGGTCAGTTGTTTTTCAAAGAAACAAGCCAGCGGTTGATCTGTCTTCGGCTCGGGCCTCCCTTTGGAACAGCCTCCCTGCCTCCTTGAAACTTAAGGAGAACCATCTATGGTTCCGGAAGCACCTCAAGATCTTCCTCTTTGCTTGCCTTTGCCTACCTTCTCCCCTGCTGATTTTGCTTTCTCTCTTAGCATTGTGCATCTGTTCACCCTCTGTCCTTTGGGCTCAGGTACCTGCTCACCCTACCACACCCCTGCACTGCTTCCGGGCCGCCCCTTGCACTGGGGCCTGTATCTGTACCCATACAGTCCCCCACCCACTCTTTCTGCACTCGTCACATACTCCCTTTCTGACTAACATAGCACTTTGCCACTTGCCGGCTACACTACCACGGTTCATCCCTGGTATCTATTTATGTATTTGTACTCATTATTATTTTTGTTTTTCTCCCCTATGTTCCGCACTTTCCAAGTTTCTCCCCCCTTCCATGCACTTTCCCCTTTTCCCTTCCGTGTGCACTTGCGTGTTCGCAATGTCACTGAGCCTAGTAAGATCGTTGTTTTTGTTCTCCCCTGTTCTCTGCCTGGTCGCGCTCTGTAACACCTGTGTATGAGCGCGATATAAATAAAATATCATATATCATATCATTAACTAATATCCTTTGTGATTTGATCAGTGTTTATTCTGTCTCATCTCCTTTTTTATCGTGTTATTTTTTTATGCTATCTATCAAACATAGGGATATTCCTTTTACAGCATAGTTTTGCTACTTGTCTCACAGGGGGGCTTCTCTCACTCTAGGGCGATTTGTTTTTTGTTTTCCGTGCTTCATGAGGACCTAGGGGCATGTGGTCTTGAGGGCCACTGGTGCTTGGCAATTCCGACCTGGAGTTTCCGTGTGGCCAAGCCCCTGCCTTGCCCGCGATTGCCTCATGTTGGCACATTAGTGATCTGTTCGATTATCCTTCACTAAGAGGAGGACTACTAGTACGTTTGCCTTGTGCGACGCTGACGTGATTGCCTAGACTTTCCCCATATTAAGATGGCGACTAACGGCATCTTCAGACGCTGCAATCAAATGCAAGCCCTATAAACAGGAGATGCGATGCACTTCCGGGTCACAATAAACTGCCAAGATACTGCAGTGTTGAGTAAATAGGAATGGGAGTCTAGAGCGTGTCTAGGTAAGAGATACTTAGTGTTGCACGGTTATGGTTTACAGGCATTCCTAAAAACTGTGTTTTTAATAGGTTTTACTTTTCCTATAAGGTGTATGACTTCCATCACTACTTTGGTAACAACGATGTTCCTACATTCAGTTAATTTTTTCCAGTTAGGTATATCTATTCGATGTTTATATTGTACGAGGTGGACACTATTTGACCTGATATGGCACTTTGTTTGCAGCGGATGTTTGTGGATAACATTGTGGTGAATGGGTTAAGCAGACAACTTCAGTTCTGTTGAGTGATGCAGGACCGATTTTGGGTCGGATGGAGCAAGATGGCTGTGTTTAACATTTGAGGTATTCTGAGAAGCTTTATTATTGCAGTGATGGTATCGAGTGTTGGTATGGAGGTTACACAGAAGGGCAAATTCACTTTTGGTGGTTTGGAGTAAATAAGGCAGCACAGGTGATGGTGGTTAATGTTAGGCTTTTTACTTTTTTAATATCTTTAATATTTCTAAGTTCCAGCCAATGGTTATCTGGGAGCAATGTGTGATCGGAGTAGGAAGGTACCATCTTTCCATGCATTTAGAGGTGTGACTACTCTGTAAAGGGGTGCTTTGAAATAGGATGCACCAATGGGTTGTTTACCGTCAGGATTTGTTTCTAGTTAAAATGACAGATTTGAAAATAAATTGTCACATGTGACAGTAATGGCATATTCTTTTTTTCTTCTAAATTTACATATATACGAGGGTTTTTTTCCCTGATGATGGGACTTGAGTCCCGAAACGCGTAGTATTTAGTTTACCGGTATCCCTCATTTGTTGAATGTGTATGTAAATCAATCCCCTGTCCAGGGTCATTGGCAGCTTATAAAGTAGCTGCCAAATCTTACAAACTTGCAATAGTGGAAGCGGAAAAAACATCCATATCTCTAGAATCCAGAATGCTAAATCAGATGTTAAAGACATTTTCAAAATGTTAAAAGAACAAGAAAAAATGAAACAGCCTTTGGCTTATTCTTTTAATAAGGATGCAGACTGGTGCCGGGAAATTCAAAATTCCATGCAAAACGAACTTAATGGCATCAGGAAGGACATAGTCCAGAAAAGAGGTTCCTTCCTTGGCCTGCGGTAGCGGCGGAAAAGGTTTTTTTATTAGATGTCATTCTGTCCCCCGATTACATTTTTCACCTATTTCTGTGGCCGATTTATCGGTTGGGGTTGAACAATTAAAGGCAACTAGATGCAAAGGAGACCCCTGTTCCTCTATGATCATTAAATCCTGTCCTCCTTTATTACCAGACGCCATATGTACATGTGTGAACTCATCTCTCCAGGAGGGCTACGTCCCAGATGACATCAAAAAGGCTTGGGTCACCCCAATTCTAAAAAAACCTGATCTTGCAACAGAGGTGCCGCTCAACTACAGACCAATAACAAATACTTGTTTGTTAAAAATCCTGGACTGCATTGCTTACAGTCAGATTTCTCAACATCTGAATGAGTTTTCTGTTCTCTTCCGCTACCAATCAGGCTTTAGACAAGGCTTTGGAACCGAGACTTCACTTCTAGAGTTGAAGTTGAGGCTCTTGGAGCGTGTTGACAGGGGTTTATCATCTCTGTTGTTGTTCAGGGTTTCTCATTAGATCTGTCAGCCGCATTCGATTTGGTTGACCATTCCATCCTGGTTGCCAGAATGGACGAAGTGGCCAACTTTTCTCTAGTTGCAGTTCGATTGATGAGTTCCTTCCTGGACAACAGAGAAAGCTGTGTTTTCTTTTAGGAAGCCGAGGACTCACCAGTCTTAGTTAACTTTGGAGTCTCCCAGGGAGCGTTTATCTCTCCCTGTATATATAATATCTTCATGACCCCTTTCTTTGCCCTTTTAGAGCAGGAGGGGATAATGTTTTCCAACTACGCAGACACTCAGTGTGTCGTCCCTATTGTTGGCACTCACTCACAGGATGAAGCTGAACGCAATACAGTGTATACTCTGGTGGAGAATTGGATGGTGCAGGACAATCTTGACTTAAACGGAGATAAAACTGAGCTGTTGATTGTGGGCGCACATCCAATGCTGACCAAGCTGGGCCCTTCCTATAATGGCTTTCCCCTAGGAGAGGTTAAAATAACCCCCCCAAAAGAAAGTAAACATTTTGGGAGTAGTCTTTGATCAGCAGCTGAATAGGAAAGCGCACGTTGGGAGCCTGGTCTCTGCGGCAGCTTATTATATTAAACTTTTGGCTCATCTCAGATCTTTCTTTTACCAGGCAAATGCCAAGACAATTGCCAGAGTCATTATTGGTTCAATAATTGACTATTTGATTGGCTGATACCAATAGACTACAAGTAGTTCAGAATGGTGCAGTTAGAATGGTCACTGGACTTTCTTGCTGTGACCACGTCTCGGAGGCTAGACAAGTCTTGCATTGGCTCCCTGTGGAGGTGTGTGTTTTCTTTTGACTTCTTATTACTTTTAAATTTAGACTTGGCCTTATGCCTCTGTATCTGCAAGACCTCATGTCTAACAAAGTGAATAGCAGATCTCTCAGGTCCAGTAACCAGAACTATCTGATCCTCCCTAGATGTAGGACTAAGAAGGTAGAAAGTGTAGCCTTCTTTATCACAGCCCCAAAAGCTTGGAACTGGCTTCCCCCGGCTCTCCAAAGCCTGGATTCCTTAGAGCTTTTTAAGAAAAAATTGAAAACATGGCTGTTTGATTAAATCTCTGGGCAGTATAGTTTGAGGTCTCACCCGTGTCCGATTCTCCCTTCCCCTTTGTTTATCATGTATGCGACCTGATGCCCATGGGTCCATGGTTGCGCTATATAAATATTTTAAAGTTAAGTATTATTTGCTTAGATATTTTGACAACATATCAGAAAATGGTTCTAAAAAGTTGTATTTTGTTTCTTTTTTTTGTATAAGGAATTGACTTGTTTTCTCTCTCCTGGAGAGTGAGATAACAGAGTATTGTGTTACTGGAAGTGGTTTGCGTGCCAGTTTGGCCTCTTACCACCTCAATTCTGAGATTAGCTGATCTTTTAGGTACATGACTACTGGTAAGATACTGGTACTTTTATTACAATTGGTGAATGATTACTTGAAATGCCAATCTATTTTTTTTCTGTATATAAATAGGGCTTCATTAAAATGTGTTCATGTGCAACTTGAAATTGTTTGTGTTGAGTGAGTAGTATATTACTGAGTGGGTAGTATATTACATCCACACCAGGTGTGAGTGTGCCGGTAGTGTTCTGGACTGTTTAGGTTCTGACACTTTTTTGGTATTTTAAGCGAGTATACCAGGCAGCGTGTGGCGAGTCTGGGACCTGCACCCAAATACAACATTGTAAAGGCACAAGAGAAGATTCATACCTCTTTGGTGCAACCAGTGATACAGATAAGATTTTGGAGTGAGAGTATTTTATTCCCAATTTTCAGAATTGGAGAGTAGATCCAATTTTAAGAGAGTAAAATGAGTTTTCTGCTTCGCGAGAGAGTAAAAAGTGCCCGACAGCTATCCAATTTGGGCGTAAAATTAAAACTTTGTTCGAAAACATAAGTGACAAAACAGCTGTATTTCAAAGTGGTTCTAAATAATGTATTGCACCTGTGGAAAACATTTCCCCCACACAAGAAACTTGTAGATGCATACTACCCAGCTTCATCTTCATGATACTTGGACACACACTCTGTAAGAGCTACTACAGATTCCAGCTAGTTACATCAGGTAACTCTACCAGCATCACTTCTCTGCCTCTCGGGCCAACCGTTGCTGCCTGGCACTAGCTGCTTGTTTTTGCTCCATCTCTCCTTCTCTTTGCTACTCTGTTTCCCATGTCTCTCACTTACTGACGCTCTGCCTCTCACCCGTGTTATGTTGCAATGCCACGTTTTGCGGTCTGTTTCTCTGCCACTCTTGCTCGCCCAACTCAGCATTCTATTGTTGCTGTTACCCTCCTATATCTCGCTGTATCGGTTGGTATAACTCCCCTTCCTCTCTCGTGTCATTACTCTGGCTATATCTGTTTATTCATGTTCTCACTGTGGTTGTTACTCCTTTTGATTATCTTTCTTGCACTCTCATGTTATTGTCCTGCCCTTCCCTAGTCTTGCTCTTCTATTTCTATATCTCCCCACCTGCTGTTGATCTGCGTTTTATTTTACTTTCTCTAAATGTCTCTTTTACTCGGCTTCTATCCCTCAGTCCTATTGTGTGTTTGTCCTACTATTAAATCTGTTTCCCTTCCCACTTTCTTTGTTGCCCTAACATGTAGCTCATTGCTCTTGTCCTGTTGCTCGAATTCCTGTTTTGGATTGCAGTCTCCTTAACTCACTGATCAACAGGATTTGAACTAACCGGTTACACAATAATCTGTGAGCTGTCTTTCCCAACACGCTGTTGACACTGAAAGGCACATAGGGTTAGTGCACTGGCAGTTCCATGTGAGGCTTGCCTGACATAAATGGCTTGTCAAAAGCTCTAAGCATGTTTGAAATATCCTACATGAGTCAGGAGATTCATAACAGATTCTGTGACGGCTGCAAAGGCCTGGAATTACCTTCCTTTGGCTCTTCGAGTAACTGCAGATCATTCTGCCTTTTGCCGCTCCTTGAACACACTACTGTTTTAGGCCTCTCTCTGAAATCGCTGCCACCGCTCCACTGGTTAGTGCCATGATGCCCTTAGGCGAATGTGTGCTTTACAGGTTTCCTCGCCGTATCTTTTAAACCCTCTCTCGTCTTCTCTCCCCGACGACCCCAGACCCTTCAGCCTCATCCTCCCTCTCCCCTTCTGACTTTGCGAACTTCTTCTCCTCTAAGATTCTTTCTCTTCGTCAAAAGATCAACTGCTCTCCCTACTCCCTCTTCCCCTCCCCCATTCCCCTTCAGTTTACATGTCTGACTTCTCGCCTGTCTCCCCTTCTGACGTGTCCCTCCACCTGCCCAAAGTACACCCTACATCGGCCCCTACTGACCCCCCACCCCACCCTCATCCCGAAGATCTACCCTCTCCTTATTCCTTACTTAACCTCCTTCTTCAACATGTGTCTCTCCTCATCTACCTTCCCGTCCGCATTCAAGCCTGCCAATATTATACATATTCTGAAAAAACCTTCTCCTGATCCCCTTCTTACCTCTAACTTCCGTCCAATCTCTCTTCTCCCATTCCTCTCTAAACTACTTGAACAACTAGCCTACTCCCAGCTCTCAACCTTTGTCACTAACCTTTCCTTCCTTCCCCCCTCTCAATCTGGCTTCCGACCTAAACACTCCCCTGAAACTGCCCTCACTTATATTCTTAACTCCCTCCTCTCCGCTCGATACTCTAAACAATCCTCTGTCCTCATCCTCCTCGACCTTTCTGCTGCCTTCGACACCGACGATCACCCCCTACTTCTCAACACTCTTTCTTCCTTGGGTTTCAAAGGCTCTGTTCTCAACTGGCTCTCCTCTTACCTCTCATCCCGCTTGTTTGCTGTCTCCTGGGGAGGTTGCTCTGACAAAAGAAACGCATGTAGCACGTTATGTTTTTCTCTTGCTTTATTGTGTAAATACAGAACAGAGAGTGCAACAATTCCAAACAAAGGAAGACTATTTGTTACTGTTAGGGGGAATTCTCTCTTTAGGCTGAATTTCCTAACCTAGTGAGTCCCCCAGCAGCTTTGCTGGATTTCTGGAGTTTGTTTTTTTCTCCTGCCCCCCCTCGCACACAATGGACCCACCCAAGATTCAGTGGCGCCAGAAGGAGGGCTTCTCGGCAGAAGCCCGCCAAAAGGACGAACAAAGGATCCCTGACCTGGGTTAGGAGTTTAGAGGAAGACACGAGAAAGAAGGTATATTAAAGTTCTGTCAATAAAAACCTACCGGAGTAAAGTTAATATTAAAATACACCAGCGGTATGTTAGAAGCTGTCAGAAAAAGTGGTAGCCTCGAACAATGGGAAAATCCCATAGGGAAATATTTGCGGCTGAATATTTATGGTAGTAACCACTGCCACCTGCCAGAAACATTTTGAGAGAGGGGACTGTATGGTACTCGAAAATGAACATAGGGGAAAAACTATTAACCCCTTCCAGTACCTCCATAGTAAGATGGGTTGCACTGGTTTAGTTTATAGGATTTGACTAGTAAAGTCAATGGGGACTTTACATGCCCTGGGAGACAGTAGTCAGTCCATGGGTATGGAGTCTGTTTGGGGGTCGCTACGACACCCCTGTGTCACTGCACTGAGGGTGCTGTGTAACACATGTGAATAAAGATGGTTCCGATGGGGTTGAGAAAGATCCCATAGGCATTAATCACAAAAATAGCCTAGAACATACATAGCAAAAATGCCTAATGTTAGGGAGAGTTATCTCTTTAGGCTGAATTTCCTAACCTAGTGAGTCCCCCAGCAGCTTTGCTGGATTCCTGGAGTTTCTTTTTTTCCTCCTGCCAAGAGTGAGACTCTTTTTTCTCCAACTCTTGGACATGATAAATGGTGTTCCTTTGACTGTTAATGTGTTTTATGGGCTGTGGGGGGTCCTTTACTCCATAGGGTCTCATGTGTTTTTACTATGTGTGTTACACAGCACCCCCATAGTTCATAGTGACACCCCACCATAGACTCCATACCCTGGCACTGACTACTGTCTCCCAGGGCATGTAAAGTCACCATTGGCTTTACTAGTCCCAAATTATTAACAGAAACCAGTACAATCCATCCTATTGTGGACGTACAATTCGATTGCCCCGGGGTCTGTTAGTCGAGGGGGCACGTCTCCGTCCCCCCTGATCGAGTTTTGGCTGGTGGCAGTGGATACTACTTTTTATATTCGACCGCAAATATATCCCTATGGGATTTTCCCATTGTTCGAGGCTACCAACTTTAATTATTTAATTCTCATAGCCTCGAACATACCGCCGGTTTATTTATTTAATATTAATTCGCCGGTTGGTATTTTTTGCCAGGACTCGATTCTAAAATGGCATTTGTGTTCTCTTCTGTGACTCCAACCCAAGTCGAGCCCTTTGTTCCACTTTTTGGCGGGCTTCTCCACAGAAGCCTCCAAAAGTGGTGCCACTCTGTCTGGGTACCACAGGGGGTCTGGGAGGGGGTTTAGGCAGCCTGGACTGAGTTACCTTGGTAACTCAAGTCGCACTCTTGTGCGATTGGCCCAAGTGGTGAGCCGGCCGGCTCTCCACTTAGCATGTTTGATTGACAGCTAGGCTGAGTGAATGGGGGTGTGCTGCATAAAAGCAGGGCTTTGGGGACTGGAACTTCAGAAGTCGCCCCAGGACCTGAGAATCCGACGAGGGAGAAGCTGAGCCGACCTACCACGACGACACCACCGGTGGAGCCCTGCGGAACCGACTCACCACTTCCCGACGACAGAGAAGATCTCCCGGCTGGAGAGGCTTCTTCCCCTGACTGGTGGGCACAACCAGTTTACCTTCTTCTCTTCGCACCCCAGACCAGCTTGTGGTCGAATTGCCCGTGCCAAGCACCCCGGCAACCGGATAGCCACTTACCACTGGACCGCGAATCAAAGGACCGCTCCTTTTACCTGAGAAACTCTGCGGCTGGTTTCTTCCCTGGCAATGCAACGGACTCCTGTCTTCCTCCCCGACGAGATCCTCTCTTCCCCCGGACGAAGCACCGACTTGCATCCGCTGCCAGGAACAACTGCCCCCGCTGGATATATTCTCACCACTTTAAGGTACCGTGTCCGCCAGGCCCCCCTTTCTAAAGATTGCTACAAGATAATAATAATCCCTTAACCTTCTGGACTGGGCTGGCCGCCTTGACCTTCTAACTGGTCCCTTTCTTTGGTCCAACTCTTTTTGAACCTTTTCAAGACTTTTGTGCACTGCAACCGTGTAACCTTGGACACATTTTGTTTGATCCTCTTAAAGTGGATCCAGCCTACTGAACTCTAACTTCACGGTTTTACTTTGCCTTCCTCTCTTGTTGTGTTCTTGTAAAAGTGTTGGGACCTGTTGCAATTTATTCTCTGCTTTTCTCTCCCTTTTAAAACGAATTATTAGAGTGCCACCTGCGTTAAGCGCTCACCGCTGTCTGAAAATAAGTGGGGCTTTACTTAAGACTTGTCTAATATTCTTCTAAGGGAGTGTATATCTTTTAGTGACCGTGTTTTTGAATTGCTTACTATTAGTGCCTGTGTGTTTTTCTAGATGTGGTTTTAAATAAATAATTATATCTCTTTTACACCAAGCCCTGGTCATTGTTTACTTGTTCAACTGTGTTCTTTTGACCTATTGTGAATACTCTGTATACTGCCTAACTCTTCTTGAGGGAAGTCTGACTGCTCAGCCACAGCTACCAAGTGAATCTGTGTGGTACAGACTGCTACCAAGTGGGTTTACTGCCAAACACCTGCAGTCTTAAATCTTTTGCAGTAGTCCCAGAGGGAACTGCACAGGTTTCTGCCTAACAGTTACGCAGAGTGGATTTTGAAAAGGCTTCATTACACACTAATAGAAACACATTGACAGTCGTATGCATAGCATGGCTTTGTAAATTTGAGAATAGTCTGTGTTAAATGATACTTACTTCACACAAGTCTATATAACAAGAAAACTAAGAAATCCGGCATGTTGAAATGTGACGTCATGCAAAGAGGCGCAACGCTCACTCATGCACTGCCAGTTATAAGAAGCAGATGCTGCTAGGTTGCAATTATAATGGGTTGTACATGTCTTCATCTCAAGGTGCTTAGGTAAACAAATGACGGACTTCCATGTTAGTTAAGGAGAAGTAAAACTGAGCAGGTGCGCCCAGTTATTGAAATTAGCTAATGCACCCGAAAATGGTTTGCTGTTCTCTTTTGTCAAGGACAGTCACTAAAATGGGAAACACTGGTCTTACTTGTCCCTGTTGAAAGACAAACATAACTAGTTTTATTGGACAAACACCAGATTATATGTGTGCAGCTGACAGTAATGTTTGCTAAATTTCAATGAGAATGAACAGGACATTTAATGCAACAACTTACTTGTGTTAGGATTGGAGTCTAATGGGCTACAGAGGTGGAACAAAATGTACTGACTTGGGATCCTTTATCAGCCAGCTATTTCAGACAGCAAGGAACTGCTTCTTAGAAGAGGCCGAAAGGCTGCATCAGTCCAGATTTTGAAGTGACAGTGTAGAAGAGGGCAAGCTGATCCAACTAGACTAGACTGCAATTCTAGGCTATGGACCTAAAAATTGGCACTTTGCCAAGTATTCCAAATTCTGATTTCTAAGGCTTGCTTCAGTAATTTGGAGACCACACTAAATTACAGAGCTGAACCACTTTAGAAATGAGAAGCAAACCTCTTTCAGATAACTTCATCCTGCGACAGTAAACTGCTCATGAGGCTTATTCTTGGCAATTTTCCAAATTCTAATTTTTTTTATTTTATTCTTTCAATATTTTGGGGGCTAATATACACCATTTTTACCAATGTTTGCTACATATATTTATCTTTTCCATGGAGACAGCATTGTGTGTTATATAAGCTTTTCAATTTTTGACGTGCTGGTGAGTTTCTCTAGCATTGGATCTTTCATGGATTCACATGCTAATGAATATTCCCCTGCCAGTCTGGGACTCCTTAGTGCTATTAAAGAAGTTTCAGTTTAAAGCTTAAAACTGCTTGTCACCTTTATAGCCTATTGCTGTCACATTGGGCAATGCTGCCCCAGCCAATGGCATTAGTCCTCCTTAGTTCCACCCCTGGCGACCATCTTCAGATTTTTACTGCACGTTTTCCTATTGGAAGTCTGCATTTTTTCGCTGCTCGAAATATCAACATTTTTGTCCTATTTTTAAGAAAATTGTGAATTGTTTCTTCAACATCAGTCACTTCTGTGACTACCAGCTATGGGGACCCATTGCTGGTGAAGATCCAGACCATCGACAGATCTTCTCGACCGGGTGAAGTCTGCTTCAACAGTTTGAGGACTTATTTGTTCACCACAATGACAGACACAGAGAGTCTTTTCAAGACCTGTAGTGTCGCCTCAAGAATGTCTGTGTAGGGGACCAACATGACAATTGCTTATATTGTCTGCACCTGGACCACGACATGAACCATTGCTCCATCTGCCAGTCCTCATCGAAAAACTTGTGAGGACTGTCACTGCAGATTGGTGACTGGGCTGAAGGAGCGGGCTGGGGCCTCAGACTCAACATCGGTCCGCAGTCATGCCTCCACAAGAACTGGCAGGCCCATAGAACGTACTCCCTCGTCTAAGAGGTCTAGATCACATGAAGAACCTTCTCTGGGAAAGAAACTTAAGAAGGTACACGGGTTGCACACTTTGACTGTTCCCCTATCAACGACTCCTTCGACGCTGATAACACCTTCCACTTAGTCAACTATCCCGTCTAAGACTGCTTTGTCTTTGACTAAAGCTACCAAGTCTATGGTTACACCCTTGTCTTCGATGCACTTGTCAGAGAGGCAACGTCCATCGACATCTGTTTCTTCTACGTCCACGAGCCACAAGTCATTGTCAGCAAGAGCTTTGCCAACGACAATCTTATTGCGCCACAGACCAGCAAAATTGTCCACCTCGTTGTCGACGGTTGCCCTGTCGATGATGGCCTTGTCGGTGGCTACTACCACGACTACGGTCTCTACCAAATTGTTCAGAGTTTCTTTACTACATAGGCCGTCACTTGCACTGATGTCATCGCAGCCAGAAGCTCCAGCAATTACCATGTTTCCCAGAGGTGCCAGTGTGGACTTGGAGTTGCCTCCAGCATTGTCTTTTTTACCAAGACCCACAAAGGCTAAGCCCCTTTTCATCCTGGTGCCTTGTGTCCAAGGCGACTGCACCACCTGACACATTACTGCAACGAGGTGACGTCTCAGATGAAGAGCCTCTGGAAGCCCTGTTCTCAGAGCACAAGGAAATCTGTGATCAGCCCGACCCTATCCTGCCTATACCTCGTCTGCCAGTTCAGCCGCCTACCAATCCTGCTGTTCCACCCAGTGCAGCAATGCCTATTGTTCCATCAGGCACTCCAGCTGCACCCAGGGACCTTTTGCTCAACATTTTGTCAACCTTGCAGACCTTGGTCACAGAACTGCATCATCGTCTTCCTCCGGTCCCTCAAGGGGCCCCTAGTAGGAGCCCTCCAGCATTACCATCAAGAGGGGATTTAGTTCCACCTCGGCCGGTTCCTCAGTTCTCCTTGCCAGTCGCTACTGTAAGGAACTCATGGTGGCAACAGTAAAGACAGACACAAGTGATCACAGTTCAAGGGTGTTAATTGAACAATGAATACAGGGTGGAAAAACGCCTAACCTAAATCTAAGATTGGAGCAAGCGTCGCCCATCAATTGAAAATAAGACAGTCCTAGTGGCATTGTCAAATAAAAAGGGCCTATACTAAAAAACGATTGCCAATCCTTGCGCTAAATACAAAAAAAAGTGTGGGATAGGGTTTCAATAAAGAATTGTCCTCAAATAAGTCAGGATGTGATTGCCAGGTGTCTCCCTTCCCCACGTTTTCAGAATGGGAGAAAGTGGGTCTCCTGAGCACAGCACACACTAGAACTGACAGATCCGCTCCAGCTATCAGGTTCTCTGCTCACTTAGTCTTTTTCCAATAAAGTCTCTTGCCCTCGAGTGCCTGATAGTTCTACAAAACGAACACACAAGTCTGTTCTACAAATGCTTTGGCTGATGGCCTCACTCCTGGGCCCCCCCTCATCTGGGCGCACCCCTCTTAGTCTTGCTCAACTATTCAAATAGTTCCTTTCCCAATTAAACGTGTGGTTGCTTTTCACCCCTGGATCTCCTTTGACCAGGCTTGGACCCCCAGTTGGCAAGCGGGATAGTGCATTTTCTCCTTGTCTCACACCACTCCTTGCTTCGTGAGTCTTAATGTCTTTTTAAACCAGTTTCCAGGATTTCCTTGTTAACCCTTTTGATACACTGTTCATGAGCTCATTTCACCAGGTGAGATACCTTTCCTTTTGTTTCACAAGCCTATGTCAGTCAAAGACTTAAGACTGTACAGAGGATTTTGCAAGACCCCTGTATGACCCTCCTTTTGCCTTCTTCCGAGGCTGCCTGGTTATTGTAGTTTCCTACATTTGGCTAATCGCCTAGTGTGTCTTGAGTAAGCACTCATAGTGTCGGTCTCCTCTGCCGCTGGTTTTTCCCCTTTTAAAATAACAATAGTTCTGGTTTGTTCAAAAGAGCCACTTGCTACTCTTAGTTCATCACAGCCGGTGAGTCGAGAGGAGTATCGATAAAGAAACTGAACTGTGTTGAACTAAGAGTAGCAAGTGGCTCTTTTGAACAAACCAGAACTATTGTTATGTTGCTTTGCTTTCTTTATCCTTCGAGTCAAGGTCTGTACCAGCGTCTCTGGCTTGGTTATCAGCGGAAGATGGTCTCTTGTACCGTTTACATCTGTTGCAATACACTCTGGCTATTGTTCGCAGACTTAAGTTTCTTTCGGCAGAGGTTCCACTGGCCTTAGTCGGAAAAGGCAAGGTCGATTCTCTCCTTGTCACCCTCTCACTCTGCTCCATCTTTCTCCTCCTCTTTAACTGCTGTGCTGAGTTAGCCCTTGCATTGTGTGGTCTGCCTTGCTCGTTTTGTGCTGTTGTGCTCTACCTTTTATCCCTGTGGGGAAGGGAAAGGGTTGTCGGGTGTGTGTGATTTTGGTCAATTGCCTGACTGTGACTGACCCTCGTATTGGGACATGTCAGGTAAATGGCTCTGGTGTTAGTCTGTTGTCTTTCGTGTTGTGCAAAAGTGTCAGTGCAGAAAAGGGGGGGCAGTGTTTTGTAATATCCTCCGTGGTAAGATGGGGAAAAGGTGTTAAAGGGGTGGTGGATACGCCGTCTCACCCGTCGGTGTCCCACTTCCCAAAGACTCCCCATCCAGATGATCCTCCTGCACTGCTCCACCCCAGGGAACTGGATCCAAAAGCGATGGCTGTGTCCTGGCCACCTGGATGACAGACCCCCAGGGACTAGACAGGGCGACACCTTCAGGTTTCTCACACTACCCTCACCGATGTCGACACTGGTCTTGATGATACGGACACCGCTACAGACACTCAGATGGATGACAGACAACCTCGTCCTGGCTGATGGTGAGACACCGGACCCTACCCTCGTTGGACTCCCCTCCAGATGAAATAGGCTCTTGCCAGGCACTCTTAACATGTGCAGTTAAGCTCTTCGACCTGGTGCCAGAGGAACAGCTGAAAAAGGGTTTCCTGTTTCAAAGACGTGAAGCCTCCAGGAAGTCATAGTATGTGGGCTCCCCTTCGGGAACAAGCCTGGGTTGTCTGGCTTTAACCTCTGGCTCAGCAGTGGTATCTCTGACACAGGTTACGCTGTCGTAATGGCACATAGCTTTGGGCCCTTGCACTTTGAACCTCTTCTTAACCTCCACATCATGTACCATTGGGACATCAATCTCATCCAGCCTGAACATAACTTGGTATTGGGTTTGTGTCACCTTAAGACTTCAAACTGAGAATTCCTTGTGGTAGAATGAGGGTTGACGCTGTACTGGAACACCCGGCCCATGACTGCCCTGACCTGACCGAGTGCCTCCCCACTCGTTCTGACTGCAATGTGCATCTATCAAGGTCCTTGTCTCACACAACCTTCAGGCTGACTCACCGGGGCTCTGGCGATGCTCCTGACTCTTGCTGAACAGCTGACACCTCTGTCGGCACCAGGCTCCATGCCCCAATCAGGGAGTGCTTTGACGGCCCAGTACCCGGTGGAAGTCCACATGTTGTGGGAGTTGCCATCACATGGGCGTCATGCTTGTCAGGAGGTCACACCCTTCGATTCCATGCATGTGCGGTATGGTGGGTATTCTCTGCTGCCATGACATGACAACACGCTCCATGAGTGTCCTGAGCACAGTCTGCCAAGCCAGCAAGTAAAAGGAGCCACTGCTTCTTGTCGGGTGCTTCTTATTGCTCCTCTGAAGTAGTTTCTCCTGACAGGTACTTGCTTTGGTTCTCCCCGTTCTCCCTGCTCTTTCTACCTGGTTTACCTCCTGTTATCCGGGCCCATGTCTCCTTGGTCAGGTTCTCCTCCTTGTGCCATTGTCTGACTCCCTGGTTGGTTCCTCATCCCTGTCTGCACGGTGCTTTCTGCTACCTCGGGCCTTCTCTCTTCAAAGGCCACTGAATGACCTCTCGGATTCCTTTCCTGCCTTGCTTCTCCTGCCTCCCTCTCTGACTCTTTGGTGGCCCCTTTTGCTGCCCGACTGCTGGACTGCCTGGCCGGTCTCTTTGGGGTCCAGTTCTCATCTCCCTGGACCCAGTGACTTTTCTATCTGCCCTGACCTGGTCCATCCTCCTGTATCCAGCCTGCTACATCTTCCTCTGTCAGTCCACTGCACCGTCCATGCATCTTGTTAATCCGAGGATGGCGAAACGCGGTTTGAGAAGTTGACCAGGTAGGGTTACATTCCTTAGAGAATTCCTGGGTTGATACTCTGCTACACACTAGCAACTGCATGAAGCCAACGGCCGGATAAAAGGAATCGACATCAAGAAGAGCAAAAGAAACAGGTAGGCATCGGAGGAGGGATGCATATCTTGACAGTCCTTTAAAAGTATTCAATACACCCCCTTTCCTTGGGATCATAGTGACGTGACCTGTGAGATGCAATTGCAAGTATTTCTGTCTGACATCTACCTAGATTTTTGGTGAGGACTGTTGTCCACGAGAACTTTCAGAGAAATTGTTCCCTCCAAAACCATAATTCGAGGAACAGACAAAATTGATTACTTTTTTTTTGTGAGATGTCACATCTCCTTAGTCGTGTCAGCCAGGTTGTTTTAATTTTTTTTTTATTTGCATTTTTAAAGCGCTCACACAGCCCAGGGGCATCGAGGCGCTGTTACAGATTTATTTATTTTTGTTGTCTTAGTTGCATATTTATAACGCGCTTAAATACTCGGAGGTTTCTAAGCGCAGGCCTGGGGATCGAACCTGTGTTGCTTCGTGTCGTCTTAATACATTTGGAGTGAAACTCTACAAACCCCACAAATGGCGCAAGCTCTGCCTTGATGACTGGTTTGGATATGGAAGCAATGGCTTTGACTTCACTTAATTCTTACCCCCTCCGGCAACAGTTCCTGGCCTGGACAACCTACTTTCCTTTTTTAAACTTGCTTTTCTCCTGGCTAATTGTCAGCCAGGCTTTCTATGAAGTCTCTAGGACCCTCCTGAGAGGTGCATCGTGTGGTTGCAAGTCCTTTCCTGACACCAAAATGCAATCCTAGTAGAATCTATGTCAAAACATTATTTTTAGAAATGCCCTTGCAGCGGAAATGAGGCCTGCTGGCATGCGCTTGCACATAAACTGGCCCACTTGTGTTATGAAGGTGGTTTGGTACATGTAAAGGGGGGGGGCGCAGCCATACCTGATTTTATGCATATAAGTGATGAGCACTTCCTACTGCAGGATATTCCAGATATTAGTTATGATCACTTTGGAGGTAATCGTTCGGATGCCATGTTCCTGTTGAAGCCTCTCATGTCTATGCAGAATATAGCCTGCCTAAATCCCAAGTTTGCCTGACAAGAAGTTGCCTACCTTTCTCGTTACATGGACTACGCCATTTGCTTTGCGCCCCTTGAACTCTGACATGGTTGTAAATGCACCCATGATGTTGATAGGCACTTCACAGTAGGCATTTGCTTACACTTCCGACTCAGCGTACAATAGTAGAATTTGTATATCTTCCCTTAACAGTTAACAAGGGTGTAGTCTTGCCCACGTTGTCCACCAGCAGTCCTGTGCTCCACCCCATTGATGGTGATTTCGGCATGTGGCTTTTATCTCTTAGGCTCACTGCCCCCAGCGCTGCTAGATTATTCCTTCTCAATATCCAATGCTCCTTCTCTAATGGCTAGAGGTGTCTTGGTAACTTCTTGTGTGGATTTGTTAAATGTCCTTGTTTATTTTCAGCATCATGCAAAGTGCCCCTTTCTACTGTCCCTGATAATCATGTTGACTACATAGCATTCCTGGTCATTACTAAGTGCCCAATGCTGCTACCTCAAAAACATGTTCTGGGCACAAAACTATGCACATTTTCTCTAAAGCTATGCTTCTCCAGCATGGGGTCTGTCATGGATTAACATGCTCATGAATATTCCCCGTCGTCAGGCTGGGAATCCTCGGTAAAGAAAAAATCAGTTTCAGTTTGGTTCTGAACTGTCTTTCTCCTAATAACCAGTCACTGGTCTCTGGGCCATACTGCCCCCAGCCAATGACTGCCCTCTACCTAAGCCCCTCCTCTGGCAGCCATCTTCAGATTTTTACCGCACGTTCAAATGTTGGGAGTCCTTGTGCTATAGTTCTTGAGCTTTTACTGCGTTTGGCGATTTTTCAAAGAGTTTAACCTCAATATTTTTTCGGTCAATCGAGCCTCAAGCTCCACCGTTTCTACTTCCGATCAACGGGGCTCCGTTTAGGAATTTCCTATGCCCCTCAAGGGCGAAGTTTTCGTCAAGTTTCGCTTCTTGGAGGATTCCGGAAGGTCTTGGAGGCCTACCCCGCATGGACATGGCCCAGGACAAGGGAAACGCGACGCCCAGATGCAAGCTGTTCAGGAGCTGCCCTGGATGCGGATTACAGAATGTCTTCAAGGAGGATGAGCATTCTCGATGCCTCTACTGCCTTCGCGAAGACAAAATGCACGTGGAGAAGGACTGTGCGTTTTGCAAGAACATATCCGAACGGACTATGAAGGATCGTTGTATACGACTCACCAACTGGCTGGAAGGGAAGAGCCCAGCAGCAGATGAGAAGAAGTCGTCGTCAGAGCTGTCTTCTAAGACCTTTGAGGGCACTCCGGCAACGGGGTCCAACAAAAGGCTAAGTGCTGCGAGTCTGTGGACACCGGGATTGCCGATTGGTTGGGCCCCTCGGCTGCCAGGCAGGGGGA
This sequence comes from Ambystoma mexicanum, assembly GCF_040938575.1. Classification (NCBI taxonomy): domain Eukaryota; kingdom Metazoa; phylum Chordata; class Amphibia; order Caudata; family Ambystomatidae; genus Ambystoma; species Ambystoma mexicanum. The sequence continues at coordinate 576,416,579 of NC_090935.1, forward strand.
ATTATCACAACGCCTTCAACCACGAGCCAATGCTCTGGCTCGGGGGAAGAGGAAATCGGAGAACCCGGGTAAGCTTCAGGAGAAGCCCCGGTCAATCCCGACAGAGACAGCCGAGGGGGAGCGAGGCAGTGACCCCCCCCGTAACACCCTCCAAGGTGAAGGCCTCAGGCGCGCCCAAAGTCGCGAAGGCCCAGATTCACCCGGCTAAGGCCTCGATCGAGGGAGTCATGGCGGTCCTGGCGAAGCCTGCAGAGGCTACACCAGTGGAGATGACCTCGAGACCTAGAGTTTCCCTGCCACCACATAGGGAATCCTCTTTTCAGCCCATCGATAAGACCCCCGTGAAATCCCAGGCGGAAGAAGAGGGTGGGGGTGGTGGCCATTACGGACACAGATACCACCTCTGAAGAGAAGCTGACTGGCGTCGCAAAGATCCTGAACAAGAAGTTCGAGGAGGTCTGGTCCCACAGGAGGGATCCCGACTAGGTGGACGAAGAAAGCGACGGCAGTGGAGGGGACGGAGCCTACTCCTCAACCGTCGCTCCCGTCGCAGCCGGTGCCTATGCCACAAGACAATTCAGGAGCAATCTTGATGGCGATTCAGGCCTTATGTACGGAAATAAGGACAAGGTTGCCCTTAACCCCCAGCGGACGATCCAACGGAGCCTGGACCCTCGGGAAGCCCACCAAGCAAGCGTAGGAGAACTTATCCCCCCCTCCCTTCCAGCCCTCACGGCCTTCACAGCCTTCATCTCCTTCCCATGGTCCGAGGGATGAGACGGGAACGGAGACGGCGACAACAGGGACGGATGACGACGACGGTGGTGACGACGGAATGGACCTTCCTTCACCACCCCCTCAGGCCTCCCCACCTGTCGAAATTGGCTCTTTCCACGCCATGATCGCCAGGGCATCCAAGCTTTTCCAGCTCTGCCCTGAAGAGCAGAAGAAGGAAGGGTTCCTCTACCAATGGCGTGAGGCCAAGAGGAAGACGGTCCTCTCAGTTCCATTACTGGACGACATCTGGGATGAGGGGCTGATGCTCGTGAAGAACCCGTCCACGGCTCCTGCTAAGAGACCGGTACAAGTAGTAGTACCGGTCCCAGACTCCACCCCCATGTGCCTTCGGGCTCAGCCGTCCCTGGATTCGGTTGTCTCCGGGGCGGCCAAGAAGAAAGCGGCGGGGGCGGCGGCTTCAACTTCGACTTCCCCGCCAGACGGAGAGGGAAAGAAACTGGACGCCATGGGACGGCGGGTCATCTCATCTGTGGCGACGACGATTAAAGCGGCCAACACCCTCCCGATTGTGGCACGCTACGACAGGGAGCTGTGGTTTAAGATCACTCCCCTGCTGGACTTCCCCCCGGACGACAAGAGGGCTGAGGCCCTGGAGTTCCTACAGGAAGGCGAGGTGGCCTCAGACCACGCCATCACAGTGGTCATGGACATTGCTGACACCGGTTTTCGCCAGATGGGCAACATTGTTTGCCTTCGTCGGTGCAGCTGGCTCAAGGCGACCGATTTCCGTCAGGACGTCCAGACCAAAGTTCTGGACATGCCCTTCGACGGGAGCAACCTGTTCGGCAAGACAGTGGACGAGTCACTGCAGGCCATCAAGGCAGACACAGAGACGGCCCAGGCCTTGGGCGTTCTTCAACAGCGACGGCCGTCCTTTCGGAACACCGGAGGCAAGCAAGGTGCCTCCAAAGGATTCGGCCCCGGCGCCTCGTCGTACCTTCAATCTGGCAGGAATAAAGAACACCATCGCCAACTCACTCAGCAGGGAGCTGCGTTCGTGCCACGAGTGGGAACTGCAGCAGGATCAAGTGGATCTCCTATTCCAATGATGGGGCAATCCACAGATCGACCTATTCGCGACAGTGACGAACGGCAAGTGCCGGAGGTTCGCCAGCAGGTTTACCCAGCCGGGGAGCATGGGCGATGCCTTCTCATTCACCTGGGACGGCCTGTTCCTGCATGCGTTCCCACCGTTGCTGCTGCGACTCATCAATCAACTCAGACGGTCCCGGTGCAGGATGATACTCATCATACCAGTGTGGCCGAGGCGGATTTGGTTCCCGGACCTTCTGGACATGTCGGCGTCCCCCCCAGTCAAACTGCCGACAGACACCGACCTTCTCGCCAGAGAAGGAGGTGCCATCCTCCACCACGACCCAGGGTTGCTGAACTTGCAGGCCTGGCTCCTGCAGCACTAGAGTTTGGAGGGTACGATAGCCCGGCAGACTGCAAGGAGGTGCTGGCAAAGGCGAGGGCGTCCTCAACTCTCAAGTGCTATGGACACAAATGGAAGAGGTTCTCTGTCTGGTGCCGTGCACAGAAGATTAACCCTCTGTGGATTACGGCCCCTCAAGTTCTGCCATACCTACTGTCGCTGGTCAAGGCGGGGTTAGCTTATGCCTCCATCTAGATCCATTCCCGCCGGTGAAGGCTCCAGCCATGGCGTGGGAGCTCCACGTGGTGCTGACCAGGCTCATGGGGCCGCCATTCGAGCCTCTCCATTCGGCACTGTTGAAGTTCCTGTCTTGGAAGACAGCGTTTCTTGTAGCCATCACCTCCGCACGACGAGTGGCAGAGATCCAGGTCCTTTCCTGTAAACCTCCATACCTGACATTCCACGAGACGAGGGTAGTGCTGAGGACGCAACCCTCCTTCATGCCCAAGGTGCCGTCTGACTTCCATCTCAACGAGCCCTTGGTGTTACCTGTTTTCTTCCCGTCGCCTTCGTCGCCGACCAAGAGGACTTTGCACTCGCTGGATGTGGCTAGAGCGCTGAAGTTCTACGTGGACCGCACAAAGACCCTTCGGAAGACATCACAGCTATTTGTGAACTTTGGACATGTGAACCAAGGGAAGGCCCTCTCGAAGGCTTCCATTTCCAGATGGCTCTCCGGCTGCACCATGCAAACCGACCATTGCCCAGCCGTCCCATTCAACCAGAGCGATCGCTGCTACCATGGCGTTCTTGTCTGGTGTGCCCCTGCTGGACATCTGCAGGGCTGCTACGTGAAGGTCAACGCACACCTTCATGAGATTCTACTGCGTCGACCGGGATTCCAGGGAGGAGTCCAGAGTCGGCCAGGCAGTGCTGCGCAACCTGTTCGCCTGAAGGTGGGCCTGGTGAGGAGGTAAGAGATGCTTAATGTTGAGTGATGAAAGGCTTAATGTTGAGCCTTGCCACCTCCGGTGGTTGTGCATGTGTGTACTGCTGTGTATTCTTGTATTGATGAGCATGTGAATCCATGCCAGACCCCATGTTGGAGAAGGAACAAGTTACTTACCTGTAACTGTTGTTCTCTGGCATGGATTCACATGCAAACCCTCCCTCCTACCCCTCTGCGGCTCTTCTCTTGGTCCTACTGCACTTTACATGCTACCAAATCTGAAGATGGCTGCCAGAGGAGGGGCTTAGGTAGAGGGCAGTCATTGGCTGGGGGCAGTATGGCCCAGAGACCAGTGATTGGTTATTAGGAGAAAGACAGTTCAGAAACAAAACTGAAACTGATTCTTTCTTTACCGAGGATTCCCAGCCTGACGACGGAGAATGTTCATGAGCATGTGAATCCATGCCAGACCCATGCTGGAGAACAACAGTTACAGGTAAATAACTTGTTCTTTACTCCGTGACTCCTAAATTTGTCCATGCAGACTTTGCTGGCTTCCCCAAATGTACATGACATTAAGTTCAGTGGGCCTTTGGCAGAGTCTGTTTCCAGTTTCTTAATACGTGTTTGTGTGTTCCACATCCATGGCTATTTCAATTGCTTCATCCAAAATGGTGTCTCTTTTTCAACATAAATCCTCCCTAATTTTATGGTTGCAATCTTTAATCACCAGCTGGTCTCTTAATTGTTCCTGACAGTGTTAAAAAGTCACTTTACAGCCAACCCTTTCAACTCAATTTTACAATTGTTTCACCCAGCCTCTGTGTGCCGGTGGCAGAACAGGAAGGAATGAGCAAGAAATGTACCTTAACAGTTTATTGTTTGAGTTTCAAAATACACTTTTCAAAGGCATTCCATGTCCTCCCACCTTCTGCTTCTATGAATTGCATTAGTTTCCTAAAAACTGCTTGTGCGTCGTTTCTCAAGCAGTGGTACAGGAGAGCATCCTTCCTCTCGGCAAAGGTATTTGAAACTTCTCCAGCATGGGGTCTGACATGGATTCACATGCTCATGAATATTCCCTGTCGTTGGGCTGGGAATCCTCAGTAAAAGAAAAAACAGTTTCACTTTAATACTGTATTTCTCCTCTAAACCAATCCCTTTTCCTTGGATCATAATGCCCCCATCCAATGACGGTCCTCTCCCTAAACCCCTCCCTTGCAGCCATCTTCAGATTTCTACTGCACGCTTCAGTGTTGGGAGTCCTCTAGGTGCTCTCCGAACTATTTGTATGTTTTTCTGTGTTTTTCAACGCAAAAGTTTCCATTTTTGTTTCAAAGAGCCAGTGCGCTCTTTTCTTCATCTGCCAACACCGGGGACCCATTCTCATTGAAGTTCCATGCCCCTCAAGGGCTAGGATTCATCGAAGATTCTCAAGGCCATCTTGGGCCTCTTTTGCGCCCTCCAACCATGACGGAGGAGAAGGAGGCAAAGTCCCTCTTCAGATCCTGCACCAAATACGGTCTACTGCCTACACCCAGACCATAAGGAGGTAGCGTGTGAGATATGCCTTGGTTGCTCTAATGAAACAATGAAGGGCAGGCATAGCAAGCTGGCTGCATGGCTCAACACCAAGGCCTCTGACCCATGCTCTGAGCATGGTCATGCCGTGTCCAGGACCAGCCAGTCCGAGGAGCGGTCTTCGTGGGGGCCCAAGATAAGGCCAAGATCCGCAGGTCCGAGTCCAACAAGTTCCCTGCGGAAGCGGGTCCCAAAATGGATAGAGAGCGATCAGCATCACCTTCCACCTCCATTGCCAGCCTACCATCAAGCTCCTTCAAAGAGTAGGTCATCTATCCCGGCTAAGCTACGGGAGAAATCGGAGAAGCTGTGGACAGAGGAGAAGGCTGCGCAGGCTCAACCATCACAGCAAAGACCTTGTTGGTGACTCCGTCAACGGCTACTACTACCACAGCAGCTAAGGGTGTTGATCCTAAGAGGATGGCTCCCATGGCGTGACACCACCACAGAGACATTGGCAAAGTCTGCAGGTACGCCAGAAGAGGTGCAGATACCGGCCCAGGTCCCGGTTCAGAATCCTCAAGGAGGAAAAGGAGGAGGTGGGGCAAGGAGGCCCCAAAACAGCCCTCCCAGGTCATCTCCTCAAGCCATGGAGGTCTTCTCCACGGACGACGAAGATCAGGAGTCCATGCATACGGTTCTCGAGGATGACGGCGCAGGGCCTAGTTTCCTCTTATGCCGCCTTAGCCGAGGGGCATTTTCTTGTATATTCTGTCGACACTCCACACCTTGGTGTCAGATGAGACTGCCTCTGGCACTGGGATCTGTGGTCCCCGGTTATCCCCCGCCGAAGAAGAGGAAGCAGCATCTGACGCCCCCATATTCACCTACTCCACCGCGTCGGGACCCAATTCCCCCAGCAGACACGGGTGCGGATACGGCTACCACGACGGATGACTGTGAAAACATAGTCGCAGTGGACGGTTAATCGCCACATTTGGATGCCACGCATAGGGTTTCCCCACCGGACGAGGTGGGTTTGTTCCACTCCATGATCACCAGGGCCTCCGAGCTATTCCAGCTGGTGCTTGAGGAAACCAAGGAGGAGGGCTTGTTGTATCAAAGGCGAGAGGCCAACAGGAAGACTATCATGGCGATGCCTTTTCTGGATGATATTTGGGAAGAGGGCATAGCCCTCATGAAGAACCCTTACACTGCTGCAGCCAAGCGGGACTCCGCGTCCAAATGCCTGAGTTCACAACCATCACCGGACTTGCCGCGAGGAAACAGTCTATTAACCCGTCCGTGTCGTCTTAGGCCCCTCCGGACACTGAAGGAAAAAGGATGGATGCCATGGGGAAGACAGTGATTATTACAGCAGTGGCCACAATCAAGGCGGCCAATGCACTGTTACTACAGGGAGTTGTGGTACAAACTAGGACTCATCCTAGAGTTCCTCCGCAACGATTAGAAGATGGAGGCACTTGCCCTCTTGCAAGAAGAAGTGGCATCCAACCACGCCATCACGGTGGCAGTGGACGTCGCCAACACAGAGTTCTGGCAAACGGGGGAACTGTGTCAGCCTTCGCCGGCAGGGATGGATGAAGGCCATTAACGTCCATCAGGAGGTCCAAGCGAAGGTGTTGGACATGCCCTTCGATGGGGAAAATCTATTTGGAAAGGCCGTCGATGGTTCCCTCCAGGCCATTAAAGAGGATACAGAGATGGCCCCGCTCCCTCGGCACTCTCCAACAGCACTGCTAGCCTTCTTTTCACTCCTCCAGTGTAAAATCGAGCAGGTCATCGAAAGTGTCATGAGCACTAAGTTCCCAAGCAAACTCTGTCTTCATTTAGTAGTCAGATGGGGGCTATGTGGACGAGGGCCTGGCACACAAAACACTTTTGAAACTCCTAGTGTTTCATTCACCCTTATAACACCGGGTAAATATTGTGTTCACAGTAATATAGATGCACTTCCTGGGTAAGGAGTTCCATTTCTTGTTCTTTGTGCCCACTCTAAGAGTTGCGGTCTAGTTTCCGGGTGTGGCTGCCTATATAAGCCACACCTAGCCAGCAACTCGTGCCTAGATCAATATCTGGCGAACGGTTTTATTCGGCCATCAAAATCACCAGCAGCCTCTCCCCTCTTCTTTGTGCCTAAAATGGAAGGGGACCTGAGGACATGCATAGATTACCAGGTGTTAAATCAAGTCACGGTCAAGAACAGGTACCCATTGCCATTGATCCCAGTACTACTAGACAATTCAAACAAGTGCATGTCTTCACAAAACTAGATCTTCATGGAGCTTACCACCTGGTGCGCGTAAAGGAGGGTGATGAATGGAAGATTGCGTTTCGCACCAGGTACGGTCTCTACGAGTACCAAGTAATGCCTTTCGGCCTGTGCAATGCACCCGCGGCATTTCTATTTTTCATGAACGTGAACCACTAGACATATGTGCTGTAGTATACATTGATGATATACTTATCTACATTTATCTACTCTGCAAACCTACAAGAGCACATATCATATGTACGAGCTGTACTCCAGAAGTTGTGAGACAACCATCTATATGCCAAACTCGAGGTGTTCATTTCATGTTACAGAAGTGAAGTTTCTTGGTTTTGTACCTTCTCCCCTATGCTTACGAATGGACAACAGGAAGGTAGAGGCAATCCTCACTTGGCCCACACCTACGTCCCTAAAAGGGGTTCAGAGCTTTCTCAGCTTTGCATACTTCTATAGGCGATTCATACCGGATTCTCACAATTAGTGTACCCAATTACCTCTTTGTTACGAAAGCATCTAAAATTTGAGTGGACATCAGCTGCTGAGGAAGCATTCTGAACTCTCAAGGACAGATTCACTTCCGCTCTGGTTCTTCAACACCCACAACCTGGACTCCCCTACACTGTGGAAACAGATGCGTCAAGTGTAGCCATGGGAGCGGTCCTATGCCAACGGAATCCAGAAACCGGTAGCCTTCATCCAATGGCCTTCTGGTCAAAAAAGTTCTCCCCAGCAGAACGGAACTACACAGTGACCGACAAGGAGCTATTAGCCATCAGGGATGCCTTGAAAGAGTGGAGGCACTACTTGTTGGGAGCTAAACACACCGTGACAATTATAACGGACCATCGAAATCTACAATGCCTGCGGTCTGCCAAGGCCCAGTCGTCCCGACAGCTTCGCTGGGCTCTGTTTCTGGCAGAATATGATTTTGTAATAACATACCGGCCTGGAGTCAAGAATGTTAAAGCCTTTTCCACAGTGCACAGCAGCTCCTCAAGAATAGACATATTCATGCTGTCGGGGAGCAGGGTGGGCAGGGTGACACACATCAAGATACTTGCACGCACGCTATCAGACCACTCCCCCGTTCTACTGCAGATCCAATTGGGTAATACAGTAGCCGGCCACCCCGCCTGGCGCTTTAAATCCGAGGCTCTATCTGACATTGTCTTTAAAGCAGATATCTTATTGGACATAAACACCTTCTTTGAGAGCAACTACACGCAAGACACTTCCGAAGGGACCCGTTGGGAGGCATTTAAAGTCTACATCAGAGGGATGTGCATTTCTAGGGAGGCTGGGGTCCTAAAAGCCATAAGGAAGGCCCTGAATAGCTCCGAAATGAAGCTCAAAACTCTAGAACAGGAGCATGCGTCTGCCCCAGCCCCGGCAACCCTTGCAAAAATCAGAGTGGAACTGGAACTTTTTGAATCTCACACCCTAAGTGAGGTGCGGTATCTGGCGCGCCCCGTGGCTGCCCGGAGGTACGGTGAGGGCGACAGACCCGGTAGAACCCTAGCCAAACTGGTGCGAGCAGAGGGCGGCAGGTCCCGAATAGATAGTATCTTAGACGGGCAGGGCCTACGACACTGGTCGGATCCGGCCATTATCGACACCTTTGCTGACTTCTATGCCAACCTATACGGCCCCCAGCCAGAACAGCCCAGGACTTAGGCGACCTACTGGAACGCATCCCTATGACCCTCATCTCTCAAAGCACCAAGGAACAACTTGATGCCCCGTTCACCTTGGACGAGATAGTTCAGGTAATCTCTGACCTCCCGAAGAATAAGGCCCCGGGTCCCGATGGGCTCACACCTGAGTGCTACAAGGAACATTTAGCCATCCTAGCTCCCATATTGTATGGGGTCCAGACTGAATCACTCCGACTAGCCACCCTCCCCCTCTCCCTAAGGGAAGCCCTAATCACCGTCCTCCCCAAACCAGGGAAACCCCCAGATGAATGTGGTTCCTATAGGCCATTATCATTTATCAACAGACATGAAAATCTTTGCTAAAGTAATTGCGAATAGGTTCCTTCCATTCATGCCCCACTTGGCCCACGCAGACCAAAGCGGATTTGTTCCTGGCCGCTCTACTGCTCTCAATATCCGTCGATTATTCAATGTAATGTCCAGAATTGACCCAATGGCTGATGCAGTGGCGGTCACACTAGACGCCCAGAAGGCATTCGACATGGTCTCGTGGAGATACTTATGGACTGTACTGGTGAAAATGGGGGTAGGGCCAAACCTGATCTCCTGCATAAAACTGCTATATACAGGCCCAATGGCCAGAGTGCTGGTCAATTCCATCGTCTCCTCTCCCTTTGCGCTGCACAGGGGTACCCGCCAGGGGTGTCCATTCTCCCCCATTCTCTTTGCGCTCGCCATTGATTCCATGGCAGATCACGTCAGGGACCAGTACACTCGCAAAGGTATTCGCATACGGGACACACCAGAGATTATCTCGTTGTATGCAGACGATGTACTTCTATATTTTCGAAACCCCTCCACATACTTGGGCCCGATCATCCGAGACATAACAAAAATAGGCACGTACTCAGGCTTTACCATCAGCTACTCTAAATCTGAAATATTCCCCCTTACTCCGGCAACCGTCATGTGAATTTCCCCTACGCTGGTCCCCAGGGGGCATCAAGTACCTTGGGGTGCAAATGTCACTTACAAAAGCCTCCTTTCTGGCGGATAACTACGAGATGACAGCACAGCTCATTGAATCCATGTTGCTTAAATGGCGCAGTCTCCCCCTGTCCCTGGCGGGTAGACTGTCCCTAGTAAAGATGATTGTGGTCCCCAAGCTCCTCTATGTCTTCGCCAACGTACCAGTGTGGCCTGGGAAGCAATATTTCAAGAGGCTCCATTGGGGTGCGCCCAATTCCTCTGGCATTCCGGTGCTGTCCACAAGAAGTGGCAACATATGACCCCATCCTATGAAAAAGGGGGCTTCACAACCCCAGACCTTACACTGTACTGGATTGCAGCGCAGGCCCAACACGCCACTCACTGGTACGCATACTCGAACCCGCCCCGCATGTCAAATTAGAAAAACTGTCAGGGGATGGGACCAACATAATGACCCTGCTATTGAACCACACATACCAGACAGACGCCGCGGCAGACCCTGTGGCCACCACGATCAGAGCATGGAGTGTGATTCTGAACTCGAAACAAGAACCTCACCCATACTACAAATGGCTTCCCATACGACAATTCCCCGGACTCTCCCCCAAGCACGACCAGCATTTCATACAACATTGGGAGGCATTGGGATACCGAGCACTAACTGATCTATATCCCGACGGTAAATTCATCACCCCCTAACGTGGTGGCCCGGACACAACAACTCAGCGCTCGAGCTACTCCAATACTTCAGGCTGAGAGTGGCGGTCCGTGAAATGTGGCCCTCTTACCCAAACGAGCCCCATGACTCACCCAAACTCCAATAAATAGCGAACTCCACAGGTGGTAGGGGCACAATATCCTCTTTGTATAAAATGCAACTGGAAAAACGTGGAAATATGTCCCTCAAACCACGGGAGGCTTGGGCGAGGGAGTAGGAAATGGAAATCACTGAGGGGCTGTGGAGCAAAATCTGTGCGCATACGCGCAAAGTCTCCCTTAGCGCCAGATTCTGTTGCATACAATATAAACTCCTTAATAGACTCTATTATACACCGCACACAGTTGCGAAATTTACACACACCCTGTCCCACACGTGCCCGAAATGTAACTCTGTAGAGACAGATCACATGCATATGTTTTGGTCCTGTCCAGCGTTGAGTGCTTTCTGGCTGGGAGTCACGAATGAGCTCTCAGAAATAATTGGGTCCCCAGTGGACCTCGGCCCGCTAGCCCTACTGTTCGGATTATGGTCCGGAGAAAATGCAAAGAAAATGTCAAAATGTTTAAATGTGAGTGCTATTGTTGCTAAGAGATGCATATTACAAGGTTGGAAGCGCCGCTCCTCCCCTCCCCCCCCCACCCTCGAGATGTGGCTGAGGGCCCTCACTTGGGTACAGGTGTGTGAGGAGGAGTATATTGGATCCCTACCCACTCCATCTCGCCTGAAGAATGTGTGGACTGAATTCTGCAGCTATCTGAATAGCAGGGCGAGGTTGAGTGGAGCTCCAACCCTCCGCCAGGTCCGTCTGCCGCATCACCCGGAGTACTGTGCACCTTGCGATCCTTTGGGTTGTCAATCCCCCTCCCACTCTGAACTGCCATCAATGATGCATGATGTAATGCCCAAATGCGATAATGCGATCTATGTGTACCTCTGAGTATGTTGTGCTATACCTGTCTTAACTTTCTGCCAATAAACAAACCTTTAAAAAAAATGTTTTAAAAAAGAATGTTAAAGCAGATGCTTTATCGCATATTGGTAAAGGTGAAGATGCATATATCGTGCAGGACCCAGTAAACATAATACCAGGCCACAAGATACTAGGGATATGCGGATCTACCAACAATTCATTGGAGAAGTTGAAAGAAGAGATCAAGAATGACTTGTCAATTGCAGAATTGCAGACATGGACTGAGAAAGGAGACCAATTTTTCATCAAGGTCTGGCTGCCGTCTTGCCAAGAACGTCTTTACCTTCCAACGCGCGCCTTACAGGAACAAGTAATTACCAGTTACCACAACGCTCCCCTAGAAGGCCACCCCGGAATAGCCAAAACCCTCGAAAAATTCAAGAGGTCGTACTGGTGGCCAAGCTGGAGAAACAATATTACAAACTTTGTGAATTCATGTGGAATCTGTGCTCAAAGTAAGGCGGCACAATTGATACCAGCTGCATCCTGGCATACCATTTTGATGGATTTCATCACAGACCTACCTTCTAGTGCAGGATACAACACCATTTTCGTAGTCATAGATCTATTTTCTAAAATGGCCTATTTTATAGCATTAAAAGGAATTCCCTAAGCCCCACAAATGGCTCAAGTTTTCTTGGATCGCATAGATAAATTACACGGCTTTCCATCTGCAGTAATATCCGACAGAGGGAGTCAATTAGTGTCTCGATTCTGGAAGAACTGTTGTGATTTGGCAGGAGTCAAGGTTCACCTTTCCACGAGCCATCACCCACAAACCGATGGTCAAACAGAGAGCACAAATCAAACTCTCGAGCAGTGCCTCTGTTGTCTCTTACATCAGACAGACCAAGACTGAGTGGACGTCTTATGGATGGCAGAATATGCTTAAAACAACTCGGTACACTCCTCCACTCAGTTAAGCCCTTTCTATACATTATATGGTTGGAACCCACAAACCTCAGTGTACGACACGCCAGAGGCCATTGAAATGCCTGCAGTCAAGACCTTGCACGAGCGCATTAGTCAAGCCAGTCAGAAAGTCATGAGCCATTTAAAAACGGCCAAAGAAGCTCAGAAGACATATGCAGACCGTCAGTGTAGACAAGCACCTGATTACCAGGTGGGCGATTCAGTGTGGTTGGCATCTAAATACATTCAACTAAAAGGATCCAAGAAACTTCAACCTAAGTTCTTAGGGCCCTTCACTATTGAAGCAGTGGTGTCACTGGTGGCTATGAAGTTGACTCTGCCATCTCATATACGCATCCACCCGGTCTTCCATGTGTTCTTATTAAAATCGGTGCATCCCGAAACTTGCCTGCAAACACCGCCGGCTCCGGTGATAATCGGAGATGAACCCGAGTATGAAGTCTAGAAGTTATTAGACTCCAAGGTGGTAAAAAATAAGCTATACTACTTGGTGGACTGAAAGGGGTACTGGCCACAAGATAGGTCCTGGGAACCCAGTGAAAACACTCACGCCCCTCGTTTGCAGAACCAATTTCAGCTAAGCAACGCCACCAAGCCAAGAATCACACCCTTAGGAAGAGCCTTGAGGGGGAGAACTGTCATGAGCACTAAGTTCCCAATAAAATATCTGTCTTCATTTAGTAGGCAGATAGGGGCTATGTGGACGAGGGCCTAGCACACAAGAAACTTAAGAAACTCTTAGTGTTTCAATCACCCTTATAACACTGGGTAAATATTGCGTTCACAGTAATATAGATGCACTTCCTGGGTAAGGAGTGCCATTTCCTGTTCCTTGTGCCCATTCTGAGAGTTGCGGTCTAGTTTCCGGGTGTGGCTGCCTATGTAAGCCACACCCAGCCAGCAACTCGTGCTTCGTGTGAATTCTGTTCCCACACTCACCGCAGCTCTGAAGATTTTCTGCCAGTTACCCAGGATGTTTTCAGCTTCAGTCTTCAGCAACGCGCTGCCTATCCTCATCCTCAGCAGCGGTTGCCTTCCTTCGTTCATCGTTACAACTCTTGACAGCTTACCTGCAGGAACGCCGTCCTCACCGGCATCTTCCGCAGAGGTTCCTTGTCCGTTCAGCGTTACTGCAGTCGTAAGCTTACCTGCAGTTACGCGAGACCTCTTCAGCATATCTCACCGTTGGATCTTCGTTCTGCACAACTCCGGTGACACGCGGTTCCCTCCGCTCGAAATCCCGCGCAGCGCACGCTCCAACCCTGATCCTACAAAAGAGAAAGACAATTGAGGGACACTTCAACAAGAAGGTAACCGAACATTACCACAGGCTACCTAGCTAGAGAGGAGCAAATTCACCGATCTCTGAAAAGGTTTGCAACGCATCACTCTGAAACACCCGAACTTTCACTGGCAGTGTCAGCAGCCCACAACCTGAAAAGACAGTGTACAAGTAAGAACTGAAAAAACATTTGAATGTCATAATAGATGAACCAGCCGGGCAAGCAAATACCCACCGAACCAGTGAAGTAACTGGGTTCAAGCCATCTCAAGATTCAGCAGCCCTGCATATCTCAGGATGGAGAGCTCACCAAATCAGCATTAAAGGTGAGCCAATAGAATACACACACGCACACCAGCTACCCAGGGATGGGGACGGGTAGAAAAAAGGGGAGACAAACAAGGGGCAGAACACTAATTCAGTTGTTGTGTCCGCAGGTCCACCTTAGCAGTCCAGGACCTCAGTTGGACAGGGAGAACCATTACATGAGCCAGAGGGATCATCCATCGCTCCTGCAGAATCCAGGTGAGCGTCAAAGGGTTCTCCGCGTTGTACAAACAGCCTCCCTATCCTCAGCGCAAGAAGCCTACAGAGGCCGCTCCCTGGCATACGGTAGTGGAGGACCGCATCGCCCACAGAGCCGGACGCTGGCACCCAAGCAAGCCTGAACCAGCCAAGACGTCGGGCCACCACTCTTGCACCCCAGTGGGAGGCCACCTGACTAGGTTTGTCAGCGAGTGGAGAAAGATCACCACCGACAGATGGGTGCTGGATGCTCTCGTCCAGGGGTACACCTTGGAGTTCCAACGCAGGTGTCCTCGTATTCCGAGGGTTCCTCGGCAGGAGCAGCACATCCCTGAGCTTCTGGAAGAGGAACAAGCCATTCTACAAATCGGGGCGATATAGCTAGTTCCCCAATGGCTCCGGGGCTCTGGAGTTTATTCCAGATACTTTCTAGTTCAAAAGAAGACAAGGGGCTGGAGGCCCATCCTGGACCTGCGACGTCAGAACAAATACTTGAGTCCCAGAAATTCATGATGATCACGTTGCAGCACGTGCTCGGCCAACTGGAAAAGGGAGACTGCTTGACGTCGTTGGACATGGAGGATGCATATTTCCACGTCCCCATTCACAAGAAACATCAGAAATGTTTACGTTTCATGGTGCAGGGCCAGCACTATCAGTTCAAGACTCTACCATTCTTCTTGAAGTCTGCCCCAAGTGTATTCCCGAAGTGCCTGGCACCAGTGGCGGCCCATCTGCATCTACAGGGCATACATATATACCTGTACCTTGACAACTGGCTAATTTGTGCCCACTCGCAAGAGCTGGCTGACGAGCACATGAAGGCGACCATATGACTATTGACGGATCTGGGATTCTCCGTCAACTATCCAAAGTCCTGCGTAACGCCATTGAGAACGCGCTGTTCCTAGGTGCCAGACTCAACACGGTGTCTTGCCTGGCGTCTCCCTTGGAAGAGAGGCTAGCAGCCATTCAAGGAAAGGTGCAACGGCTGTCGTTGGTGAAGACGGCCACAGTGCGGGTCATCAAGTCGTTACTGGGCATGATGTCCTGCATCTACCTTGTCGCCTCTGCAGATTGCATATGCGACCCCTACATGAATTCCTGGATGCCTGTTGAATACAGGTGTCAGGAAGTTACACGGACAAGATCCCTCTCAACGGGGAGTTCCAATGGGTGATAGGAGGGTGGGGAGTCCGCTCCCACATCGGCCAAGGCACAGGATTTCAAACCTCCCCCGAGCTCCCCAATACCAGGAGACGGTCACCACAGATGCCTCCCTGGAAGGTTGGGGCGTGCACACCCGGTGTCTGCACGCCAGAGGCCTGTGGCTGCCGGAGAAGATCTCAATATCAATATCCTGGAGCTACGGGCAGTGTTCTGGGCCCTCAAGTTGTTCCTGCCGTCTCTGAAGGGCATGGTGGTGAGGATCTTCACGGACAACACCACCACCATGTTCTACATCAGGAAGTAGGGGAGAACTCGATCCCTGGTGCTCTCCAAGGAGGCTGAGAACTTCTGGCACTGGGCCGTCGCAGAGGGGATGTTCTTCATCCCTCTTCACCTGGCGGGAGTCAAGAACACCATTGCAGACTCCCTCAGCAGAGAACTCTGCTCCTGCCACGAGTGGGAGCTTCGTCAGGATCAGGTGGACTACCTGTTTGCCTAATGGGGAAGACCCCAGATCGATCTGTTTGCAAGGGCGGTGAATTCCAAATTCCAAAAGTTGGGGGACGCGTTCTTCCCGGATTTAATTCTCATCCGTACTGCACCATCTTCATATGGGAGTGTCGGAGGGATGACTAGACCATTAGGCCTACAGATGGACAGGCAGTTCTTTATCTAATTCAGTGGGGCACTCTGAGGTGTGTGGTCCGGCCAGGATCGCAACCTCTGGTTCTTTAAAAATCTATTCTTTCTTTAACAATATGTGGAAACAGTTTGTGACGGAAGCCAGTCCCCAAACAAGAGCTAGGGCATGGCAACTATTCATGTTACATCTTTAAGAATCCGAGTTATTAGATTCATGAGAGTCTTGAAAATATGTAATCTTTTCAGCATATTAATGCTAGGAGATATAATCGGCAGCTGAGGGAACTTGCTCTGCTTCCTACTTCTGCACAACATTTATTTTCATATCTAAATGCATCTGAAGCACTGCAGTTACCGAAGAGTCTGAGTAGGACAGCCTCATTTGTAATTTGCAGGTCTTCCATTTGCACTGACATCAGCTACAATTGTACTCGCCAAATGACTACCTGTGCATGTTCGCAGACTGGATCTGCATGCTTATACTTAGCTCAACAACTGGTTGCTGATTGTGTTGACCAAATGTCAAGACAGGAAAAAATTCTATCTTGACCTCTGCTGTTCCAGCGGCATGCTCTGATGGTAAAACTTCAAAGGTCCAGCTTATGTTCTCTGACCTCCCTAACTTTTTTGGGTGTGCAAAGGAAAAGGTTAGCCAACAGCTCATTTTTCATGTGCTGCGGTCAACATCTAATCAGTTTTCAATCTTTTGGTTAGATAAGTCCGACAATGCACTTCTCCGGTATCCTCATGATATCTCTTCGCAGACTCTCGATGCGAGTTCTGCAAGATGATCTAAAACTGAGTTATCAAACAGGCAATTGGAGCCGTGAAGTCTCTGCTCACCCACAAGATAGTGCTCAGAAAAACAGACTCTACCATTACATAAGGAAATATAAAGGTACAAGCTGAGTTATTTGTCCATGATTTGAAGAGGGCAGTCCATTTTCCTGTTTCCAAGCAATCAACATCACCTTTTGGAGGGCACATACCAAATTACTTGGTCAAATGCCTGTGTCTGCAGGGCAATAAAGCCACATTTCTAAAACTGGAATAAAAATGGCAGGTTTCTCTCTAAAAAGGGCTGGTGCTGTGTCCTACATAAACATTGAAGGCAGATTATGGCAGGATCAATTGGTTTTAACAGAAAAGGAACAGTTAGGCAAAGGCTATCAGTATAAGCAAAAATGGGGGAACCCACTGGTACTCAGTAACAATGATGGAATCAGCAGGTGCCAAATGCATTCAAAGAGATCTACACATGCATTTTTTAAAGTGAATGATCAGCCTTAGAAAATGTTGTTCTTCATTGGAGGAATAGGTTAATGAAAACTAGTCACAAGCCATTAAAGGTGGTATAGTAGATCACTAAATATATTAAACACTAATTAACATCTAGACATGGAAATAAAATCATGATTTACTATTGATGTACAGGTGTGAACACTCAAATTGTGACAGATTTGCAACAAAGCAATGGCTTGAGGTAACCAATTCTTCCAAGTAATTCCCCAACACGGGCAATAACCAGGTTATTCCTCTGCATATATTGGGTGTAACAGGAGAGATTAACGAAATTGTTAATTGTCGCCCTATTAAGTATGCTTCATATCCTACAAAAAATCGATAAACCCTGTTGAAAGGAAAAATGTGTTCCTTCCTTCACATATTCATGAAGTCTGTTAAACCAGCTCACCCATGGGAGGTTGTGTTAGGACTAATCAACACAATTTGGTAAAATATTATAACCAGGCTGCTAAAGAAACTGAGGTAATTTTTTTAACTAGCAGCTGGTACTAAATTAGAAAACTCATTTCTGTACAACAAAACACATATTTTTTGTCAAATAATAATTCATTATTGAGATTGGACTTGTATGGCCCCATTTACAAACTCCCTAATAAGCGAAGTATACCCAACAGTCTAACTCTTCCCTGTAGACACAACTGTAAATTACCAACTGAACACCAACTGATGCCCCGCCTCTCAACCTTTCCAGATAAGATGCTTACAATCTTAGATAATCAATATGTTAACTCCACGGTCAGAGAAAACAGGATGACAGTGTAAAAATTCCCAAGATATGGCAGCAATAGTCAGATCTTTAATTGAAAATGTGGTTCGGGGGGGGCGTGGCTTGGAGCAGACGCGATGCTGTCGCTCCTCTAAAGCCGCCCGTGGACAGCCCGCTGCTTCAGCTAAAATTGCGCGGTTCCTGTGGCCTATACGATCCACCGACGCCAGCTATGTGGATCGGAACCGATGGGGCACTAGCGGCTCAAAGATGAAAGCTGGGGGAGGGAGCACTTTGTCCGTACTCGTCGCCTGAATCCCGGTCCCCCCCCTCTGCGGCTCGGAGAATCCAAGATGGCGGGCGCACGTATGGCGGCGGCCACAGTCCGGAGTCGGAGGCGATCCTCCCCGTAACACTCGAGCCGGAGGGGACGGACGGACATCCGGATATCCAGACAAACGGGGACGATTTCCATCGGCCGGCGAGGGCCCCCCCTGGAACCGGCAAGGAGCCCTGCATACATCGGCCCCGCTTTGTGCACCCTCTCCCTTTTCCTCCTGGGGCGCACCGGCCCACGCCGCCCTTCACACTTCCAGCGGGCGGAGATCTACGCGGCTGCGTTAGTGGCCCACCTGGATGCTCGGTGGGGCCTACCTTCCGGCTCATGGACACAGATATTGGCCCTAGAGAGACCCTCCCCCCAACGGTTTGCGACGGGAGCCCCTTGAGAGATTTAAGGTAGGCCTAGTTCGCATGCGCTTCTCCCTGAGCGCTTCCTGGGGCGCCCCGGCCCACGGTCCGGCTCCTCTTCACCACTACATCGCTCCCGGCGGCCATTGTCCTGCCTCTAACAACTAGCGCGATGTCCAAGCAACAAAAGACCACCAAGTCTTCGGACATAGCAACTCTGCTGACCACTTCCAACAAAGCTAAAAAACAAGATTCCTGCTTGTCTATCCCACGGGAATCCCTAGATAACAAGGGACCTTTGGCCACCAAAGAAGATATTCGTGAATTCATGGCGGATATCAAATCAGAATTCCGCTCTTGTATGGCAGAACTCACAACTGAACTGGAAAGCACAGACAAAAAGGTCTCGGAGGTTGAACAAGAGTAGGAGCTGTTGAGGATCATATCCAAGACCATGCCTCCGTGCTAACAGAGGTCCAAAGCTCAATCGGACTACTGCAGGACAGGTGCGACATCCTGGAATACAAGCAAGAAGACCTTGAAAATAGGGCCCGGCGCAACAACCTCCGCATTCGGAGGGTTCCCACCTCGATCCCAGACAAGGGGTTAGCTGAATATGTGGGCCTCTTTTTCCAATCTCTTCTCCCCGACCTCGAAGATTCACTACTTCTCCTGGATCGGACCCACAGGCTGAACCCGCGAGTGGAATCGGATGGCCCCCCTGACGTCATTTCTTTACTATTAAGGAAGCCATCTCGGCAATAAGCCGCTCCAAAGACGAAATTACATTCCAAGGGACTTCTCTCCAGATCTTCCAGGACCTTTCTCCGCTTACTCTTCAAAAGAGGCGAGCCCTTCGCCCTTTAACCGCCCTTCTTCAGGCTCCAAAAATCCGCTACAGATGGCTCTTTCCCACAGCTTTGCAATTTTCCTACAAGGGCTCGCTCAGGAAAATTAGCCACCTGGAAGATGCTACCGACACCCTACATCCAGATGCTTCCAATCCCTCGTCTCTCCCGCCCTCCGAAGCAGCGGCTGATTCAAACCTGGTGGCCTCCCCTAATCCCACACAAAACTCTTGGTCGAGGGTTCCCAGATTCCAGAAGAGGAAATAGCCAGATGCGACCCCATGATGGAGCTTCCACCTCGATCCCGGCTTGCAGTCCGGCACCATGATCCAATCTATACCCTCGGGAACACAGATGAGCTTTATTCTTTAAGCAGCGGGCATTATTCCACGGACCATGCCCGGTTCCAAGGCACAATCCATCTACGAGTCCTTGGAACAAACCACTAAGATTACTCATAAGATTAGCCATGTTGGCTACACACTGTTCGATGCCCCGTTGGCCAAGGGAGGCATTAGACCTGCAAAAGGTCAGCCACCCTCAGTTAAAAGTCGGTCCTCCCGTTGGCGGCCTGAGAAAAAACCCCACAGGCAGGTTGGGGAATGGCTACACACTCCGCAACATGATGGCTGATTCCTCTACATCTCCCCCATCCCCCAAGACTCGTCAACCTCCCCGGACCTGGCCCCGGAACATCGAACTTTAAGGTTCATCTCCCTGAATGTCAAGGGACTAAATTCACCCGCCAAACGCAAGTCTATCCTACAGAAGCTTCAGAACGACGGTGCAGCTGTGGCTATGCTACAAGAAACCCATCTGCTGCTGGCAGACCACAGCCTCCTGCGCTCCCGAGACTTTCCGAAGCAACCTTTCGCGTCTGGGAACTCCAAGAGGGGTGGCACAGCTATCCTATTCGGGAGGGGCCTGAACCCTCAGATTCTGAACTCTTTAAGCTGGCCGGAGGGGCGGTACATGGCGGTGAAATGCCTATTACTAGGACAACTCTATTCTATAATCTCTGTATACGCACCCAACTCAGGCCAGGTGTTGTTCTATGAATCCCTGTGTACAACCCTCTCCCCGTTTCTGGAAGGCCAGATAGTGATTGGAGGGGACTTCAATAGGGTCCCGGACCTCTCGAAAGACAAGTCACACCCACCCAGCGCTGGAGACCTCACCATAGCCCTGGTTCTCCTACAACTATTTAGAACCTTGGGGTGGGGGATTCATGGAGCGTACTCCACCCATCCGAAATAGACTTTTCCTTTTATTCCTATGTCCACCGGACCTTCTCCAGGATAGATCTTCTCCTAGTGTCCCCACAAATCTTTACGTTTACGAACAATGTGACAATTGGCTCCAGAATCTTGTCTGATCATGCTCCGGTGACCCTGGAAATCCGAGTGCAGGAACCAGCTAACCCCCAACAGCGCAGATGGACCCTATATGATCTGATTCTCTACGAGATGCCCCTCAGGGACGCAATCGCAACCACGATCACCAACTTCTTTAAGGAGAACCCCAGTGAGGACACCTCTACCGCCAACACTTGGGACACAATGAAGGCAGTAGTGCGGGGTGAACTGATTGCGCAAAAAGCGGCCTATCATAGACACAAGCGTCAAACTCGCCAGGGCCTTGAGGAAGATCTTAAAAATGCAGAAAGGACCCATAAGGAAAAGGGCTGGACCCCTAAAACCCAGCGAGCCATCCGGATAGCACAGAAAAAGATTGAGGCCCACTATGCTGAACACACTGCCCACCAAATGGCAAAAGCAAAACAGTTTTATTATGCTAAAAACAACAAAGCAAATAAGCTACTAGTGGCCAAACTTGCTAAATCGAAGAGGAACAATACAATTGTGGGCCTGCGGGACCAACGAGGCAAGGTCCATTACGCTGACCAGGACAAACTGCAGCTCGCTGCGACCCACCTAACTCAGGTGATGACCGCTCCAGCGCTGGACATGGAGGAACAGAAGGAATACTTACGGGGTGCGGCACTTCTCCGGCTAAAAAGAACAGCCGTGACTCTCTGGAGGTGCCGATCACTGACGAAGAAGTGGACGAGGCAATAAAAGCTCTCAAATCCCGAGTCCCTGGCCCTGATGGCTATACAACCAGGTTCTACAAGATTTTGAAACCCCAGCTATTAGCACCTTTGGTACAGTTGTTTAACTCGTTTAGGACCACGGGCACCGTAACCCCGTCCATGCGGGAGTCAATTACGGTCTTACTACCTAAACCTGGGGGCGATCCGAAGAACCCTGCATCGTATAGACCCATTGCCCTGATCAACATAGATGCCAATATTTACTCTAGAATCCTGGCGTCTCGTCTGTCTCGATTCTTGCCGGAGATAATCAGTGCGGATCAGAGTGGCTTCCTCAGACACCGCTCCACGGCCGACAACATTCGAAGAGCCTTGGATCTGGTGGAACTCGCTTCCCGAGATTCCCGGGAGTTGGCGCTCTTGGCCCTGGACACGACCAAGGCGTTTGTCAAAGTGGATTGGACTTTCATGAGGCTCACCCTGGGGGCTTTTGGATTTGGCCCGGAGTTCTGCACCATGACGCTGGCAAATTACAAAGCCCCCAAAACCCTTCTTGGAGTTAACGGCACCCTCTCCTCCCCCATCAACCTAACTTGCAGAACCCGACAGGGATGCCCGATGTCGCCACTTCTCTTCGCTTTAATTATGGAACTGTTTGCCCAGCGGATCAGGTTGAATCCTGCAGTCAAAGGCTTTCAATCAGGCCCTACGCACCACAAACTGGCCCTCTATGCAGATGATGTCCTCCTGACTATCACGAAACCCTGCTCCTCCCTCCCTCAAGCCCTGGCTGAGATAACGAGCTATGGCAGGGTCACAGGCTTCACAGTTAACTACTGGAAATCAGTCGCCGTGGGAGTGGGCTTGATCCGAGAAGCCCTGGTTCCGCTGTGCCCAATACATTGGTCGACCAAAGAACTTAGCTACTTGGGAGTTCAGATCCCGGCCAGTCCAAGCGAGACTTATCGGGCTAATTTTCCCCCATTATTTACAAACTTGGAGGCAGATTTGAGACGCTGGGCGACACAGGAGATATCGCTGATGGGCCGTATTACAGCCTGTAAGATGAACTTACTACCGAGATTTCTGTATGCATGCTCCACACTCCCGGTGCCGGCCCCGGCGCCAGCCCTTCAACGCTTACAGAAGAAAATGCTGCAGTTTATTTGGAGGGGGAAAAAGCCCAGGATCCCTAAATCCACGATGCTGGGCAACGCGAAATTGGGTGGGCTCGGGGTCCCTGACTTGCAGAAATACCAAATGGCGGCTCACCTGTCTTGTATCCAATCATGGCAAGTCCTTACCAAACACCCTAGATGGGTAGACCTCGAACAAGCGCAGCTGCCCCTCCCACTACGCTTTCTCCCACATGTCCCCCCTCCGGAACGGCAACAGTGGCGGAATCTCCTGGCATCCGCCAAACACGCCATTTCGGTGTGGGACAAGCTGTTGAAACAGAAGAGGATCCTGACGGGGCTCAGCCCCCTCTCCCCAGTGTTCATGAACCCGACCTTCTCTCCTGGTCTGTCTCCCCGGAATTTTTTTTTTAAACTTATTTTTATTGATTTTACATAAATAACACAAAAGAGATAAACATTGCAACTTAGAACATCCCTTCCCCCTCCCCCTTCCCTCCCCTTGGATCGGATGAAAGTCATATTGTCCCGGGTTCTCATTATGCGTTGAAAATATCTGAAACTTTAATGTTGTGGGGACACCACTGTTCCATAAAGTCTGACTGTAGATATTGTAGTGGCCCTTCCCACTCTTTTGCAAACTTGTCTCCAGTTCCTTGGATTTTGTGGGTGATTTTCTCCATTGTTATATGGGACCATACTTTCTGTAGCCAAGTAAACGTCATTGGGGTATTCTTGTTTTTCCAATTTTGTGCTCTGGTGGTCCATGCTGCTATGAGTAGTCCCATAAAGCTTCTCCATTGTGATGTGCGATATTGTCTTGCTGTGTCATCTCTGATTCCGCAGAGCCACACCTCCTCCCCCATCAACCCCACATCTGGGAAAATTTTGCCCATTTCGTTTTTCACTTCCCAGAATGGTTGTATGCCCCTACAGTCCCACCATATGTGCCTCCACGTTCCCACTTCATCGCATCCTCTCCAGCATAGGTTAGGTGTGTTTGGGTACATCGAGTGGAGCTTCTCTGGGGTATAATGCCACTGTCATGATCTTGACCCACATCTCCCTGGTTTGTGCCGATCTGGTCATTCTGGGGATCTGTTTCCATAGGTCTGCCCACTGACTGTCCGAAGGTTCCTTCCCCAGTGTTCTGCCCCATTTTTTTCTGTATGCCCATTTGATGTTTTCCCCCTGTGAGTTTATGTATTTGTATAGCGTTGAGACCCACTTTTTTTCCCCCGTGTTGGAGATGATGTGTGTCTCGAACCCTGTGAGGTCCCTGGTTGCTGCCTCTGTGATCATCGGCGAGTTCAGCCAATATTTTAGCTGCTCATATCTATATCTGTCCCTTCTGGATATATTCTTGCCAGTAAAGCAAGATTCCAGGGATATGATTTCTTTGTCTGTGAACATTTCCCCAATTTTAGTGATACCCACCTTCTCCCAGCTATCATATGCCCCCTGTTCCATCCCTGGTGGAAATAGTGGGGTTCTACTGATTGGTGTAAAGGGTCCTATTGCTGTGGACATTATGCCTTTTTTTGGTTGGGCATCCCATGCTTCTAGCGTGGATTTCATAATTTCACTTATTCCTAGGTTCACATGTCTGTGCTGTCTCTGTTTCCAGAGGAGTTCTACCAGTGGGGTCCTCGCGACTGCTCTGTCTTGTTTGACCCATATCTGCTGTGGGTTCTCCCCCACCCACTCCCTCAGGACTCTCAGCTGTGCCGCCTGAGCGAATTTTTTGAAATGGGGGAGCGCTAAACCTCCTTCTCTGGTTGGGGCAGTAAGGACCATTCTGGCTGTTCTAGGCGTTTTCCCCTTCCATACAAAGGACAACACCAGTTTTGTTAATGATGTAAAGAACGAGTCTGGGACACCCACCGGGAGAGCCTGAAAATAATACAGTACCCTTGGGAGGACGGTCATCTTGACGGCTTGTATTCTACCCCACCAGGAAATCTGTAATGGGTTCCATCTGCCTAGCTCTTTTCGGATGTCTATGAGAAGGAGTGGGTAGTTTTCCCCATAGAATTGCTCTATTTTTTGAGGTACAATTATCCCCAGATATTTTATACCTTTCAGTACAATCTTAAGGTCCAGAAGTTTTGCTTCCCTTTCAATATTCGCTCTGTCCCCTGCCAGGATTAGTATCTCTGATTTTTTCCTATTTATTTTTAGGCCCGAAATGGCCCCGTAATTTTCTAGTTCTCTCACTGCAGATAACGTGGATTCTGGGTCCTGTAGGGTTATTAACATGTCGTCCGCATATGCGATCACTTTGTGTTGTTGACCTGCCATTTCTATCCCTTTTATGTGCACTGATTCCCGTATTTTAATTAGGAGGGGTTCTAAAAACAAAGCGTACAGCAGAGGTGAAAGGGGGCATCCCTGCTTCGTTCCTCTCGTTATCCTCACCGTGTTCGTAACCTCGCCATTAATGACTATTCTACTGGATGGGGAGTTGTAGTTCGCTCTGATGCTCGCAATATATTGTTCCCCAAACCCCATGCGCTCCAATATTTTGAACAAAATTGACCACTCCACCCTATCAAAAGCCTTTTCGGCATCTACCGACAGCAATATCGCTGGGGTGTGATTTATACCTATTTTTTCCACTAAATGGGCTAGCCCCCTTTGTGTTGTCATGAGTTTGTCTGCCCGGAATAAAGCCTGATTGGCCTTCACTTATCAGTTTAGGGAGAAGCGGGCATAGCCTCGTTGCTAGGATCTTCGTATAGATTTTTGCATCCAGATTAATTAGGGAGATTGGCCTATATGAAGCTGGGTTTTTAGGATCTTTACCTTGTTTGTGAAATAGCAGTACCTTCGCTTCATTCATAGTGGGGGTCAGATTACCGCTGTCCTTAAAGGAGTTTAGGAGCCTCGTTAGGATCGGGGTCAAAATGTCTGCATATTTTTTATAAAATGGGGCCGTAAACCCATCTGGGCCTGGGGCTTTGTTACTTGGGAGTCCTTTTATGGTTTTTCTGACTTCCTCCTCACTGATAGGTGTCTCTAGTGACTGCTTGTCCTCTTCTGATATTTTCGGGAGGTTTATGGCTTCTAAGTATGAATCTTGGGCGTTTGTGTCAGGGAATTCAGTGGAATAGAGAGTTTGGTAGTAATGTCTCAATGATTCCCCCATGTCTTGTGTGCATGTTTGGGGGTCTCCATTGGTGTCGTATATGGCTTTAATCTTTGTTTCCTTCTGTTTATCCCTCAGTTGTCTCGCCAGGAGCCGGTCTGCTTTGTTTGCTCTAATATAATATCTTTGCTTCAGATAGAGTAGGTTCTTCTCTGCGCCCTTCGTGCGGAGCATCTCTAGTTGGCCCTGTGTTTGTTTCAGTGATTTTTTTTAAAGCCTTTGTGGGGTGTGTCAGGAGTTTCTCTTGGATATCTTCGATTGATTTTTCCAGCTCTTTTTCCCACCGAAACCTTTGTTTATCTCTTGTGATTTTCAACGCAATAATTTTCCCCCTCAATACTGCTTTAAACGCATCCCAGACTGCTTGCAGCGCCACCTCCCCAGTGTCATTATGTGTAAAGTATACCTCTATCATTTCCCTTATGGATTCCCCTGTGATTGGGTCCTGGATCAGCTCCTGCGGTAGTTTCCACCTCCATAGCCCATTCTTCCTCCCTGGGAGAGTCACCTCCAGCCACAGCGGGGCATGGTCCGAGAGGGCTATTGTGCCCTTATCCAGCCCCTGGATTTTTCCCAGTAGTCCCACTGAAACCCAGAAGTAGTCAAATCTGGACATGGTGTTGTGGACATGTGAGAAGTAGGTGTACCCCCTCTGTTCACCCTTCAATTCCCTCCAAACATCGTTCAGGGCCATCTGTTCCATTTGCTGCCTCAGACATTTTGATGGTGCCCCTTGGCCATGCGCGTTCCCCGTACTCTTATCTATATGTGGATTCCATGCCATATTGAAATCTCCCCCCAAGATCACTTCCCCTTTAGCATAGTTTTCCAGTTTCGAGAGAGCATCTCTAAGAAAGCCGTCCTGTCCTTGATTGGGCGCGTATATTGAGGCGAGTGTAATGTGAAGGCCTTCAATTACTACATTGGCGAAGGCAAACCTCCCTTCTTTATCCATGCTTGAATCTAGTAGTTTAGTGTCCATTCCTTCTCTCACTGCAATCAGTACCCCAGTTTTTTTCTCCGTTGTCGTTGCCTGAGCCCATATTTTGTAGCCTTTTATCTGCATTTTCTGCTTATCCCTCGTTCTGATGTGGGTCTCCTGGAGAAGTAGTATGTCCGCCTTCTCCCTTTTAAACTGCTTTTCCAGTTTAGCCCTTTTTGTTGGGTGATTCATGCCCCTTATATTGTATGTCATTATGCGTAGCATCCCCATTATGTTAAATTTGTTTGTCGTCGCCTCGGGTCCCCTTCTGTTCTTGATTCATTTCTTTGATTCATCCGATCCCTTCCCCGCCCCCTCCCCAACATTGAACTTTAAACCAACCAAACTGTCCCCCGAGTTGGGCGAGGGTTCCTATTGACGCTAGAGCGTTGCACCCATCGCTCCCTGCCCTCCTTACCCTCGGGGGGTATGATATGGGGAGTCCTAAACCTCAGAGGTCCATTGGTCTTTGCCTAGTTCCAAGCCGTCGGTTCTTCCCCCGACCGCCATCTGCGTGTTGTCCGTTCCGTTCTCCTCCCTCACCCCGACATTAATTCCATAATTGCTGTTCCTTGTACGTACCCCTTGTTTGCAAGTTCCTGAGTTCTTCATGTAGCTTTTCTCCGGGATTCCCTCCCTGCATTAGACTTCTTTTGTGTAATTGTTTCCCAACCCATTGGTCTTCTCATTCGATCCCTCCTGTTCGATGACTCCCCCCGTTCCCTCATCTTCCTGTAGACCCAATGTGCTCATACCTTCCTCCACTGTGGTTACTCTTCTCTGTTTCCCTTCCCACGTAAATAGCAGCCCAAATGGGAAGGTCCATTTATAGCGGATTTGCTTTTCTATCAGAGTTTTCACCAGTGGGGCCATTGCTCTCCTTTTTTGGAGGGTTATCAGAGCGAGGTCTTGGTATAATTGGATGTTTTGACCGTTCATTTTAATGTGTTCCAGTTCTCTGAGGATCTGTTCTTTCTGTGGGTAGGATGCGAGAGCCGCTAGGACATCGTGTGGTCTTTCCCCTGGGGCCCCCGATCTTTTTGGACCCACTCTGTGGATTCTATCGATTCCGATTTCGTCAGTGGCTTGGGACCCCAGAATGTCTCTAAACACCTCCTTTACCGCCTCTTTCAGATCTTTGTCTAGCACTGTTTCCGCCATGTTCTTGATGCGGATGTTGGAGCGTCTAGAGCGGTTCTCCAAGTCCTCACATTGAAGTTCTAAGTTGTGCGTAAGTGCCACCAAGTGTTCTTGCGTTTCGCTAGCTTGTCTCGTGTCTTCTTCTAGTCCCTGCACCGTTTTTTCCACTATGTCCGTTCTTTCTTCTAGGTTGTTAATATCGGTTCTAATGTCTTGAACCACTTGTTTCATTTCGTGTTTCATAGTGGTAAGTTGTTCTTGGACTGTGGACATGAATTTTTCTTGTAAGTCCATGAACCAAGTTTGCATGTCTTCCCTGGTCAGTGGTTGCAGCTGTTGGGATGGTGACTCTGACTCCCCCATGGGTTCTCCCTGGGTTCTCCCCCTCGGTTGCGATGCTCCCTCAGTTGACCACATTTGCAGAATGTCTGCGCCTTGCTTCGCAGATTGGGATATCTGTTGGATGGGGTTCCCCTTTCCTTTTGCTCTTGACATGGTGGCGTGATCCGTTTGACTGCCTATGGGGCTACCGTGCCTTCTTGTAGCCCTCCGGATGGCCCTTCTCCCGATCCTATCCTCTGAGATGTCTCAGTGAGCGGGGGGGTTCTCGAACTAGGCAGATTCGCAGTCTGCGTATCCTCTCCTGCCCCCGTCGGGTCTCGATGTCTGTCTAATTGGGGTGGGGGCAGTTTCCCCTTACTTTAGTGTCCTCCCGCTCTTTGCCCCCTATTTAGTGGGGGGGGGGTTCTGCGCAGAGGATTCCTTCAGGCCTGGGGGGATCCCCGATCCATCTGATGCCGGGGGGGCTCCCGCGTAGCAGGGAATATCTTGTTATGTAGGTCTTCCCGGCCTGCTTCCCCCTTTTTTTTACTTTCCGACTCCTTTTCCTGAGTCCCCCCCCCCCCTCCGGGGCGTAGATCAGCGGGCGGGTGGTTTTCTCCCCCCCCCCCCCTTGATGGCTCACCTTTCTTCTTCCGTGCTGTTTCAGGGCGGCCCCCGCTTCTCCTCACCTGCGGTCCGCCCTGTGCGCGCTGCTCTCTCCCTGCGTTGCGGCTCCTCCCCGGTGCCGCGGCTGTCGCTGTGTTTCTTTCCCCTGCGGCGCTCCTCGGCAACGGCTTTTTCCCTCCCGGCCGTGTGGTCCTCTATGGCGCTGGAGCGTCTCCTTAGGCACCGATGGGGGAGGGGCCGGTCTGCTCTCTCCACGGGCCGCGCCTGCGTTCATCCGTGGCGCCGATTCCCCGTCAGGGGGGGGGGTCTAGCAGTCAGGGGGGGAGATCGACGGTCGGTCACGGCTTCGATCGTGCTGTTTTTGCCGGCCCAGGCGGAGCGTGGATTAGCTGCGACTCCTCACCCCGGCGGCCATCTTGGAATCACCCTCCCCGGAATTTTAAGGCCTGGATTGCAGGAGGCCTAGAGACCCTGGGTCAACTTTTTGAAGGGGGCCAACCCTGCACCTTTCAGCGATGCAAAGAACTCTTTGGGATCCAGGAACGAGATAGGTTCACATATACCCAGCTACGCCACCGGTGCACCCATCCACAGACTCGCCAGGTGGCTACTCGTCCCCCCATAGCCATCGAATTGACCCTTAAGGAGCTTCCGCCCCGAGGAAGAATCTCCACTCTGTACAAGCGCCTCCAAACGGACTTCCTAACCTCCAAGACCCGGTATATGGCCCTATGTGAGGCGGACCTGGGCCATCAGATTGAAGACCAACAGTGGGTTGACATCTGGTCCCGGGCTCACATCTCATCATGCATCACGAATAGAGAGTGCGCCTACAAGATCCTCCTCCGGTGGTACTACCCTCCCCTAAGACTCCACCACATGAACTCCACGATCAACCCTCAATTCTGGAGGCAGTGCGGCCAAATAGGCTCCTTCTTCCACATGTGGTGGTCCTGCCCCAAGGCCCGAGCCTTTTGGAAACAATGCCTGGCGACGATAGCGGACATCACTCGGGTGCGACTGCCCTTGGCCCCCGAGCCTATCCTCCTTGGAGCACCGATCCCCAGGATCTACCCCAGGTCTGGCCCCAAGGCCAAACCATTGTCACAATGGCTACTTGCGGGTAGGAACGTGATAGCCCGCACCTGGAAAACGACGGAAGGCCCTCTCATGCCTTTCTGGTGGATGAAAGTCTGGGACATCCTGATCGCCAAGAAGGTGACGGCTGCCGGAGCAGGCACCTTGCATCGCTTTCGCAACATCTGGGGTCCGGTATTGGAGTTTGACCAAAGGTTCCCAGCCCTGACTTTCAAGCCCCAACTGGCCAGGAGAACTATTCGGGATGGAGACCCCCTACAGGGAAGTGAAGAAGGAACTTGAGCCCGAGGGGTGGGGTGGGAGGAGCGTCAAATGGTATTACTGTATGCTACATGTCGCAAGTGATTAAGCTTTGTATTGCCATAACCTGCCTGTTTAAAATAAACACGTTTAAAAGAAAAAAACGAAAATGTGGGTCATGTGTCGCCTGTTAGGTCAAAGGTGTGGGTCTCAAACAGTGAATTATTCCATCAGAAGTATTTTACTGGAGCCTGCTTTCTACTAATGCAAACATGAAGGGTAAGAAACCTCAGTGTTTGGTGCAAACCTAAATCACTATTGAGCACCTTTAAGGCAAAGTGAAGGGTGTCATGCGCTGTGAATCTGTATTTTTTATATAACTCTTCCTTGCTTAACCACTGTTTACACAGATCTCACTCTAACATAACCCCTCTTTTCAATAATTGCAGTTAAATTAATGAGGTGTGCTGGGACAAGTGGGTGTTCCCTTGGAAAACAGGTACCGCATAGACTCTTAACCTGCCTGCTCTCAGGTAGGTTATGTTATGTAATGTTATTAGGATTTGTGCCGTACAGCGCTGCTATACGCAAGGTCTCCAGGCACTCTGGCAGATCTGGAAGAGTGGTTGGATTTGATTAGGTCGGGGTTTGGGGTATAGAACAAGGCAGGGTTGTAGTGCTGTTGTGTTGTGTTGCATATCAGAAGTACCCTGAGCTATGCATGCTTGTAAAATTTCTAGTTGTAAAGTATAGGAGGCATTAAAGGCTTTGTGTCCAGAGGGGCAGCCTCATGCCTATAGTGTGGGTGTGTGTTGGCCTTGGGCTGAGCATGTCAGTTGTATTTAGAAGTGTACTTTTGTGATGTTTGAAGTATGGGTAGAGGGTCTTTTTAAAAAGAAAAAGGAAAAAAAGCTTTGTACAAGTGGCTGGTCTGCATATATGTGTTGAGTCCGGTGTATAGAAATCGAGGGTTAGTCAGAAGACCTGTGGGTGTTCTTTAGGTGTTCTAGGGATTTAAAATGTTGACTGGCAAGTATGCTGTTGTCTTAGGTTGTGTCTGCGCCTGAAGGTCAATCTTTTGAGGAGTGCCATATTCTCTACTTCGTGGGTGTTAGTTAAACTTTTGGTTCTGTTAAGCTGTTTTTTTAAGCTAACTCAATTGCCTATGTTATTCTTCTCAGGTAGCAGCTGTCTAGTGATCTGCAACCATATTGAAGGAAGAACACTAAGCTAATTATGCTGAAACATGTAAACTGGCTCCCATTATCCCTTCGCCTTGAGGCGTACGTGTACATTTCACAAACTTGAAAAAAACAATTTTTTCAATAAGCATTTGCTTTGAACGCCACCTAACCTATAAATTTGCTTCCAGCTAACTCTCGTGTAAGCCACCTGAACTACCTTCCACCATTTTCTGTCTTGGAAAGCACCCTGAAGCCTTCAGCTCACATTGTTTTGCAAAAATATCAAAGAAAATATTATCAATGATGCTATAGTTGGGGCGTGGCCAACGGGCTCAAAATGGAGTCATGATCCTTTTGAGCTCCCGGGCCGCCGGCAGAATCCTTCAATATCCTGCAGATTGCTGCTAAAGAGGCGCTGGGCAGTTGCATCAAATGAGAGCCGACAACTGCAGCTATGACCTCCTGAAGTTGCGAAACATTGCACTAACCAGATCCGGAGAAAATCTGTGAGGAAAATATCGACGCCGGCGCTGACGAGAATCCAAGTTGGCCGCCGAGCGCTAGGAGAAAGGAACGGTCACGACGGACTGATTACCCCAGAGACGGATAGAGCGCTGTGTCGGAGAACCGCTGGGAGCCCAGCGAGGCGCGCATGAGCCCCTGTCAGTTACTTGTCTCGTCACCATCCACGCCGGAAGCAGCAGGGGCGGGCGAGGCCACGCGAGGACAGCAGACTCCTGGCCAGAGACCCAGCAGACCCGCCACAGATACGAGCGGGTGAGCCCTGGTTTCCCCGCTCGGCGACTGGAACAGGAGACTGGGAGCGGAGAGGACCCAGGAGACTGCAGCCTCGAGCACTGGCGAACCGCGTCACAGCGTCACTACCTCCTGGTCTGAAACGAACACTCGCGGGCGCTCCATTTATCTTTGAGCGCCCGCAGATATCCTGCAAGTCACGCCGGTAAGGAGAGGGGGAGGGTGGGGGCACGGCGCTGCACTGAAGGCGACATGAATACACTGGGAAAGACTGCCAGAACGGCGAGAGAGGTAAAAGGGCGGATCCTGAAATAAAAGGCAGCCAATAAATCGAAACGAACTGCCATTAAAGCAAACGGCACCCTGAGAGGAACGGAACACAAAGACTGCAGAATGAGACACAGGAGGCTGAATAGACTCTGGAACTGGCTAAATGGGAAGGGAATAGGCCTCCACACCTAGTGTGACCGACTGAGACATCCCCAGGCAATCTGTGTGACTGCAGCACAGGGGTAGAAGGAAGCTGAGATCCCATAACCAGCCCAGCAACCGAAGACACCCACTGGTGGTGCAGCGCACAAACATAAAGAATAAGGAGCCACACAGTGCATCACATGTCTGAGATAGCAATCTCCCAGCAAATGCAATTAGCAGCGAACGGACCACCCCATAAGACGAAACGGAACACTAAAGTCCGCATCCTAGGCAATAATAAGCCGGCAAACAGCTGCCACAATGGGCAAGGATAAGATGACACCAACAAAAAAGGTGGACAACCAGAGCACTATGGAGCAATTCACAACTGCTACCCTGCCTCCGCCAACGGAACTAAATAGACCGGAAGGCACACAAAATCCTGAAGAAACACTCTCCCTGAGGGATGTGATGACCGCCATTGCCAATTCACGGACCTCCATGGAAGTCAAAATGGATGGCATCTCTACAGAAGTTTCCCTGTTGCGGCATGATCTTCAGAAACTCTCATCCTGCACAGGAGAGGCTGAAACCCGCATATTGGTCGCGGAAGACAAGCTGAGAAGTATGGGCCAGCAAATGAACAGAGCGCTAGAACGCATTAAGGTACTGGAGAGCAGGGTGGAGGAGGGAGAGGGCAGGTCAAGAAGAAATAACATCCGCATTCTTGGGCTGCCCGAAAATGCTGAAGGAGAGAGCATGGAACTCTTCCTGGAACAATGGCTTGTCGAGCTATTTGCTCCCAAGACCCTGTCGACACTGTTCTCAATAGAAAGAGCACATCGAGTCCCAACAGGCATGCTGATACCTGGAAAACAACTGAGAACTGTAGTAGCGAAGATCCTTAACTACAGAGATTGGGGTGCAGCGCTGCAGATGGCTAGGACAAAAGGAGAGATAACACACAATGGCTCAAGGATTGGCTTCTTTCCAGACTTTACTAGAGAAGTGCAGAAGATGAGGCAGTCCTTTGACTCCCTCAAAAAGCGCCTACAGACACTGAACGTAAAATATGGCCTCCTGTTCCCTGCGCAATTGAAGATATATCATAATGGCACCACAATACACTTCACTGACCCCAAAGAGGCATGGACCTGGGCTGAAAGAAACCTGAAGGGGGAATGGAATCCACACAAACAACAAGAAACAAGAAGGAACAGGCCATGCCGAAATGAACCACCAGATAGACCAGACCATCAAGAACAGGAAGAGATACCCCAGAGAGAAGATGAATAACTGCAACGATAGATGAAAGACGACAGAGCACATGGCACACATGAAACGTAACTTGCCCAACACAAACGGCATCCGGAAACTAATTTCTGGCGGCCCACAGACCAGCACGGCACAATCCCCCACAGCAGCAAGTGCATACAGAGGTATTCTCAAACCAAAGAGACCTAAGCACTTAAAATTAGTTAGAGTAGATAAATGTTTTGTTCAATGGGCGACAGATGCTTCAGTTGGGGAAGGAGTATGGGGAGGGGGAACTGGGAGTTACACAGGTATCCAAATGACACCTGGCCCATCAAGGCCACTTCGAGCATGACATACATGAAGATCGCAAGAGTCAATCATCCGCATACGGCAAGGAACCCAGTGAACAATGGCTACAGCTGCAAATACGTAAAAAAAAACTTGCCTTCATGACATGGAACGTGAATGGCCTGGGAAACAGTATAAAGAGAAGGCTAGTAACACAATATATAAACCGGCATGATCCGGATATAGTGATGCTTACCGAAACTGGAGGGCACGAACTGCCAATTCTTCAAGAGAACCAAGTATAAAACAGCAGTTCACGCAGGCTTCTCCATGGGCTCGAGGGGAGTTTTAATATTGATAAACAAAAGAACCCCGATAGACATAACGAAGGTAATCCAAGATCCGGGGGGCAGATTTGTGTTTGTGCAAGGCACACTATGGAACGAAACCATAGCTACAATGGCGATCTATTCACCCCCAGCACTAATGACGCCTCTAATTGAGGAAATCACACCGATAATACTAAACAACCCAACGGATACACTGGTGATGGGCGGAGACTTCAATGAAGTGATGAGCATTATTGAAGATCGCACACATCAAAGAGGAAGAAATCCGACACTGCCGACCAAGCTGGCTAGCTTTGCGTCAGCACTGGGCCTGAAAGACGAATGGAGGGACCTCCATCCAGGGGAGAGACAATTCTGTTTCCACTCGGGTGCACACGGGTCAATGTCCAGGATTGACTACTTTTTCCTCCCCGGTGAAAATGTGCACAAAGTAATTGAGGCAACTCTGCAGCCCCGAGGAATATCGGATCACTCCCCACTCACGATGCTGCTCGAGACAGAAAGACCCCAACCTCCACCGAAGTGGCGATTGAATGCATACTATCTAGGATTCCCGGAACTAACAGAGAAAATCCAAGAAGCAACCACAACGTACTTTGAATTAAATCAGGATTCCGTGGATGATGCAGAAATAGTATGGGAAGCATATAAGGCAACTCTAAGGGGTGAAATTCTGAGCTGGACTTCAGCACACAAAAAATCACACCAGCGAGAAGTGGCAGAAGCAGAGGGGAAGCATGCTGAGGAGAACTTCATAAATTCCGGAACAGGGGAAGACAACACATCTCTACAAGTGGCACAAAAGAAACTATACAACATTGCGTTAACATGCGCAAAACAGGCACACAGAACTATGCGTGCAAGTATATATGAAACATGAGACAAAGCCAGCAGGATGCTGGCATGGTTGGAAAAGAGAGAGGAGAGCCACCTCCAGGTGCGCCAGATAGGCATCACAAACACTGAATGGGTCTCAACAGACTCGGGCATCACGAAGGCGTTTGCAACCTACTATGAAAGACTATGCCCCGCCGACGACCCCGCTGGACCCCAGCATATTGGACACAATGACCATCCCAGCACTAAACGAAACCCAGAGGCTGAATCTTGAAGCTGTAATAACGGAGGAGGAACTGATGACAGCCATCTCCCAGCTCCAGAATGGGAAACCCCCGGGGCCCAATGGCCTTCCAGTGGAAATATGGAAGAAAATTGGCACCGGAGAAGTGGCGCCACACATGCTTAAAATGTTCTTACAGGCAAAGGAGAAAGGCATCCTACCACCGGACCTAAGGAAAGCCAACATAGTAGTGATACACAAGGAAGGTAAACCTCCAGATGCATGCAGATCGTACCGTCCAATCTCTCTCATCAACACCGAAGCCAAAATACTGGCAAAGATACTGGCCAACAGATTGCAAACAGTGATACCATCCCTGGGCCACCTGGACCAATGCGGCTTCATGCCACAAAGATCCACGCGAATGAATATTCACAGACTTCACTCTGCCATTGAAAGATCACCCACTCTACAGGACCCACTAGCATTGCTTACTATCGACTTCGAGAAGGCCTTTGATTCGGTCCATTGGGAGGCCCTGTGGCTCATTATGGGCAGAATGGGATTTGGAGAGCAATTCACAAACTGGGTTAAACTCCTATACAATGCCCCGATAGCAGAAATTAGAGTCAATGGCTGGTTCTCACGCACCACAGCTCTTGGGAAGGGTACCAGACAGGGATGTCCCCTCTCTGCGATGTTATTTGCACTCGCAATTGAACCACTAGCGATAATGCTAAGAGAGTCCCTGGATTGGAGGGGGCTCCACTGGGCACAGAACTGGGAGGACAAGGTGTCCTGATATGCAGACGACCTCCTAATCTACCTAAGTGACCCAGCAGCCTCCTGTCCCATTTTCATGAATATACTAAAGACAAATGGGAATTTTAGCGGGTTAAAGGTAAACTATGATAAATCTCTGCTGTTTCCGATTAAGGGAATCGATGCAGCGACCCTAGATAATTGCCTATTTAAGACAGAGAAAGAGCAGTTCCGATATCTCGGGATACGAATCACGACAGACCTAACACAATATATAGAAAAAAACCTGTATCCATTGAGGGATAGATTCGTAAATGACGTAAGGCACTGGATGACCCTTCCGCGCACCCTGCTAGGGAGAGCTGCCTTATTCAAGATGTTGGCTCTCCCCCGGTTTTTATACGCCCCGCAGAACGCACCACTATACATACCTAAAATAGATTTCCGCAAAATAGATGAATCACTTAGGAAATTGCTGTGGGGAGGGGGGCCTGTTGTGCACAAAGTACGTCAAGTACCATTGAAAGTAAGAGGTCAACTAAGGGAGGAATTGGATTGTTTGGTCAGCAAAGGAGTGATTGAGCCAGTGATGGCCACTGAATGGCTATCTCCCATCGTTTTGGTTACCAAGGCAAATGGAAAATTGAGATTGTGTGTTGATTTGCGCAGCCTAAACCAGAGCATAGTTGTTGAGAGGCATCCGTTGCCAAACATTTCAGAGACTCTTTCCACATTGGGAGAGCCAAAGTTGTTTTCCATTAATGACCTGTCATCAGCCTATCATCAGGTTCCTTTGTCCAAAGAATGCCAGCATTTGACTGCTTTCATCACTCCTGAGGGTGTTTTCAAGTAGAACCGCATGCCATTTGGACTGGCCTCTGCGGCATCTGTTTTTCAGAGAATAATGGAAGAGGTGCTCAGGGGTCTCAAAAAAGTGACTGTTTTCCAGGATGACATTCTGATTTTTGCTAAGGATGAACTTGGGCATAATGAGATGTTGAGGGCTGTTTTGGTCCGACTCAGAGAAGCTGGTTTGACTGTTCAGAGGGAGAAGTGTAAAATTGCTGTCAAGGAGGTGGACTACTTAGGTCATAGAATTTCATGTGATGGTATTTCTCCTAAGAGATCTCATGTAGATAGTATTAGATGTGCTCCCCAACCACAGGATAAAGAGCAGCTGTGCTCGTTCATGGGGTTGGCGGAGTATTATCATAAATTTGTTGATGGTTTTGTTGCTTTGTCATCCCCATTGAGAGATTTACTAAAAAAAAGGCACACAGTATGTGTGGTCTGATGAGTGTCAGAATGCTTTTCAAAGAATCAAAGAGTGTATTGTTACAGCACCCTCTTTGGGCGGGTTTATTGCTGGTAGAACGGTTTTGGCTGTGGATGCAAGTACTTTGGGTCTTGGTGCTGCACTGTCCCAGTATGATTCCGGAAAATCTGAACATGTTATTGCCTTTGCCTCTCGACCTTTGAGGGGGGGGCGGAAGGAAATTATTCAGTTGTGGAAAGAGAGGCATTAGCAGTCTCATGGGCTGTTGCGCATTTCAAATTCTATCTCTGGGGTCAAACCTTCACTGTAAGGACGGATCACAAACCTCTGGTCCAATTGTTGGGCAGTGTGGAATGGGCAAAAGGGTCGCCTAGGATATCAAGATGGATGGTTGATCTTCAAGCTTATGATTTTAGGATTGTGTATATACCTGGAAAGGAAAATATTGTAGCAGACTGTCTGTCAAAGCTACCAGTACAAGACAAGAACTCTAAGGAGGTGAATTCTGATTTTACCTTGGGTATCTGTGAAGTTGAATATAATGCCATAGGAAGAGAAGAATGGGAGCGTGCTGATGATGCAGATAAAATGTTGAAACAAGTTAAATTGTGGACAAAAACGGTTTGGCCCAGGAAAGACATGGTGGAGAAGAAATATGACTGCTACTTTGGTATAAAAGAGGAGTTGAGTCTGTCAGAGGATGGGCTTCACCTCAGGAAAGGGATGAGGGTGGTTCCCCCCTGTGATATTAGATCCAAGTTGGTAAACATTGCACACCACGGGCATCTGGGTATGGGAGGCATGAAAAGGCATCTCAGGCAATCCTTTTGGTGGCCAGGAGTTGACAGTGAAGTGGAGAAGTGTGTGAGGTTTTGCAAAGAATGTGAAAAGAGTGACAAGAGTAAGGTCATTGGTGAAACTCCTATAAGGCCGGTGAGCGTTCCAGGAGAACCTTGGAGGAAGGTTGCCGTGGACTTGATGGGTCCTCTGCAGGAGTTGGGAGAAGATCTCAAATATTTGATTGTGCTTGTTGACTACCACTCGAAGTGGATTGAGTGGAAGGCAGTTTGGGAGGCTACCACCTCTCAGATGATTTTATTTTTTGAAGAGGTATTTTATAGGGAAGGGTTTCCCACGGAACTGGTATCGGATAATGGGGTTCAGTTCTGTTCTGACAGGATGATGGAATTCTTCAAAAAGTTTGGCATAAAGCATTACAGGACGGCCCTCTACCAACCCAGGGCAAATGGTCTGGTGGAGAGGGCGAATAGATTTATAAAAGGGGGTTTGCAGTTGGCAATGGCATCAGGTTTAAAATGGCAGACGGCTTTAAGGGAGATGGTGTGGAACTATTGCACAACTCCGCACACTGTTACCAGAGTCTCACCTCTTATGTCTCTCAAGGGTAGGCAACCGGGGACAAAATTATGCCCGGGTTGGTTAGACTCGGCGAAGAGTGTACATGTGAACAGGGATAAAATTATGACACTCATCAGAGAGGCTCAGAATGAGTACAAGGAGAGGTTTAATTCTGTAAGAAAATTCAAGGAAATGTTGTGGAAGGAAGGTGATTGGGTTTATGTCAAGAATCCCAGGATGTCTCCAAAATGCATTGAGAATACATTTATTGGCCCAAAAGAATTGCTGTGATAGGAGGTAATCTTGTCATCATGGAGGGAGGAGAATGCTGGTCCATGTCAAGATTGGTCAGGTGCAATAATAATGGTGAGGCAGAGGATGGTGAGGAATTTGAAGAGAGCAGTGACAATGAGCTGTTGCACAAACCAAGTGTGAGCAGGAACTTAAGTGTACAATATAATTTGAATACAAATTTGGAGAGGATCAGAAACAAACCTCTCAGGTTAAAAGATTATTATCATGAGTGAATCTGTCTTTATGATAAGGGAGGAGATGTGTTGGGGTTTGATCCAATTGGTTTTAATTACATACATATAGATGTTAAATAGTGGTGGAATGACAAGTGGTATGTTCTGCACTCTATACATTATGATGTTGTAAGATTCTGTATTGAAGTGTTATTCTTCTTGTTATGTTCTATATGTGGGCAGTTGGAGCCTACCTCTGAAGGAGGTGCCTGCTGTCATTATGAGCTCTTACTTAATAAAGTACTGAAAGCTTACATCGTGCCCGGCCCTTATTCTCAACAACACGCACTCACTGCAAGCGAAATAGACCTCCCAAATGTGCCAGAGTGCACCCTGATCGAGAGAAACATAGTGATGGAACTAATTGAACACAAAGTAACATCTACAATGTACAATGCCATCAACTTGTTTGCCACGAAGAAGCTTATAGAACTTAAAGAGAAATGGGAAAGAGATGTGGGTCAAATACAAGCAGAGGACCGGACAGTGGCTCTTATGTGCTCCCGAGAATCGGCAATCTCAGCCAGAATTAGGCTGATCCAGCTAAAAATCCTACATCTACTATCCCAGAGAGGCTTTGCACCAATGGGGCAGGGCGACGGACCCTAACTGTTTAAGATGCCATCACCCGAGACTAACCTTCTTCCACATTTTATGGGAATGTCCGCAGATACAAGACTTTTGGCAACAATGCTGCGATAGACTATCAACAGTACTTGGCCGCGAAATACCGATGGACCCCAAACTCCTGATACTGGGAATAGATGCGGATATAGAACTATCAAGATTTGAAAAACTCATGTTTGCAACAACCACAAGTCTTGCCAAAAGAAATATAGCTCAATTGTGGGGCTCAGCCGCACCACCACAGTACGGCAAATGGGTAACGGATGTAGACATGTGTGTGCCAATGGAAGCGAGAGTGTACACCACAAGGGGGCGCCCAGAGAAAGCGGCCAAGATATGGCAAAGGTGGGAGGACAACTGAAGGCAAACAAAGAAGAGCCATAGAGACACTGAACGCCGAGCAGTGAACTGATACAAGCGATCGAAACGAACTCAAGGACTATTAGATGTAACAACTCTACAATATATGCGAAGATGAGCCAGATGCCAGGAAGAAGTGTATACCTGCGTGTTTAAATGTAGTGACTAAGTGTTAATTATTTACCTTTGTTGTGTTTTGTTTATACCTATAAAACAATAAAATATTTTATTTTTAAAAAAAATGATGCTATAGTTATTCCAGTTTATTTTAAGGTCTGCATTGCGAGTCAGTGAGCTCTGTAGACAAACTTGGTCACCTGATTTGTATTGTAGGAAGGACCCTGTTCAATATGTCCTTGGAATGTATGTTTTATCTTTTCAAAATTCACATTTTTCAGAAACTGGGATTGTGGAGTCTATATTTATTTCGAAATTGAGATATTAACTGTACAGATCCACAAGCTATCAGTAGATTACAGTTATTTTAACATGACATTGGTCAACAATACCAGAACCTTTTGCCAGTTCATCTGCAATAGCAGTTAATAAGAAAAATCAAAAGCAACTTGACTGCAGTTAAGGAGAGGAGGAGGAATCTCCACAATCCAGTAAGTAAAAGCACACTTTAAAGTTGAACAATGGATGCAATGGTCAATTAAGAGTTTACTAGTTGTATTGTTTATAATTGTTCTTATATGACGTGCTTAATACCTGAGAATGGTTTCTAAGCACGGGATTGGGATTCAGATCTATGTTGCGTTGCGTTTTCTTTCTTCCAAGACAAACACGTAGCTTTTGGTTGCAGTAAACCACTTCTAAAACTTAGGCTGGTAATCAGAATGGAATATGTGGTCACAATTGACCAGAGATTGGTAGAATGGGTAACTAAATCCCTGGTGGTGCAGTAGCAGAAAACCCTTGTGTTTAAAACCTGCGCCCACCATAAATGGACCAACTGTAACTTCATAGATTTCCATGTGGAAGTATTGTAATAGGTTTGAGTGCAGTCAATCTTAACGGATTGGCCATTGTCCTTTGATTTTCTGGTAAGAATTTCTTCTTTTATAGCACTGAGGAGTTGTTTTTCCACTAAGCGTGTGGCTCAGAATTCGGGCAATAACAGCTGGGATTGCTCTTTCTTATCAACCACTTCAAAGGTTTTGCTAATGTTATGTAAGAATTTAACTTTCAAGCTAAATCTATCTAACTTGTGAGAACCCCAGAACTTTTTCGCTGGACTGGATTATTTTCCCTATACCTCAGTGAGTGGGAACCTTTTTCTGCATCTCGCCGCCATATTCTGGTCTCTGGGTTGACCTTTGCTGTGGTCTCACAGGTACTTCAAGGAGTTCCTCAAGGGGCTCTTCAGGACTTTCCTGCCGGTGAAGGCTCCTGCCCCGGCGGAAAGC
The DNA here is from genome assembly GCF_040938575.1 of Ambystoma mexicanum. NCBI lineage: Eukaryota > Metazoa > Chordata > Amphibia > Caudata > Ambystomatidae > Ambystoma > Ambystoma mexicanum. The sequence continues at coordinate 576,458,326 of NC_090935.1, forward strand.
ACAATGTTGGGAGCTCAATGTTGTGCTAACTAAGATCATGGGAGCACCCTTCAAACCTATGCATCACTCTCCGCTCAGGTTTCTCTCATGGAAGACGGCTTTCTTTGTGACTATCCCCGTGGCCAGGCAGGTTTGGGAGACTCGGGCCCTGTCTTGTGAGCAGCCTTGCTCGTCTTTCCACGCTTCAAGGGTGGTACTGCGTACACACCCCACCTTTATGCCAAAGGTACCATCGGAATTCCACCACAACGAACCTTTGGTGTTATGTGCCTTCTTTCTGAATCCATCGTCACCGACAGAGAGGGCCTTGCATTCGCTGGACGTTGATTGTGCATGGAAATTCCACGTTCCACGTACAAAAGATTTGCTTAAGACTTCTCAGTTGTTCGTCAACTTTGGACCTGCAAATGGGGGAAAGGCCTTGTTGAAGGCTTCAATCTCCAGGTGGCTCTCCGGCGACATCATGCACTGTCATCACTGGCTAACAGGCTGCTGCCAGGCCATCTGTGAGCCCATTACACCAGAGCCATCGCAGCAGCGACAGCATTTCTCTCTGGTGTGCCCCTGCTTGATATCTGCAGGGCTGCTACATGTAGGTCCACACACACACCTTCACAAGGTTCTGCTGTGTCAACAGAGATTCCAGGCAGGAGTCCTTGTTTCTGTTGAGCCTTGCCACCTCCTGTCGTTGTGTATATGTACTTCTGTCTAATTGTTATTCATGAGCATGTGAATCCATGCCAGACCCCATGCTGGAGAAGGTAAAAGTTACTTACCTGTAACTACTCTCCAGCATGCAAACCTTCCCTCCTTCCCGTCTGTGGCTCTTTTTAGTTCATTCTGCCACTTTACCTACTAAGCAAATCTGAAGATGGCCACCAAGGGTGGATCTTAGGGAGAGGACTGTCATTGGACGGGGGCAGTATGACCCAAAGGCCAGTGATTCGTTCAGGGGAGAAATACAGTTTTAAACTGAAAGTGAAACTGTTTTTTCTTTTACTGAGGATTCCCAGCCTGACGACAGGGAATATTCATGAGCATGTGAATCCATGCCAGACCATGCTGGAGAACAATAGTTAAATGTAAGTAACTTAAACCTTTTTGAACTTAACAGAACATTGTTGGCACAGAACACTTTTAACTGTTTACTTTGTTGGAATTACACCTTTGGACTTGAACACATTTTTTTTTAGTTGGAAACAGAGACATTTACCTTGCACCTTTGGATTGTGTATGTTAGTGTGAGGGTGAGATATAGTTTGGGACAGGTCAGCTTGATTTAGTTTCATAAGCAGGGACACTCTTATTAGGGTTGGGACAGATAGGTCTTTATCCAAACCCATTTTTATTTTAATATAAATTGCTAATTTGGAGAACATTACAACTTTGTGTCCGCCTCTCATTTCTGACCCCTCACAGAGCACAGTTGGACGAGCCGTTGGAGCCATCACTGAAGGAGTGTGGCTAGCTATTTGTCTGGTGGGGGTCATTGGTATTATGCATGTGGGACAAAAGAGAATTAAGCAACTAACCTCTGCTTGAATAGCTATATGCCTATTATTAATGGAACACTGACACAGCATTAAAGAAAAGGTTTCCAGATTAAGAGGTTTTCTATGGCCAAGACCTCCATGAAAAACTAGTTCTAAACCGGTCATCAACCTGTTTACTAACTTGAAGAATTAGCCCAATATTGTTTGCTGAAAGATGCTTTTGGAGGCATGCAGTTTGATTTGTTTGGATGACATCAGGCACACTGTTTGCATGCTCTCGAATATCAACATTTAAGTCCTGATTGATCAAAGAAATGGGGTCAATATCTATATTGGATGGAGCTTTCTTAGTTTCCGAGATCGGATCTGCCCTACGAATGCCTCTCAGAAGTGTCATGGACATCAGCTGACTAACGTGTCAGCAGCTTACTTACATGACTTGTAAGGACGGCCCGTGTTCCATTGGGACTAAACAATTTCTCTGATTCTATGCTGCAGAATGCATTTGTAGGTTTTGTTGAAAGAATGAAAACATTCTGACAAATCCAGGTTCCATAACCAAAGAATAATTTCCATACCGACCATACATACATATCGTCATTAAGAAATGCAAGTGCAAATGGGGGTAAAGGATAGGAAGGGCAAAGGGAGTTATGCAATTTAACCTTGCAACTCGCCCCCCCCCCCACCTCTACCCCATTCAAAAGAAGAAGAAAAATAAAATAAACTACAATTTTTCATTATTATGGAGTTTAATTTTTTCGGAGTACAAAAATGACCTAGCTGTCGGTACTTCATGGCGCAAAGAAGAAAATCCATAACTTAGTCTGATTATCTGTCCTGTTTTTATTTTTTACTGTGCAGGTAGAGTGGTTTCGGTATATCTACTTCTCAGTTATAGCTAGCTCGTCGATGTCACAGTCATGCAAAAACAGACGGACACGTAATGAGATTACAATACATTTAATTGACTTTAAAATTGACTGTAACCCAAGAAAGACATTCTTAATGGCATGCCTGTGTTTCCAACCTGGGAAAAAATTAGTGATGAGTGTATTTACTTCTATGGCTACAACTGTGGCAGTACTTATGACCTACATCTGAAGAGAAATTAATTAATTTCAAATTGTTTTTTTTATTTTTTATTACAGAACCTCATTCTTGGAAGCAGAGTCAACTGGGCAGAGGATCGAAAACTAAGAGAGATTGTGTTGAAACTGGAGCTGAATGCAGATACTATCGGAATGGGATGAAATTTGAAGAATTTTAATTGGCTCACTTGTGTGTGTGTGTCATGTACTAACTGTTGCTTCTCTGGGGGTGTTTTGAAAACCTACAATCTTAACATAAGCAAAGGTGTGAGATTACCAGGAGTGTTTCACTTTACAAAGGATAATCTCATATTTTTAACATGCCAATAATCCTGGGCTGTAATTAACCTGTTGATTTTTACCAAGTATGCAGTCAAAGTATTGGTTTTTAAAATGTAATGATGCATTTTGATCCTTTTTTAGTTTATTTCATTAATTGTAACTGCCTTTTTAAAAAACATGTTGTTGTTGAACTTTATCATACTCGATTTTAAAGAAAAAGTACATTAATTTATTTGGACACAACATCTGTAATTTTGTTGCAAATTTGGAATTACTGTTTTTCATCTTACAATAATTATTCAGAAGTATTACGGTAAAGAAGGTTTTGCCTGTGTTCTGTGGACATGTTGCAGAATAATGTGTGTCTTTTGTGCATCTTGTTGCTAAAGTGCTGTCATGTTTTAAACTGGCCTCTTCATTATTGAATCTGCGTGCTTGTTGCTAGGAAATTCTTGAATTGACGTAACCACTGAAGATACCTCAGGGGAGCCTTTTAATTTATACATTTTTTAACTATAGAATAAGATCAACCATATGCAAACCTGTATTTTGACTGTGATAGCCTTGAAAACCTGCAAGAAGCACGAAACACATGTAGGTTATGTTTTGTTGACGATCAATTGCACATCATGAGTACCAACATATGAATCGGTGGAAATGTTTGCATCTAGACAGAAACCCAATGAACCATAGAAAACAGTCTTCTAAGTGATATCTCTAACCCTACTTGCTTTTATTTTTTTGTGTGCTTTAAAAGCAAATGATGGTATACTGAATAGTTAAGTGCTACCTAGTTCCCCTACCATACATTTAACGAAAGGGAGTGGAGGGGAATAATGCTCACTTTTGGATTAAAAGAGCAGCCTCACCGTTCTGCGACATGTGGCCCACCTATCCTGACGAGCCCCCAGATTCACCTGAAATTAATTACAGAACCAACTCATCTGGGGCTATGGGCATAACATCCTCCCTGTGCAAAAGTTGCTGGTTACACTCGATGACGCACCGCAGACCTCACATGACACGTGGAGCAGCGAATTGCGCTTGACCCTCACTGATGCTATGTGGAAAAGGATTTGCTTACATACACGCAAGCTCTCCCTAAATGCCAGATTTATGTGCATGCAATATAAACTCTTGACCCGCCTGTACTACACGCCACATAGGGAGGGGAGATTTGCACACAACCAGGTTCACACATGCCCTAGATGTAGGTCTACTGATGCAGACCACATTCATATGTTCTGGGCTTGTGAAGCACTTGGCCCGTACTGGACAGCTGTTATAGAAGCCCTCTCTGAGATAACAGCAACCCACATCTCTCCCGACCCACTTGCTGCTTTGTTCGGAATGTGGGACGGGTCTGAGCTACGGAAAATGTCCAGGTTTTTGAATGTTGCAACTATGGTGGCCAGAAAATACATATTCCAGTGCTAGAAGCGCTGCTCCCCCATCCCCTCATTCAAGATGTGCTTTAGGGCCCTCACCTGGACTCAAATGTGTGAAGAGGACTATAACCTCCCAGCGACCTCTCGCCCCAAAAATGTTTGGACTGAATTCTGTAGCTACCTGAAGAGTAAGGATGATATTGAACTTCTCTCCTCCCCCCCTCACCCCCGATGAATAAGCTTGTGCATTCCCGAAGCACACTGTGCTGTGAGGCCTATGGCCTCCCCCTAGCTTGAAACACTTCTATAAGTAATGCCAGTTTATGTGCCTGCAATACTGTCTGTCCTGTGCACCGTGCTATTTGCCTGTTTTCCTTTCATGCCAATAAAGAAAAGTTAAAAAAATAAAATAAAAGGGCAGCCTCACAATGTAGGCACACACTGTTTTATACATATCGCTTGGAAGTCATTTTAGCCTATCTTTTCCAATGCCCTATGTGTAAAACTAAGCAGATCTATCTCTGCCCTGGCTCAGTGGCACCTACCCTGAGGGACGCCTATAAAATACTATAAGAAAGAACAACAGTAACATCATTGGAGAGTGCAGTCGCAAAACGCTGATCAACTTCAGTCTTTTATGGTCAAATTAGGGATTGTTATCTTTAGTTGAATAATTCAGGAATTTTTCCCATACATTATATGGGTGATTAGTTATACACAGAAGCACATGCAAGTGTTTCTCCATGGCCAAAATATACCAAATTATGTTCTGCCACATGACATTCATGCGTTGTTCTTATTTATGCCATTTGGCTCCCAGTAATAAATGATGGATCCGTTTGATTTGGCAAAACTGTGACATGTTAGGATTTTATTCTTGCTCTAAAGAGGACAAACCGGTATCAGTTTTCCTGTAATTATTGCATTGATTGTGTATTTTACTTCACAGAAAAGAGTCTTCAGTTATGGGCACCACCTCCTGATGTAGTAATAGGTCCCTACAAGGATGCACACCTTCCAGCATTTATCACTTCTCGTCAAAGCCATCATATCAAGTCTTTGTGGGGTGCACTGCCATATTAGTGCCCACTCTTGCTTACCAATCTGGACCCCATGTCCCTCAATCAGCCCGGAATATAGGTATCCATCTGTCTATTATTGACTTCCTGGAATTGTCACAAGCCGCTGATAAGAGCCCTAGTGCAGGGAAAGCCTCCTGCAACATATTTTGTCCAGCATTGGATACTACATACATTTACATGCTGTTTGAATATTCCCTGTCGGCAGGCTGAAAATCCTGGGTGACATTAAGGTAGTTTCATTAGAAATGAAGAATTGCAATCATTTTAGTTGTCTGTCTCAATGTTGTTTTGCGTCATTTACACGCCAGTCAATAGCTCCTCCCCTGGAGGCCATCTTCAGATTCTTACCGCATGTTCAAGTGTTGCATGGCCTCTTCAAGTGTTTATTTGCAAAATATACATCTTTCACGGCTGATTTTCATCTTGTTGGAAAGCTGAGATAAGTGACTTTTATATTATTACGAAAATAAGTCTTACACCAATTTGGTGATTCACTACTGGGCACATACCCTTATGTCCCCCCCCACCACAGTCGAGCCACGTGGGGGTCTCTTTTCTGGCCTCACCATTGCTGAATAAAAGTCTATAATTTTTACATTGATGATCAACATGAGGAATGTTTGTATTCAGACCATGATGTCAACTCTTGCTCCATTTGCCACCCTTTTTCAAATAGAACTTGGAAGGACCACCATAGGGGGTTAGTGGCCTAGCTGGAGGAGGGAACTGTGGACTCAGATTTTGCATCAATGATAAGCCATGCTTCACTTCACCATAGCAGGCCTCTAGATCATTCTTCCCTCTTCTAAGAGGTCGACATCCCATAAGGAGGCTTCCGTGGGAAAATGGTGAGGAAAGGAGATACTACCCATTCGCTTTCTGCCCCGGGTAATGCGACATCGCACCACAAATCCTCTCAACCACCATTGTCTTCTAAATCCACAGCGGCAAAGACATTGGGGGTCATTACGACCCCGGCGCTAAGTGGTTAACGGCGCCGTTAACCACTTAGTGCCTAATTACGAGGTCCCTTTGCAGGACCCGACCTTAACGGCTGGTGTATACCAGCCGTTAAAGTAGGGACCCGCAAAGGGGCCTTGGTGCTAATTACGGTACCGCAATTTGCGGTACCGTAATTAGCGCCTTCCCAATTCCATTATGCCCTATGGGGCAAAAATGGGAATGGGGAAGGGCCGTGGGGAAATACCGCCCCCCAACCTTGGAATGGGGTGGTATTTCCCCATTTCACCATGGCGGACATGTTACGATACCGGCACCAACCATGGTGCTAATAGCGCCATGGTTTAGCGCCGGCATCGTAATGAGGACCATTGTCTGTCAACAGCACAATCCATGGCATGCCAATCGTCCACAAAACTCATCTTGAAAACTGTCAAAGACTTCCTCATCGATGATGTTAAAACCACCAGGTCTGCATAGCCCATGACTCCAATGACAACCTGGTCTACACCCTCGTCGACAGTAGTCTTTTTGATAACAGCCACCTTGTTGATGACAATGCAGTTTAAGGTGAAGACACTGTCCACCATATTGTTGTCGGCTTCTGCGCATTTGCAATTTCCTGCTTTGCTGCAGCCTCCTAAGAGATGCATATAGCCATTGTTCACTCTGAGCCCTCTAACTTTTTCTAATCCATCAAATGTGCCTTCAGAGGACATTTTGGAAGGTGCCATTTATACTGGTTGTGAGGGCCCTAAGAGGGTTTTCTTGGAAGAGGAAGACCTTTCCATCTTGCCTTCTGTGCAACCACCTCGTGCCACACCCTGGCTGCACGGCCTGGTCCGATACCCACTTTTCTGGACACTCACTACCTCATCACAGATTGTCGTCTTTACAAACGTTGGTGTTGGAGCTGTAGTCTAGAGTTTCTTCCGTTCCTCGTCCATGTGACCAGCCTTGTGTTCCACTTCAAAGCCATCAAGAGTCCTCTGATCAGCATCCCATCTCCCAGGAAAGCTGTCAGACTGGAGGGTCTTCTTCAGAATTGTGTCCACTCGCTCACCGTCCTCTAATGAGTTTGATGGATTAATACCTGTAGATGGTGAACCTGAGGAGCTTTCGATCAGGGACTCTCCTCCTGATGGGATTGAGGCTTTTCACAGTCATGTCCAAGGAAGCAAAGATGTTTGACCTATCCACTGAAAGAAGAAGTAGGGTTTCCTCTATTAATGCAGAGAAAAGGCTCAGAAGATTGTGGGGTCTGGGAGGACGGTCTGCTAACAATGAAAACTAATTTTCCTGTACCTTTTTTTAAAAGGACAGTTTGACAAAACATATTGGGCACCTGACACTGCCTCCTAGTTTCTTCCTACCCAACCCAGCCCTGACTCCATTGTATCCGCTGCAGCCTGCAAGGGATTGGCCAACCCCTCGTCCCCATATGCTGTGCCTCTGGACAAGGAAGGGAGGCAATTGGATGCCTTCGGCAAACAGATGATCTCTAATGCGGCCACTACCATCTAGGCCACAAACTCCCTTTCCATTTTTTCCCGATACAATTGGGAGCTGTAGTACAAGATGGGCCACATCCTCGAATTTCTCACTTGACGACATGAGTGTCGAGGCTGTGTCAGATCACGCCGTCTCGGTGGCATTTGGCATTGCCAATACTGTTTTTTCACAGATGTGGAATGGTGTAGTGCTGCATGCAGAGTTGCTTAAAGCCACACATTTCCACCAAGGCGTCCATTCCAAAGGTAGTGAATATGCCTCTTGGTGGTGATGACCTATTTGGGAAGAAGGTAGACGATTGCCTTCTGGTCATCAAGGTGGACACAGATACTGCCCGATCATTGGACACCTTACAGCAGCATTGGCTGTGACAATTCTTTCAGCCAAACAAGTCCCATTTTCCCATGTCAGGACGGGACTATCATCCAGGTCTTGTTCTCAAATGTACAGAAGGAACACCTATGCCTCTGACCGCTACAAAGCCGGGTCTCAATCCTATTAAGGCAACCAATGGCACAAGGCTTCTCTCAGGCGAGAGGCCAGCCTACCAAACAAGCCGCACCCCAGTGTGAAGGCGCTTTTCCTGCTTTCATCATCAGTTCCATAGATAAGTGGGTGCTCTCACTAATGCAAAACGGCCATGCTCTACAGTTTATAAAGAAACCACCCACCCTCTGCAAAAGCGGAAAAACAGCTTTGCATGCTACTGGGCGAGGTTTGCACTCTTCATTTCAAATGGAGCAATAGAACGCACCCAATGTTGTCGGGCAGCTGGAGACCCATTATGGACTTCCATTTTCTGCACAAGTTCATTCAATCGCTTAACTTTTGAATTGTCACAATGCAGCGAAACCTCAGTCTGTTAAAACAAGGGAACTACTGCTGGTCTTCCCTGGACTTGGAGGAAGCGTATTTCCATGTCCCCATCCATCGCCACCACTGGGAATTCCTCTGTTTTACCGTGGCAGGATTTCACTACCAATTCAAGGGTCTGCCTGTTGGCCTCAGGTCGGCCCCTCGGGTATTCACAAAGTGCCTGGCCCCAGAAATGGCTCAACTCTGCAAGTCTAGTATCCAGGTCCACCCATACCACGACTACTGGTTGGTCCGGGCACCGACTCTTGACCAGCACGTAAGCACACGGAGGCCACTATGACCTGCTCTCCTTATTATGATTCTACATCAACTACAAGTAGTCCTCCATGCCCCTTGCCTATGGATGCTTATCCTGGGAGCCAAGCATAATATAGTCTTACATCGTCACCCCGTCCACTGACAAAAATCAAAGCTGTTCTATCCAAGGCTCACTCTGTGTTGCAGCGCCAAAGCACCTCAGTCCTGATGGTGAAATACCTCCTAGGCATGATGTCTTCCCTCTGATACAGAACTGTCGGTTCATGCAACATGTCCAGGAGTTTTTGGAAGCCCACTTGCAAAATGTCACTAGTTAAAGGGACGGCAAGCTATTACTCATGTGTCCATTCCACAATGCCTTTGTTTGGGTTTGTAAGGCTCGAACCTCACACAGGAAGCTCCATTCGTAACACTAGACTATTGGGTCACGGTCACCACCAATGCATCCATGAATGGTTGGGGAACCCACATCAGTGAACTTCCTGCCAGGGGTCTCTGGTCAGAAGAGACGTCATTACATATCAAAGTCCTGTTGAGTTGAGGGCATGGTTCTGGACTCTGAAATCTGTTCACTTCCACCTGCACTGGGAAGTTGTTAGTTCAATGACAACACGACCACCATGTTCTATATCCGGAAAGCGGGTTCTGCCAGGTCTCCTGTCCTGTTTACGGAAGCACAATCTCTGGCATTGTGCTCTTTCCTGTTCCTTTCCACCTGCCAAGCATCCACAACTACATTGCTGATTCCCTAAGCAGAGAGCTCCTATCCCGCCACCAGCGAGAGATCCTCCACAGTCAAGCTCTATGTATCTTCTAGTGGTGGGGAACACTGAACATCGGCCCGTTTGCCACCAGGCACAACTTGAAGTGCCTTGCATTCACATGCAGGTTTCCACGACCAGCCACCCCGAGTTACACCTTCACACTCCTATGGATGGCCCAGTTTCTATACGCCTTGCCCCCTCGGTCTGAGTGTTTTGTCTGTCTTCAAACTACAGCTGTGCAGACTGATTCCGGTAGCACCAGCGTGTCGCAGACAATTTTGGTATTCAGATTTCCTGACTGTCATCTCACCACCCTTCACTCTTCTGCTGACGTTGGACCTCCTGTCCATGAACAAGGAAAAGGTCCTTCATCACAACTCAGCCTCACTCAGTCTGACAGCCGGGCTATTGCTTCACTAGAGTTCGGACCTGGGACATGCCCCAGGACTGCAGGGACATCTTGGCGAATGATAGGCGCCTGCCACAATCCCCTGCTTAAATAGTAAGTGGAAACATTTGTCTATTTGGTCTAATGCTCACTGAGTGGACGCCTTCTGCTTCAAAATGCAAACAAACTACTGCCAGATCTGCCCTTCTTGGCACCAAGCGGCCTTGCCCCTGCCTCCATCAAAGTTCATTTGGCAACCATCTCACACTTCACTTGCACTCCTACCACATTCGTTGTGGTCGCCTCGTCTTATTAAGGAGTTTCTTCATGGCCTGTTTTGTGCTTTTCCACCAGTGCTCGCTCCGGCGCCAACTTAGGAACTGGACATCTCCAAATTGAAGGGACAGTGCTTTGGGCTTTACATAAAGCGAGCATCAAGTTCCTGTCATGAAATGTGTGGGTCCAACGTTATGGGAAAAGCAGAACTACAAATTGCAGAATGTAAAGTGCGGTTGACTGAAATCCAGCTCTGTATGGAATTTGCACATGACAATTTAACAATACTTCAGGCCCACTCCCCTTAGATGATCTTCAGGCTGGCCCCTGTCAGATTAGATGCTCTGCCAATGGCCATATTGCGCTGCAAATCTGCGCCTTATAATGGGAGAATTAACCTTCAGTATTATATAGCAAAGCAAAATGACATGAGCCAAAACACCAACAGCAAAACATTTCAGATCCTACTTGAGACTACACAAGAGCTTTCTCTATGCATATTTTAAGATAAGTAAGGTGTGCTGTTAGATGGCAAAAGTGGACAGGTATGTGTCAACAATATTAGCTTATTGACCATTAGAAAGGTTCTTACTGAGCAGTTACTATGCATGCAGATTACTCTTCTGCGGTTAAGCAATCCAAGGTGTATTACTGCTCCACATTTGCGTATTATATGTTTATATCCTTGACTAATATATGCCCCTGGCAGTAGTTTACTACCCAGTAGACCAGATCCTGGGGATTGGAGCTAGTAGATGGCAGTTTACGTAATGTGAATCTTTTGCAGATATGTTTTCCAAAATGTATACCCCATGTTAAAAGGTCCCAAGTCTTTTTCTATGCATGTCATTCAATAATCGACAATCGTATTACCTGACATTATGGTAATCATTTTGTTGGATCTGAACACCATGTTGGCCATTCCAAGATCTAAAGCTGTGGCAGAGAGATGAGACAATCTCTGCAGTGAAAGTTCAGCCAACTGACCTATGTTACCATCATTGCCCTGCAAGTTAAGGTATATCTTTAAATACATCTGAACACACCCCATTAATCAATCACACAATCATATGTTAAAGGATATTTGTACCGTGCACTATCACCACGGGGTGGTGCTCTGGCGACTGTGAAAAGGGAAGGGGGTGAGTTAGTGGGAATAAGCGGGACAAAGTGCATGAGAGCAGTGATGTGCCGTTGACAGCCTCAACCCGGTTAACACCGTCCGCTGGGCTTGGGCTGTTTTCCGGTCGGTAGCTGTCGTGTGCAAGTCTGTGTGGTTTGTTTTGTTGTTGCAGTGTGGTGAAGTTTGTGCGGTTTGTTGTGCTATAGGGTTGTGGCTGTGTTTGGTTAGAGTTTCAGATGTGTATGCAGAGCGGTAAATTGTTAGTGGATTGGTTATTGTCATTGCTGTCCAGATGGGATGTGTTAAATTTCCACGTTCTTTCTAGGTATGGCACGTGAACATCTCTGCATTTCTATCTAGGTCTGGCACTGGCCGATATTCACAATCCCTTCCATATGAGACGCCCACCAATATTCATAACTGTGTCCAAATTCGGCCCCTGCCCACCTTTGAAACCTATCTATATGTGAGGCAAGTGTTATCGATTCCATCCAAATCTGGCCTCAATAGCGTTCCCAATGCAGTCCAGACGCGGCATCAATCAACAACAACTGCTACTTTGTCCAGATGTGTCAGTGGTCGGCATTCACAATCCTATCTAGCTGATCACGCACGCTACTGCTCACAACCCCATCCAAGCACGGCGCATGCCAACTCTCGCAGCTATGTCCAGGGGTGTCACCTGCCATCATTCACAACTCCGTCCGGGCACGGCGCATGCCAACATCACAGCTCCTTCCAAATGTGGCAACTGCTAATAATCACAATTCCATCCATCCAATGGTGGTGTTCATGAAATGGGTGAGGTTGTTGGGTGGAGTTGGGCAGGGATGTTAGTTTCTGTCCTCATGGGGTTGTCGCTTGTGTCCTATTCCACCTAGCGTTGTCTCTCTTGTTATTGTAGGAATTTACCTTAATCTGGGTGTTGTCTGCGTCATCCTAAATTCTGTCAACCTGTTCTTTGTGTTTCTTATTTCATTTTTAGTTCCGATTTTATCCTGATGTGTTGAAGAGCCAGGTTTTTAGTATTTTTCTGAATTGAAGGAGGTCTTTGGTATTTCTTATTTCTTTCGGGAGGTTGTTCTAGGTTTTTGCGGCCAGGTGGGAGAAAGAGGAGAGCCCCCTAGTGTTTTTTCTTGATGTAGGGTTTTGGTTCCAGGTGGGTTTCATTGCTTGATCTGAGGGGTCTGGTTGGTTTGTAGATTATTTTCTTTTGTAGGAATTCAGCTCCCTGTCCGCTGATTGCCCTGTGTATTATGCACATTGTTTTGAACGTGATACATTGTTTGATTCAGAGCCAAAGTAGTATTTTAAGTGCTGGAGTGATGTGGTCTCTTCTGAATAGTTTGAGGAGGCTGCTGCATTTTGGATGCGTTGTAATTTCTTCAGGAGGTGTTCTGGCATCCTGAGGTAGAGGCTGTTTGCGTAGTCCATTCTTTACATGATGAGGGCGACGATTGGCAGTGTTTTGTGGGTGAACGAGAGGAAAGGTAGGATTCTTCTTGTTGTGTGAAGGAGGAAAAAGCATATCATGAATATTGCATTTACTTGTGGTTCTAAGGTTAGGGCATTGTTGATTAGGACTCCCAGAATCTTTTACTGTCTTAGATGGTGTGGGCGCAGCTCCCATTCCCATGGTGTTCTCTTGGTTTTTGGATATAATCATGATTTCAGTCTTTCCTGGGTTGATTTTCAAATTGTTGGCGTTCATCCAATAAAAGACTTCTTTTAGACATTCTATTAGGGTTATTGATATGGATATTTTATTTCTATCGCGCTCGTACACAAGTGTTTCAGAGCGCGACAAGGCAAGGGAGGGGAACAGGGGAGAACAAAACAGTGATCTTAGTAGGCCCAGTGACATTGAGAACGCGCTAGTGCATGGTAGAGGGGGAGGGGAAAAGTGCATGGAAGGGGGTAGAAGTGGAAAGTGCGAAGCAGAGGAGAAACAGATAAATAATAATAAATAAATAATAAAGGCAACAAACAGTGGTAGTGCAGCCAGCAATTTGCAAGTGCTAGGTTTAAGGCAGCAGACAGGGTAGGTCTGATAAGTGCAGGAAGAAAAGGGGGGGCTGTATCGGTACAGATAATGACCCCAGTCCAAGGGGTGGCCCGGAGGCAGTGCGGGAGGGTGAGCAGATACCTGGGCCTGGAGGACAGGGTGGCCAGGTGCACGGTGCCAAGAGAGAACAGATCAGCAGGGGAGAGGGGGAGCGAAGGCAGAAGAAAAGAGGAAGGTCTCGAGGGGCTTCCGGAACCGGAAATGGTTCTCCTCAAGTTTTAGAGTGGCAGGGAGGCTGTTCCAGAGGAAGGCCCCAGCCAAAGACAGAGATCTACCCCCAGCTTGTTTCTTTGAAAAACGACTGACCCTGAGGGTGTTGGAGATAGAGGAGCGAAGAGCTGGAGGTGGGAGGTATTTGCGGAGGGAAAGCTGAAGATATTTTGGACCCAGGCCCCAGAAAGCCTTGTGGACAATGTAGAGGGTTTTGAATTCAATCCTTGCATCCACTGGGAGCCAATGGAGAGATTTCAGAGCTGGAGAGACACGACCCAGGGCTTGAGGCCAAGGACAAGTCTTGCAGTCCTGTTCTGGATTAGTTGCAGAGGGCGGAGAGTAGAGGCAGGTAGATTTAGAAAGAGGCTGTTGCAATAGTCCAACCTAGAGAGAACCAGAGCTTGGGATACCATGAGCATCTGAGGGAAGGAGAGGAAAGGCAGAGTACCTCTGAAGAGGTGCAGTAGGAAGTTTGACTTTTTAGAGACCTCAGAGATGTGGAAAGGGTGGAATCAAGGATGACCCTGAGGTTCTTAGCCTCGCAGGTAGGAGGAGGGCCAAGGGAAGCCGGCCAGAGAGTGAGGGGAAAGGCTGGTGAAGGTGTACAGATGAGGATCTCCGTCATGCTGGTATTCAGACAAAGATCATTGGCGGGACACCAATCTTGAATGGCAGTTAGGCAATCAGAGATGAGAGAGGAGGTGGCCGAGGGCAGCCTGAAAATGAGTTGAGTGTCGTCAGCGCAGCACTGGAAATTTGAGCAGAAAATGGCAATGCAGTGGGCAAGATTGCCAGGTATTGGTTGAAAAGCCAGGACGAGAGGTTAGACCCCTGGGGAACACCACAGGTGGAGAGGAAGATAGATGATAGGAAGGACCAAAGTTGAACCTGGGAGGGTCGATCAGAGAGGAAACCGTGAGTGAACGGCTTGAGTATCTTGGATTTTGTAGATGCTTTGAGTGTCGTCTGTATAGTTGTAGCATGTGATGTATTTTTTGAAAATCCTGATTACTGAAGTCTGGTAGATATTGAAGTATAGTGGTGATAATGAGGATCCTTGTACTCCACAGTCGTTAACTTGTGGAATGGATTTGAAGGGTTTTATCCATACGGTTTCTTTCCTGTCTGCAAGGAATGTTTTAGTCCAGAGTAGTGCCATGTCTGTTATACCTACATCGTCCGTTCTTTTGGTTAAGGTGTCATGGTTTACTGTATCGAATGCTGCGGAGAGGTTGAGCAGAATCTGAGCCGAAGATACGTTGGAGTCTGCGTTTGTTTTTATGTCGTCCCAGTTGGATAGTAGTGCCGATTCTGTTCCTCTTGCGGGTCTGAAGCCGACTTGTGCTTGGTCTAGCAAGTGGTGTTTTTCTACATGTTCCGGGGTTAATTTGTATACGTATGTTTCTAGGAGTTTTGCCCGGTAGGGAATGTTTTTCTTTTTGTATTTGTTTATGATTAAAATAAACCTTTACAAAAACGAAATTAGTTGCATATACATACAACCACATTGAACACATTTAAAATTATTCCCAATCCGATAAAATATACCAAATATACATGTTCAACTTAATAAAAATAAAATTCATTTGGTCCTCTTCATAAGGTACAAAACATCAAATTTATCATAATCTTCCAATTTCAAGCTCAATTAACAATCACTAAAATATATTTTCAACTTGATAATCAATACATGCAATTCCTTCAGTGTACTTCATAAAGTGCAAGAACATTGTCTAGAATTAGTGTAACTTCCAAGTTCATACTCGGGGAAAATGACAACAGAAAACAGTTATACTGTAGAGAGTATTTCATTACGGTCCCTGCTCATATTACTACAGGATTACCAATATCTTGACAGCTAAAGCCTAAATTGGTACTACTTACTAACTTGTTTGACACATTGCACGTAAGTACAGGCGTAGTGCAATCCTCAATACTTATGCATTATAGAGCTCTCCCTGTTCATTACATCCCATCCCATCAGCTTCACAGCCAGTTAGAGTTGTCGCTAAGTTAGCTTCAATAATTTTTAATAGCTGTACTAAGGCAAAGTACATATCATTTCCTACCATCATCCTTTCCCATAGAAATTTCAAACAATCCCCAGAGTTCGGATTAACATATTTCAGCAAACAATTTGTCTGGGCTACTCTGAATTGAGGACATTCTAATACCAGGTGCTTGATTGTTTCTAGAGGCTCAAAACACATGGCAAATCTAAAATCACCTGCTGCATACTCCCTTCTACACCATCCCAATGCCTACAGCATTTGCGTGTGCGAAATTGGTTAAATTTGAAACGCATAAAGTACATTCGAGTATACATGCAAGGAAAAATGTTTATGTTGTAAGTGCAGTAAGGAGATCTTCGGTGCAGAAATTTCGCATATTCAGTGAAAGTATTGTAATCCTTAAGCTGTTCCAGAGTGTACATCCAGTCCCTCTCAAACAGTTTTTTTTTCACTAAGGCTGGTCTTAAACAGATCACTGTGGGTTACAGAAAGATTATCTAACACGCCTTGCATACGCCTTTGAAATTGCTTGAGAGAATCAACACTTTTAGACTGAATGACTTCCTGCAGTTCTTGGTATAGGGAATTTTTTGGAGGATTCAAAATGTTTGCATAGTTTGTCAAGGAACGTCATAATGCCCTACATGACAGAGAAACAAGGCCTAGTTTATGACGGACTTTGCAGTTTGGAATTGAGAGTGCTAAATGTAAGGCACCCTTTATCAAACGCCCCTGTAGGGTGTCAAGTGGTTTACTAAGATCAAACAGACACATGTCCAATGAGTAAAGAATCACAGCTTCTACTTTCATTAGCAAAAACTCACGCAACAGGATTAAAGATAATTGGCAATATTTAGTGAAAATCAACTTTAACTGGCTTGCTAAAGGTTGCACTTTCTGATTTAGCCTATCGTTCCATAATTTGACTGAGGCGTTATTGCTCATATAATAGCCTAAATAATTTCCGACATTTGAGGTATTGCCACTCCCCCAATCTGCCATTTGTAGGCCTTTAACTTCATTCCTGCATTAGATACAATTACGCTAGTTTTCGTAGCATTAGGCGAGAGGTTCAGGGCATGGCATATAGCTGAAATGATTGGAGCTTCGCTTGGAAACCCGCTGGAGTAGAATCCAGCAGGATGATGTCAGCGAATGCTAACCAATGTATTCGCAGAGCTCCCATTCTCACCGCATTCATTCCCATCCCTTTCCACTGATTATCAAGGTCACATAGGTAAAGAATAAAAGTGTGGCTGCCAAGTTGCAACCTTGTTTGAGGCCCATATATGTACTTCTCTAGTGACCCTGACTTTATAAACTGTATAATTGTGGAGCATATGATTGTCCTTCCCAGGTTCCTCTATGGATTTCAAAATGTACATTGCTATATTAACGCCCCCTTCTTTCGCCTACTTGAGACGATATTCAGGGACTTTCTGTGGGGCAGTGGCAGACACAGGATGGCGCTATCCACACTAACCCTCCCATACAGACAGGGTGAAATTCACCTCCCAGATCTAGAGAAGTACTACTTGGCAGCCCAGCTCAGCTTCGTAGCCAAGTGGTTAGCAGACAAAGCCACGTCCAAAACTACCTTACTACAACACGCAATTGCCCCAGGAACTCATCTGGGTGCCCCAACACCTTCTGAGTGGAGCACCTCTACTGGCCACCCTGGGAAGGAAAATATGGCACAGGGCAAAGACACTCCTGCACCTGGGACATCCATGCGCCCCAGATATACCGATGATCTCAGACCTATGTAAAATCAGCGTTGACCTAGCGACCATCAGACTCTGGGAAAGCAAGGGGGTCTACACACGGGGGAGATCTATACATGGATGGCTCCTTCTGTGACTTCTCTGCAATTCGAAGATGACATACCTAGCGGCCAATTTCTGTGGTACCAGAGGATCCGTAGGATGGTATGGGCCAAGTGGGATGCATGGCCGGGGGAACCTGAAACAGACCCCTTTGTAACACTATTGTATAATCTGGGAAAGGGCTGGAAACCAGTGTCCCAAATATACGGCCAATTAATGAACAAGCCAAATCCCTGCAGCTCTGAACTGAAATCTAAATGGGACAGAGATCTGGGGCGGGAAATGACCGATAAGGAGTGGGATAGGGCTCTTGCGTTCCCCAAAGAGGTGTCCAGGAATTCCAGGTTTAGATTAATCCAATTGAATGTATTATATCGTACCTACCTGACTCCGAATAGAGTGACGAAGTTCAACAGTCTCACCATAACTGCACTTGGTGTAACGACGACAAGGCAGCTCTCTTACATATGTTCTGGAAATGCACCAAGGTGCGGCGTCTTTGGGCCAAGGTGGAGCAAACTTGCAGGAGGGCAGGCATGTCCCGATACGAATGGTCCCCCCAGTGAATGCCTCTTGGGAACTTACCACAGACTTGCTAAAATTAAGCACACTATGAAACTCATGGACATGGCGTGTGTTCTAACCAAAAGGACTATTGCAATGGCATGGAAATGACCAAATGGCTGACAATTCAAAGCATGGTATGGGGAGATGGAGCGCTAGGTGGGAGCTGTAACTAAAGCTTGGGAGGACAGTGTTGCAAGATCTCCTGAAGATGCGAGTATGGCGCTAGACGCTTGAAAAGCCCTAACGTGGACTATGTTTCACCCCTCTGATGATAAACCCCCTTGAACAATTTGGTTCAGTTATTGGAACTCACCACCTCCAATAGTACCTGAACTGGTTACCCCCCAACCCAGAACTTGCCCCTCTTCCCCCTCACTGATTCCTCCCATACCGAATCGCACCATCAATCACCTGGAGACAGTTAATGTTAGTTTAATGTTTTTACCTTGTTATACACCATCTGAGATACTCTATGTTACAGCATGCCAGCTCAGGCATGCTACTGTTGCAACTTTAAGAAATTCCAATAAAGAAATTTTAAAATAAATAATTGTGGAGTATAGCAATCCAGAAGATCAGGACCGCAGGGATGCCCAGTACCTCCATTTTAGCCCATGGCAAATCTGTGACAACAGTATTGAACGCTGAGGACTTTTTTTGTTCCAGCTTGTATATGTGCCATGACAGTTACATTCAGCACTGTACTCATGTCTCTTCTGAATCCTATTTGGAACTTAGATAGGATGGTGTGCTGTGCAATATACTTCTCCAAATCATATCAAAGTAGAATAGCAAATATTTTTGCAACAGTATTTATCAAAGAAATAGGTTGATAGTTGTTAGGGTTATTAGGATCACCTTTTTTTATAAACCGGTACAATTTTTGATGTTCCCCACATTTCTGGAATATTACTGGTCTGAAAAATTATATCATATTTGTTTTTAAGGATTCCGGCCCATAATGTTGGGTCAGCTTTGTATGCACATGGTGGGATACCATCGGGCTGGGAGCTTTTGAGTGGGAGAGTTTAATTGCCCATATGATATCATTATTGGTCCAATTTAAGCATTACCTATCTACCCTTATTGCATGTTGATATATAATAGCTGTGTATCTTAATGGCAATCTAAATTTCTTAGCTATATGCTTCTCCCACATATCAGCTGAGATAATATCCTCTACAGGTCCCCTGCTACCTAGATTTGTATTACGTATCACTGACCAAATTGTTCTTGTATCATGTTTGCAAATTGCTCAAGATCGCAGTTTATTTTATTTGTTTTAGTAATCTGGAGTAATCTAAGTTCTTATAATTTTTAAGTTTTCATTTTTTTAAATATAAATATTGCAGATTACTTATGTGCCTTTTTAAGGCTTCTTAGTTCCTTATTTGTGCTACGTTTGAGCAACTTAACATCGTAATCAAACTTGTGCGACGTTGCTGGGGCTTTAGGTTTCTGTTTTACCTGCAAAAAAGCAAGAGCATTTGTAACAGTATCAGCAACTATCGCTTCTCTTAAGTAACAACAGAATCTAGGATTTGATATTTGCTCATCTATATTGTTTAGTTCCAACTGCACCTTTTCGACTAATTTACAAGAGTGTAGGACTCCATCTGAGGGAAATTTACCACGCTCAGGCTCAGTTAATGGCAATAACTCATCAACAACAAGTCTTAGATGAGGTATTCACATTGATAATTGGATGGGAGCGTGGTCACCATAGGAGATTGCATGAATACCTACTGGATCCACTCGATGGGTTCTCAATCTTGATATAGCAAAATAATCAATCATAGAGGATACTGTACCCCCCCCTCTATGTATATTTGGGGGATGACTCCATACAATTAACAAAACTAATCTCCCAATCATCAAGATATGTCACCCATCTAACACCTCTTTGCCTCGCCCTCTTCACACTCTCGGTTTGTTAATTCTCGGAGTCCTCATTACTTACTAAACACATTGAATGAAAATCAAACATCTCATCAATGGCGACTTTCAATGGATTCCAATAACGTGTTATCAACAAAATGGGATCATATACCTTAACATTGAAGTTCAGTTCGACTGCTAGTATGTTTTGAGCATTATACATACATCTTGAAGTGCAATTCATATTGTTGTTGTTAGCAATTTCTAAGCCTCCCATCGGACGGCCTTCATTAGCTTTAATTGCCCGAGAGCAAAAAGTACTAAATCCCTGCAACAGCATTTCTTCAGTTCTCATAGTTTCTTGGAGAAAGATAGCATTAAAGTGTTGTGAGTAAGGAAGAGAAGCCATCCATTTATAGAGGTTAAGGTAGCCACATGAGTTCCATGACACAATGACCAGATCCTGTTTCTTAAATTGCTAATTCTGAGGCTTATCAGCTTTGATGGTAAATATTGATCTCAACGGGGGTTCCCAAGCTAGCTCTTTTTTTCCAGAGGCAATTGACAGCAATTGTGAAATGCATAGTCCTGGAATGGCTAAGAACTCTTTAGCCAGCAACTCATCATTAAAGGTATGCAGAAGAAAACCTAACTCCAGAAGCTTGGCCCGATAACCCCATGTGTATTTCAGAACATTTACAGTCGGCACATAACAGATCATCCTGTAATTATTCTTGCGTGCTAGTGAGATTCTCTCAATGTCACTGTTTGTTAGGAGTCGAAGAGAGGGAATACGGGCAAAAAGATCAAGCAGATACCCACAATTAATTCTTGCTTTGCACAGAATGTCGGGATTACCCTCTAAACCAATAATATTAAGTGCACTTTGTCCATCTTTATCCCTTTTAGATGTTCCAGATTCCTTCAAAGGGGTTTTGTCATTCAACTCCTTAGACCTCAGTTTCTGAGCAGGTGGGTTTCCATGCAAAGCATCCATCCCTTCCCAGGCACGCGGACCGGAGCATCCCCCATCTACTTTAGCATTCTTGACAGCCAATCTCGCTGCCAGCTTCTGAAGTTATTACATTTACCCCTGTTGGATTTAGCTCCTTCATAAGTATTCCAGCATTTAACATACCACACACCAACGCTGCTTTCAGAGAACTTGTTGTAGCTGCATGAGAGTGGATGGTGGTTGCAATGGGAGCCTGCATATCAAGCAGATTCTGCTCTGCAGGTGCCATCTGCATACCATTATATTGTTGGATCTGAGAGATCGAATCACTGCTCATATTCACTGTAGAGACATATGATTTAGCACAAGTGGAGTTTCCCAACATCAAGGCCTTAGAGTGGAGAACGCATGTTTGCCCCACCTTTTTCAAAACACTAGGGACGGGCATAATTTGCACAGGGAGTGCTCTTGATTTCCCAGAACCACTAATTATTTTATAGTCATTTTGTGATGGCGGGTTTCTTAAATTTAGATGCGTATACAAGGAGCTACATGCTTCCTCGTACGTAGCACATTGGATAACTTCCGCATTCTCCACTTTAGGTAAGAACTCAGAACCCGTCCTCATCAAATCAACAAGTTGAAAATCAGCATCACTGACAGAGTGCACAATCGTCTGCTTCCTACCCTCTGTGGGGAAGTAATTCATCAAATTCATTCGGTTTGTTTCATTGTCTATGCTTAAGAGTAAGATACGTTTGTTAGTTCTCCCACCCCGCTCTTCCTTCGCTTTTCTTTCACTCATAGTGACAGCGTTTGGCAAAGAGGCACATTTAGCATTATTCCCGTTCGTTCCTAGGCTTAAATCCGGCTCCGCCAAAGACTATCCCCCCAATGACTTTCATGGGCAGGAGCAGCACCTGACTCTCCTCAGTAAATTGATCTACATTGATTATATCGTCATCACCACTGAGGCCACAAATTAACTTTTCAGGGATTTTAATATTTTTTCAGAGAAAGACGTAGTTACACCTTTTTCTGTTTTTTATTTTTGTTATCATTTTCTTTATTCAGTTCCGTGCTGGTTTTCACCTCTTTGAACTGCTCTTAACTGGAGTTTTTTAGTGCGTCTTGAAAGAAAACCTGTCTTTTCCTTTTGGGGTTCATTCACCACTTCATCCTTAGCCCCTCTGTCCTTATCAAAGTAATAGAGCAAACGCCAATCGGGCGTCATTTCTTCCTGCTGAGATGGCGGGACCCCTATATAAGATTTTAGCACTGAGATATTCAACTTAATATCATTTATATTACTTTGGATGGAGTTGATGTCCTCTACCAAACCTTCCATATAGTGACCCAAAGGGGCTGGCAATGGATTTTCTGTATGTTCATTCTCACCCGAATTCCCCTGTAAAGCAGGGATTTCGTAGAGCTGAGATCCCTTATCCACAAAGTTATTCTTTTCGTTATGCAGGCCCTTTAAGTTTGTTCCAGGGGGGGAGAGCCTTAGAGTAACACCAGGAATCCTTAGCCATAAATAAATCCCTCTCATTGGTTTAATTTAATTAGAATATCATTGGAGGCGATTTTTAGCTCACGGATTTAAAGATAAAAAAAAAGTGTAAAATCATGCCCCTTGTCCAATAAGTCAAATGTTCGTATAATAACAGGAAAGATATAAGGACTGTCTACATTAGAAGCAGCCGTTATATTTACATTCTGACCCTCACAATACAAATCCTGATCAATGCTATCATTTCCCATGTGGATCAAATTATTAGCAGAGCCAACACCAATTAGTTTCGCCGCAACCATACTCACCTCAGCACCAGCATTTACCTTGTTTGTCGGATTAAGGCTGGAACGCTCTATGAGTGATGCGATATTCCTCGGATGCAACCTAGATGTTTCTTCTAAGTGAACCTTGAAACCCCAAGATCGTTAGACCAATGGGGTCAGGACATCAATAGAATGTATGATCTGTTCATTCAATTCTTCCATTGCCTCAGGCCCAAGCCTTACTGGCTCATTGCCGGCTGTGTTGGATGTCACTGATTTCAGTGGGCTCGTTCCAGGTAAGGGGTACCCCTCTAAATCGAGTAACTGCTCACCTTCCTTTGTCTCTTTAGTTACACTTACAACCTGACTCTCAAGATTGCATTCCCCAGTCTGTACCCGGACACTGTGCACAACCTGATTGCTTTTCTGAACTTCAGCTGCGACCGCATGCTTAGCCACATGGTCTAAGCTTGGGGCAGCAGAGTCCGGAATAAAAGGTGCTGCGTACTCATTAACATAGGAACCCCCATTCAAATCTACATTTGTCATTGCATTATTTGTATCTGCATAGGTCGTATTTCCTGAGCATACAAGTCCATCAATATTGAATGTGCTAGTAGGTGGAACCTCAATGAAATGTCTGCTGCGCAGACCGGAGGCCATACTCACTATAATCCACTCTGTCAGACTCTCTCCTAATTGGGAACAAAACTCACCTGCAATGTGCGGTACAGCGTGACTATTGAAGTGTGGAAATCAATAGAAGACAGATACCAAAAACTACCTGCCACCATCACTGCACCCACCCTAACAGCCCAACAGCAAACTTCCCGCACTTCTGAATGCGTGTGCACCCGAGTCCCAGCAATGCTGGGAGGCCACGGGGTGGAGTCCAACCACGCTAAGAATCTGAAAGTGAAAGCAAGAATATTAGCATGAATAACCTGCACTGCACACTAGTGTTTACACAGTATTGGGAGTTTAGGCCCAGCCCACTCCAACAGAGAAGGCCCAGCCCACCCCGAGAAACCCAAGTCCAGTCCACTCCCAGCTTGTATCCAATTTCTCCAACAGTTTTCAGTCGCAAAGTAGATTTACTTTGGTTCTTGAAGTCCGTAGCCTTGAGACTTGCATTTCGCATTGGGGAAATCAACCATTCCTCTTCTTGTCCTTACAGGACTTGCAGCATAACAGCAGGGAGTCAGTCAGGTCTGGCAGAGTTGTCAGTCCAACAGCAGACTTCCCGCACTTCTGAATGCGCGCGCGAAATGTGCGAGCACCTGAGTCTTAGGAATGCTTTGCATTTCGCATTGGGGAAATCAACCATTCCTCCTCTTGTCCTTACAGGACTTGCAGCATAACAGCAGGGAGTCAGTCAGGTCTGGCAGAGTTGTCAGTCCAACAGCAGACTTCCCGCACTTCTGAATGCGCGCACGAAATGTGCGAGCACCTGAGTCTTAGGAATGCTTGGAGCCCAGGGGGCGAAGTCCAACCATGCTAAGAATTTTGGTTCTTGGAGTCCATAGCCTTGAGACTTGTGTTTCGCCTTGGGGAAATCAACAGTTCTTCCTCTTGTCCTTACAGGACTTGCAGCATAACAGCAGGGAGTCAGTCGGGTCTGGCAGAGTTGTCAGCCCAACAGCACACTTCCCGCACTTCCAAATGTTTGAAATCGGTATGTAGTTGGAGAGGTCATCCACGTCGCCACTTGTGTTTTTTAAGAGTGGCTTAATATATGCTGATTTGAAGGATCATGGTACAGTTCCTGTTGTGAGTGACAGATTTAAGAGGTTTCTGTAATATTCTGAAGGGGTCCCTTGTGAAAGGATTGATTTGTAGATGTCAGGTAGGCAGGGATCCATGGGTGATCCCGCTTTCTTGCTGTCTTTTACCAGCTTGATGAATGTCTCTGCTGATATTTCTGGGAAGGTTTGGAGTTTGTGCTGTGGCTCCTGGACAGGTCTGGTTAGTTGAGTGTTGGGGTTGGTTGGTCTGCTTTGTATGATTTGTCGGATGTCGTTGATTTTGTTCTTGACAAGTTGTTGCATAGTTTCTCCGAGGGGGTTGGAGTGTTGTTGCGGGCAGGCGGGTTTCTCATTTCTTTTATGATGTTGAACATTTCTTTTTGTGTGTTGGTGGCATTGGTGATTCTGTCATCATAATGCCTTCTCTTTGCCTTTTCAATTTTCTTCTTGTATGTTCGGATTCTTTTCTGGAACTGGGTTTTCTTATCTTGGTTGTATTCTTTCCTCCATTCCAATTCCAGCTTCTTCTTGTTCTTTTTCATGGTGCTTAGTAGTGGGGTGAACCATTCCGCCATTGCTCTTCTTCTTGAGGGGGTAAATGGTTTTTCCGGGGCAATGTTTTCGATTGTATCAGGAATCCATTTGTGGAGTAGCTCCACTTTCCCATCTAGGTCTGCTGCCTCCAGTTCTGCTGCTGAAGGTTTGGTCATCTCCAGTTGTTCCATTAGGTTGCTTGCTTCGACGTTTTTCCAGTTTCTTTTTGTGGTGGTTGTGAGCTTGAGGGGTTGGATACTGACTTGTGTTGGTAGTGTGATCACAAATGGAATGATGAGATGGTCGCTCCAAAGTATTTGTATCGGTGGTGCCGTGGAGATAGGTTTTTTTCTTGGCGAAAATTGTGTCAAGGGTGTGTCCTGCCGAGTGTGTTGCCCCTTTCATCAACTATTGTCATTTCATGGTGGTTAGCTGTCCAATTAGTGAGTTTTGATAGTTGGCGTGTTTTTCTTCAAACCAAGTCCCCCAGAATTATTAGATGTTCGTGTTCGTTGGCGATGTTGATGATGGCTTCTATGAAATTGTCGCCGAAGGCTGCATCGTATGTCAGTGGTCTGTAAACCAGTAGAAATGTGATGTTTGTTTTTGGATTTGTCGATGGGTGTATGACCATGGTTTTGCAGTTGATGATGTTGAGAGGTTTGTCTATTTTTACATTCAGGTGTTCTTTGAATGCTATTGCAAGGCCTCCTTCTTTTTTTATTTTTCCTGTTTATCTGAAGGCATTTGAAGTTAGTGAAGAGGCAGCTTTGGAGTGTGATTTTATAGTTGTCATCCAGCCATGTTTCTGTGATGAATAGGATGTCAATGCCGTTGTCGCAGAGACGGTAAAAGATTTTTGTTCCGTATTTTGACATAGATTTTACGTTTATTAGGTTGCAGTGGATTTTGAAGGTGTCGTTAGGTTTGTGCTTTATTGTTGGTGTTGTCTTCTGACTGGTGTTAAGGTTTCCTTCCAGGTCGATCTTTAGTTGAGGTGTTGGTACAGTTGTGGCTGTGTCGTCGAAAAGCTCTTCTAGGTTCAGTCTTGGTTTTTGTTTTCATCCGGCTCCTCTTCTACATTTTTTGGCTGTCGAGCGGAGGTTCCTCTTGTTTTGATGATGTAAGAGGTTGGGGTGTCGATTATGTTCTTGTTGTTTCTAGCTTTGTCCGTTCTTCTGCGCGGTTGTGTTTGGTTGTTTGTTCTTGATTGGTACGTTGGGTTGGCTCGTTCTGGTGAGTGGTTATTTGCGAGTTATGGGGTTAGGTACAGATATTTCTCTCTTCTTTCGGCGTTGCTTCTGTTGTCATTCCTGTCCGTGGGGGTGTGTCATGCAGTTGTGAGTCTTCGGTGTTGTTCAGTAAGGTTTGTTCTTTCTGCTCTTTGTCTTTCCTTTGGTCCGAATCGTTTGCGTGGCATTTTGAGTTTGAGTGTTTTTGGTTTGGGTCTTCTTTGGTGCGTTGTTGGTCTTTGTGTTTTTGGTCTGGCTGTCTTGTGGTGTTGGACTCGGTGTGGTGGTGGGGTTGGGGGGTTTGTCCAATAAAGCTTGGGCTCTGTCTGTTGGGGTGGTCTAGTCAGCAGATATTGGTGGGGTAGGTCACTCATGGCTTTGAGTTAGAGTTGTCTGGTTGGGGATGTCTATTAGGGTTATATCCATGGTTGTCCCTAATGTGGGTATCCCTGGAAGAGACTTAATATGATACATTTCTATGGTTTGAAGCACGGTACAGCTAATAATCACTGTATTCTCTTAGAGGGCACAGACTGATAGTCACAGTGCTATACTAGAGGGCACGAGCCAACGATCACAGTACTATTCTCTGGTGGTGCTCTCCAGAAGTGAATCAGGTCAGTGTTTGCTAATCTCTAAGGGTAGTCTCACTCTAACAATCAATGACAGTGTTATCTTGAGGAGCAAACCAATAATCAAAGTACTATCCTAGGAGGGGCTAGCTTATATTCACAGTACTCTCCTAGAGGTTGCAAGCTAATTATACGGTACTATTGTAGAGGGCCCAAGCCAATAATCACAATGCTACTCTATAGTGGTGGTCCCTAGCTGTGAATTAGGCCAATGAGTGCTAATCTTTAAGGGCCAAGCACAGTCTAACAATCAGGGTTATCCTAGGGAACAAGCCAGTAATGACAGTACTAGCCTAGAAGGTGCAAGCTAATAATCACAATACTAGCCCAGAAGGTGTAATCCAACAATCACAGTACCAGCCCAGAGGGTATCAGCTAGAAAACCGTACTGACCTAGAAGGCACAAGTCGATAATCGCATTACTAGTGCAGAAGGTGCAGGCCAACAATTGCAGGCCATTCTGTCGTGGTGCCTTCAAGATGTGAGTAGAGTCAGTGTGTGCCAATCTCTAAGGGTGGGGGTACAGTCCATCAATCACAGAGCTATCCTAAGGAGCAATCCAACAATCGCCATAGTATCCTGGAGGGGTAGTAGCCAACAGTCACAGCAATATCCCAGACGGCACAAGCCAACAATGACATCACTATCCTAGAAGGTGCAAGCTAATGATCACGGTACTAGGCCAGAGGGCACAAGCTAATAACCACAATACTAGTCTAGAAGGTGCAAGCTTTGAGAGTCCTGTATAGTGGGAGAGAGGTCCACAACCAACAACACAGCTGGAGTTGAGGACCAAACACAGCCAGATCTGAGAGTACCGTATAGTGGACGAAAGGCCCACAGTCAACAATGCAAATTGAATACCAGACAATACAGTTTGAAATGGGGCACGGCTAAATTTGAGAGTCCTGTTTAGTGGGAGAAAGGTCTACAGTTCAACAGTGCAAATTGAATACCAGACTGTGCGGTTTGGGAGCAGGGCACAGCTAAAGTCCCAGAAGAGAAGGCCCACGCCCAACAGACCAATTGGGCACGATACCAAACACAGTTAGATTTTACAGTGTTGGAGAGAGGGAGGCAGTGGAAAATAGCGATTTAGATACGTTTGCTAGGTGGTCTAGGCTTCTGGTGTAGAATCATTGCTCTACTCCCCACCAAACACAGCCAGATCTGAGAGTACTGTATAGTGGGCGAAAGGCCCACAGTCAACAATGCAAATTGAATACCAGACAATACAGTTTGAAATGGGGCACGGCTAAATTTGAGAGTCCTGTTTAGTGGGAGAAAGGTCTACAACAGTGCAAATTGAATACCAGACAGTGCGGTTTGGGAACAGGGCACAGCTAAAGGCTCAGAAGAGAAGGCCCACGCCCAACAGACCAGTTGGGCACAGTACCAAACCCAGTTAGATTTTACAGTGTTGGAGAGAGGGAGGCAGTGGAAAATAGCGTTTTAGATAATTTTGCTAGGTGGTCTGGGCTTCTAAGGTAGAATCAATGCTCTACTCCCCACCTAGGCCACTCCTACCGTGCTTGTCCAAGTCGTTGCTGGTTGACGGCTGACCACTCGCTTCCCCTGCTGACACCTGCAGACACGATATGGAGCCTCCCTCTGCCTCATGGTCCTTAGCTGCAGAGGGCTGCCCTGGGGAGGTCACTTATGACCTGTGGAGGGCCAATCACAGGTGTTGGGTGGGATGGAATGCGGGAGGATGAGAAATCAGGAAGCGAGGCGATAAGGGCGCAAGGGAGTTCGGGGGAGACTATATTTTCAATTAAATGATTTTTGGGCTAATGCAGCTCAGGGCCACCCACACTCACCTGCCAGCAGTTGGAGACATACCAATAAGAAATAAGCTGAAATTAGTGAGACATTGGAATCAAAGTGTTATTTTGTTACACATATTTTGATCCTTTAAGATTTACTGCATTGTCACTCACTTATGGTGTTTCTACTTGTGGTGTTTTAGTATTTTGTATGTGTTTTATGTATTATGATCATTTTTATGATTATTTTAAGAAAAATTGTTTTTGATTTAAGATTAATAAAATGTGTGATACTTATTTAGATGTTCCACTTTTTGTGGGAAGAGTGTTAGGTGACACCTAGTAGAATATAGGACTTCTTTTTATATATAGAAACTATATGTTCATAGAGCAAGAAGTCTGTTGATCCCTACCTGTGTTGAAGAACCGTTTTTGAAAATAGAGCAGTTGGAGAAAGGCAGGGGGAAGGCCAACTACGGGTCGCTAGACCTAAACACCAACAGCAGAGCAGCCAATCACGGGCCTTGGTCGGGATGGAAGGCGGGAGGAGGGGAAATCAGGAAGCAAGGCAATAAGAGGGCTTGGGGGTAGACTATATTTTAAATTAAATGATTTTTGGGAAGTATGTATGTATGAAGTATGTTTTCTTTGACAATGTTTATCAAATAGTTAACAGTAAATGGTGGCGCTCACTGATTTCAGCACGCATAGACGGTTTGTTTCCTTCCTTCCTTATATTTAAAATTGAATTGTGGTGGAATTTCTTTTTGGAATCACATCCTTTGCTGATTGCCTTGTAATTATTTTGTAGATGTGCACACTTGTTTTCTTTTGCCCTTTCAGAGTCACACATATTTGCTTGGTGAACATGTTTCTATGTTTATTAGTTTAATTTATTATTTGGTTTTATACTTTTAGTGTAGCTTTATTGAGCACTCAATAGATTTTAAAGACACATGTATCATTACATGTTGGTGAACAACTAAAGATGGGATAGGAGATCATCTATGCTACTGCTTAAATTGCATACTGTGTAACTAAGAAACATGGGCTCAAATTCTGGCTTACTCACTTGACCCAAAGGATGTCATTCTGGGCAAATTGCTTCATATCTTATTTCCCTTGGCTGGCAAATTTGGGGTCACCTATAAGTGATTTTCATAAATGTGCATTTTAAATGCAAGGTAGGCTATATCGTTGATCCATATATAATGTTGACTTAATATAGTGCATACAACAGACTGAATTGTCCCTTGGCTCACTCTCTACATAGATATGTGAATTCAATTATTCTTCCTGCCTTCTTACTTGTTTGCTCTGCAGGGTGGTGCCAGTGCTAATTGTTGGTCAGAAAAGGAAAAATACCACTAACGCTGCCAGTGGCCACCCTTGATTGAAATGGAAACAAAATCAGAGTTAGAACTAGTAATAAAAAGGTTTTCCATTTCTAGCATGCTCTGGCAATATCATGGGCCACAGCAGGGTTTGCGTCCTTCACATGGAATAGGTGCAGCCGTGCAAGCTTCACTCACAGACTGGGTACAAGAAGGGCTGCATGAGTGCAAGTTTCACTCCCACAGGGTCTGGCTTCAGGCAGCAGAGTGATCCCCTTAAATTGCATATACTGAACCTTACAGTGTTGGACATTAGGGAGTAGAGGTACCCCTTACACTGTACATGCTAGAGACTCTGATGGGCCCAAATGTCACAAGAAGGAAAACACGTACAGACAAAAGGGAGAAATTGTACTTATGTGGTGCATTTAAAGACTGCAAACATAAGTCCCTTTCATCTGAACAGCAGGAGTGAAACACTGCAACCAAAAATGGCCCTGCTTTGCTTTCCCTTTCACATGAATAGAAGCATTTAAACACTGCAACCAAAAACGGCCCTCCTTTCCTTTCACATGAACAGCAGCTCTTTAAACACTGCAACCAAAAACGGCCTGGGTTTTTCTTTTGTGCTTGTGTAAAATTAAAGAACCATGTGGAAAGGGGCCTACCCATCATCATCTATGGACAAGCAGCAATGTGAATTCATCCAAGGAGAAGGAATCAAAGAATCCTGTAACCTGCATGGCAGGATTTTTAAACATTAAAAGCAAAAACGGCCTGCACTTGTATTTGCAAATAAAAACGGCTTTAAAAAGCCACAAGGGAAAAAGATAGCCCTGCTTACAGAAAAATGGTGAAAAGCAAAACCAAATGTATATTATGTTTCCCTCACAAAACATGTGAAGAGACACTTGCTTCAAGAAAAACCTGTTTTGGCTGAGGCAGGAACTTCACCATGACAAGCCCTACATCCAGCTGGATTTCACACCTATCCTCTAACAGTCCTGTAATAAAATGTGATGCTGCGGGAGGCATCATAATTCCGTTCTGCAGACATAATGGCAGGGCTTTCCAAGAAGGCAATCCTTGGCTAAAGCATGACAAAAAGGTGTGAATTCTTGTTGCACCCACTTCAAAGAGTAAACTGTCAATTTCAAAAGGACTCATAAAAAATCCTCTGGTCACAGGCTGACCCAGGGGAACAGATGGCCATGGGGGATAAAGCGACCCTCCGACATGGTGAGCAGACACTCCCAATTAATAGTTTTAGGCATTTTGTGCAGCCATCAACCTAAGGATTTATTTCAATTTCATGCCAATTTTTCATGTAATTTCCAGGTGGTTTTGGGGATATAATTGCATTTACCTGGGACTTTGGGGAATGTAATGGCCAGTTAGACTAGTTTTCTGTCTGATCTGTACATATTATAAATGTGAGAGTTGGTGAAAAGGTGGAAAATGAAATTAGGAACATGCTTTATTGCTTACATATTCATGACTGTTGTATATTTTATGGAAATGACAAAAATGTGCCACATGGCTGGATTTGGCTATCGGCTTATCTAATTCCCCATGACCAGCTAAAACCAAATTTCGAGTGGATTGTGGTCTCCAACGTATTCCTCATCTTAGATGTATTCCATCCAGCTTTGCTGCTCTTCGGAAAAGAATCTTTCGGCAGAGGGCGCCGTGCGTCGATGTCGTCGAGTCGATGGTCCCTCGAAGGCCTCCGTCGAGGGTGACGACATCGGGTGTATAAGGAGCACACGCAGCGCCCGTTGGCCTCAGTTCCGTTTTTCCACAGTTACGTTGCTTCGGACATTCGGCGCGCCTCAAGTTCTGTGAAGAAATATAATATAACAAGAAGAATTATGTCATCGACGCCGACCCCGAGATCGGGTTTCAAGAAATGCAAGTCGTGCGGCTCAAAAATGTCGATCACGGACCCGCACCGCAAGTGTTTGTGGTGCCTCAGAGAAGGCCACGACATGGAGGCCTGTTCGAAGTGTCAGGCGATGTCGGGGAAGGCCTCGTGAGAAAGGAGAGGAAAGCTACAGGTAGGTCGGAAGGATCGAAAAGCCTCTAGCGTCGAGTCGAGACCTCATGAGGAAAAATCTCCTCGACGCGAAAGGCATCGATCTAGATCCCGAAGCAATTCTCATCGCTCGTCGTCTTCATCAAAAAAGTTGAAGAAACGACGCCGTAGGTCTCCCTCCACCTCATCGTCAGACGAGTCTCTGAAAAAAATGAAATGCCCCACGAAACATTCGTCTTCCGAAGAGTGGGAAGCATTCAGGGTCAAAATGATGGAGGTGTTTGAGAAGGCGAAGCCTCGGTCCGCGCCTTCTTCGGAAGCCGGCCGGGAGCGTCATCGCTCCGACACTCGCGCGCCCTCAAGCCCGGGTGATCGTAAAAGGAAGGATAGGGAACCTTCCAGGACGCCGAGCGATAAACGTTCGAGTCGAGTTGACCGCTTGAGGTCACTGATGCCATCCGAGACCTGTCACACCTCGAAGGGAAAATCGTCGAAGACTGCCTCGATGCCCTCGAAGCAGACCCTGTCGACGACCACTATGTCGTCGATGCCGAAACCTTCGGGGCCAAAGGCTCCAACCAAGCCAGGGCAGCCAGAAAAAGAGAAGGAGAAAGTTACAAAACATGTATTTTCTTCAGAACCTGGTACTACACCTCTTCCTCCTCCTCTCCCAGAGAAGGTTTTCAAGCCTCTCCCTAGGAAGGAGTTTTTCAAATCCTTGACCTCAATTTTTGAGGAACAAAAGAGATCCGAGGAGGAAAATATACCTTTTGGACTGGAATATCGCACCCCAAATGTCCCAGAATGCTTGATCTCAGAGGAAAGCAGAATGAGGGATTTGGTGGAGTCTGTACATAATGCAAGTGGCATTGACACTTCTCCTGAGAATGACTTTTGTAGACCAGATCCAGGAGAACATGCCAGTCCATCTTACCGTCAGTTAATAACCAAGGTGGTAGATTACTTGGGATGGGCTAGACCACCAGCCCAATTCGTCCAAGACGATTTAACAGTCATATTGGACCATGGTCCCACTGAAGACCCAGTACTACCTTTTCATGTAGCCTTACAAAACAGGGTGGCCAAGAATTGGGAAACTCCGGATTCTATTCCTCCGGTAAATACGTCCCTTGCATCAAAATACCGCCCAGCCAGTAGCAACACCGGCTATCTGTCAAAACATCCAACTCCCGAGAGTCTGGTCATACAGGCAGCCACAGCTTCCAACAAACTTGCGTACCCGTCTATCCCGCCAGACAAGGACGATAAGCGTGCGGATGGTTGGGCACGGAAGGTATTTTCAGCCGGGAGCATGGCATTAAAATCTGCCAACTCCACATGTGCCTTGGCAAAATGTTCGTACACTTTGTGGGAGTGCATCGCAATGGCGGCGGAGCACATACCAGAAGGGGAAGAAAGGGAATGTTTCCTAGCCATCGTTAGAGATGGAAAGGCGGCCATGCAGGAACCCCTTCAATCTGGATTGGACACTGCGGATAGTGTAAGCAGGTCAATGGGCACTAGCACGGTAATGCGCAGGTTTGCGTGGTTACAGAAGTCGGGTTTTGCACCGGACGTACAGAACCGCCTTCTGAACATTCCTTTTGACGGGTCTCACCTTTTTGGCAACCAGGCTGACGAGAGCCTTGAGAGGTTGCTGACCTCAAAAGCAGCGGCCAAATCTTTAGGAGCTGCTATTAGGCAACCTCAGCCTTTTTGTGCACAAGGGCAATCATGAAGGGGACGATCCTATCGTTCTTACACCTCATATGGAAAGACAAGAGGAATGGCCAGTCAAAGGGGCCAAAGAAAGGCCACTCGTGGTGGACGAGGAAAATGTGCTAAGCCAGCTCCAGCTGCAGCCTCTTTGCCATCAGCAGCTGCAACATCCGCCACAAAACCACTTTGAGGACTTGCACCACAAAACACCTGTAGGAGGCAAGCTGTCGCAGCATCTGCAAGAATGGCGAGCCATTACTTCAGATGTTTGGGCTCTAGAAATAATAGCCGAAGGCTACTGCCCTACTTTTCTAAAGCAACCTCAAAGCAATCCACCAGGGAGACACCCATTGAAGTTTTCAAACCCGCTCCTACAGCAGGAAGTTCTAACCCTGCTGGAGAAAGGTGCTATAGAACCAGTACCTGCAGCGGAGAGGAACAAGGGTTGGTACTCCCCGTATTTTTTGATCCCCAAAAAGGACAGAGGACTGAGACCCATCTTGGACTTAAGAAACTTGAACAAGTTCCTCAGGAAAGACAAATTCAAGATGGTTACCCTTCTCAGATCCTTCAGGCCCTTCAACTCCTGGACTGGTTGGTGTCATTGGACCTCCAGGATGCTTATTTTCATGTGTCGATTCATCTCAAACACAGAAAATACCTGAGGTTCATAGTTGGCGACTCACACTATCAGTTTCGAGTCCTGCCATTCGGGTTGACCTCTGCCCGAGGGTCTTCACCAAGTTAATGGTAGTGGTGGCAGCGCACCTCAGGAGAGGGGGGATTCATGTCTACCCCTACCTGGACGATTGGTTAATTAGAGCACGCTCTGCCGAGCAAGCACTGGATCATCTGAAAGTCACCTGCCACTTCCTCCACAAACTGGGCTTCTCCCTCAATTTAAAGAAGTCTCAAATGACACCTTCCCAACAGCTTCAGTACATAGGAGCTGTACTAGACACATCCTTGGGAAAGAGCTCGCCTCCCAAGACAAGGGCTCAAGACATTCTTCAGATGGTTTCCAAATTCCAAAATGCCCAAAATCTCCAGGCTTACGACTTTTTAAGGTTGCTCGGCCTCATGGCATCCTGCATCTTTCTGGTGCCAGAGGCACGCTTGAGGATGAGATCCTTTCAATGGGCCCTAAAGACTCAGTGGTCCCAGTTCTCGGGTCAAGACAAGACCTTCTATGGTGGACCTGTACAGAGAACATTTTTGGCAACCATTGCCGGAGATCACAGTAGTGACGGACGCCTCACTCCTGGGGTGGGGAGCACATGCCAACGATTTGACAATCAACGCTCGTTGGTCTCCATCGGAGTCCAAACTACATATCAACCTTTTAGAGCTGAGGGCAATCAGACTAGCGCTGAAGGCCTTCCTGCCATCTGTCAGGGGAAAGAATGTCCTGATAATGACGGACAACACAGTGGCCATGCACTACCTAAACAAAAGTGCAGAGAGGCAATGCAGCTCTGGTACTGGCCGATTCAGGAGGGAATCTCTTTAACGGCAATTCATCTAGCCGGGGAAGAGAATATGACGGCAGATGCTCTGAGCAGGCAGAGCACGGTGTCCCACGAATGGGAATTGGCTCAGGAAGTCATTGAAGAGATGTTCGCCCTTTGGGGAACCCCTCAGGTAGACCTATTCGCAATCAGTACCAACCGAAAATGCGAAAGGTATTGCTCAAGGGAATTTCCCCTGAGAGGAGCCCTGGGGGACGCGTTTGTGGTGGATTGGTATTTCCCACTATTGTACGCGTTCCCTCCGATTCCCATTCCTCAGGTCATCAGGAGGCTGAGACGCTTCGGGAACCGCATGATCCTAATTGCTCTGGATTGGGCCAGGGGAACGTGGTATCCGGACCTTCTAGATATGTCCATCTGTCCTCCAGTACGTCTTCCTCAGAGAGAGAACCTTCTCTCTCAAATGGAAGGTCAGGTTCTCCACCCAGAGGTCAGAACACTCAAACTTCATGCTTGGTATCTGAAAGGCTGAGATACAGGGATTGGAACCTTCCAGATGATGTTATGGAGGTGTTGCTTTCGGCAAGAAGGCCAGCAACAAAGTCTCTATACCGTTGCCGTTGGAAAAAGTTTTGCAACTGGTGCAGGGAAAAGAATGTCGATCCTTTTCTATGTTCTATTCCGGAAGTACTATCTTTCCTTCTGACCCTAGCACATAGTGGTCTGAATATCGGAACAATAAAAGGTTACCTTGCGGCGCTTTCCATTTTCAAGCGCTCATCAGAAGAATGCTCCTACTTCAAAATTCCTTTGATAACACAATTCTTAAAAGGTCCCACTAATGTGTTTCCTCCTCACCCATTTCAAGTACCGATTTGGGATCTAAATTTAGTCCTAAAATTCTTAATGTGTGCCCCTTTTGAGCCTATGCACACGTGTCCATTAAGATTACTAACATGGAAAACGTCCTTTTTAGTTGCTCTAACTTCAGCAAGAAGAGTGAGCGAATCGCAGGCACTGTCTTCTGGGCCACCCTATACTGTGTTCCATAAGGACAGAGTTGTATTGAGGGTTAAACCATCATTTTTACCAAAGGTAATATCTGATTTTCATTTAAGTCACAAAATTGTTGTACCCTCATTCTATCCTCCACCTCATCCTTCTAAGGAGGAAGAAAGATTACACAGACTGGATCCAAAAAGAGCTTTAAGCTTTTACATCTCTAGACTTTCTAGGCTTAGAGTGTACAACCAGTTGTTTATAGGCTACTAGGCTACACAGGAAGGACACTCGGTCAATCGGTAACAAAACAGACAATTTCACGCTGGAAGGTGCTTTGCATTTCAGAATGCTACAGACTAGCACAAAAAGACCCACCGGAAGGGTTAAGGGCTCATTCCACCAGAGGCATTGCCTCTTCCACGGCCCTTCAAAGAGGTGTCCCAATAAGGTCCATTTGCGAAGCAGCAACTTGGTCTTCACTTCACACCTTCTCAAAATTCTATAGCCTGGATGCTTCCCAGTCTAGGGAGCTGACTTTTGGAAAAGCAGTGCTTTATTCCGCCATCTAAGGGCATTGGTGGGGAAAAAATCGGACCCCTCCTCCAGAGAAAGTATGCAAAATACTGCTTTGGGAGTCTATCTAAGATGAGGAATACGTTGGAGGACACAATCCACTCGAAGAACAAGTTACTTACCAACTGGTAACGTTCTTTTGATTGGATGTTCCTCCAACGTATTCCTCATCGCCCTCCCAGCCTACCCTCTAGATTTTTTCCGGGTTATAGCCATCCCAAATCTCGCAAGGCTGATACCTGTCTGCCGGCACAATCTACACAGTACAAGATCACAGATAAAAAAGAGGGGAAAAACAGAACTGAGGCCAACGGGCGCCACGCGTGCTACTTATACACCCGATGACGTCACCCTCGACGGAGGCCTTCGAGGGACCATCGACTCGACGACATCGAAGCACGGCGCCTTCTGTCGAATTTATTTTTTCCGAAGAGCAGCAAAGCTGGATGGAATACATCTAAGATGAGGAATACATTGGAGGAACATCCAATCGAAAGAACGTTACCAGTTGGTAAGTAACTTGTTCATCTATTTCAGATGGCAGTAACTAGTATACTTATAAAGTTATGATACATAACTCGTTTTTGCCAAACAGTTGTAAGGGGAACAAAAGGATTGTAATAAAGGCAAACGGACAGATGCTGGTCTCCTCCCCTGAACCAATCCTGACAGGGGGCGGAGAGAGGGATGGTAACTGTCCAATACAGGTGGCAGGGATAATTACAGGGTACTTCCCCTAGATTGTAAAATTAGTGATGTCATTTCTGCAATATAAGGGGGACTGTACTAGGACTCAAGACAGGAGAAGGAGGACAGAGAGAAGGCTGCTGAACCTTACCATCTTTGGGAGTGCAGTGACCAGACCCCTTGCCCTATCTGTCCTGAGATCCAGCTGGATTTCCTGAATCCTATACCAAGGCTTGCTTTGTAAGTAGCAAATAACCCCAGCCCTAAATTGCATAAGCCCTTCATTTTTGTAGTAGTACATCCAATACTTCCCATTGAAAACCCCAATTGCCCATGTAACCCAGTCATCTCCCCATAAAATAATCTATTGTTTGCCTGTGTATGTTAGCATATCTCCTTTGAAAAACCTCTGTCGTCTGTGTAAATCCTTTAGTAATTTTGTAAGTAAATCAATAGCCCCATTGAAATTCACGGTACAAGATTGTTGCAATTCGAAATCAACCATCTTGTTCCTGGTGTTTTTATTTAATTATTATAGTCATTAAAGTGTTCCCTCAAAAGAATTATTCTCCTTGTAACAAAAAAACAAATGTGTGCGTGTATTGTGTGCATTACCAGATAAATTCCTATTTGCATCTGTCAGTTTAAACCCCAACTGGGTTCATTAGTGTGAGCAATCTTTTTGCCTAGAAGTCTACCTGTTATGTGTCTCTGTCCTTGTCACTGAAAACCGATTTTCTTATTGTAAGCTAAACCCCTTCCCTGAGCTGTCTGTCATTGTAAGTCCCAGTGTAAACGAATTTCCGTTGGCCACTGTATTTTTCCCTTTGCATTTGCTTTCTCCTAAAAAACGATTTTCTTACTTCATGTTTATTTTGCCCTGGTGTGCTGATCAGTATTCTGTAATACTTTGCCTACCTCCTAAGTAAAAGCAATACAAATGTTCTTTTATCTGTCCCCTATCTATTGTGAGAAATAATTAAAACCCCATTATTCCATTTTGCTCCAAAAACAGGTTTTCGCTTTCTTTGCTGGCTTCCCATCTTGTGGTGGTGGGATTCACACCAAATCTGATTTCGCCCCTATATTCCTACTCCTTGCCACTGCCTTGGATTCAAAGGAATCAACTTTAATTGAGGTTTGAAGGTGAGTGCTGCGGGGGGAATGCATTTGCTTTGCATTTGCTTTCTCCTAAAAAACGATTTTCTTACTTCATGTTTATTTTGCCCTGGTGTGCTGATCAGTATTCTGTAATACTTTGCCTACCTCCTAAGTAAAAGCAATACAAATGTTCTTTTATCTGTCCCCTATCTATTGTGAGAAATAATTAAAACCCCATTATTCCATTTTGCTCCAAAAACAGGTTTTCGCTTTCTTTGCTGGCTTCCCATCTTGTGGTGGTGGGATTCACACCAAATCTGATTTCGCCCCTATATTCCTACTCCTTGCCACTGCCTTCGATTCAAAGGAATCAACTTTAATTGAGGTTTGAAGGTGAGTGTTGCGGGGGGAATGCTAATCTGTGGTGCTATCATTTTGTGTGGAATTATTTTCCTGTTTTGTCATTATAACAAAAGCGAGTGTAACAGCCCATTTCCACATGGTCGCTCTAGATAGGATATTGCATTTGTGTTGCCACAATTTTGGTGGCTATTATATTTTGATTATTTTCCTTTTTCATTAAATAACAAAATAATAAATATATTATTGATACACGCTGGCCTGGTTCCTAGTCCTTTGTGACACAGGGTGTTTGTGGAGTGTTAAGGATTGTAATCAGGCGACACACAATTTGGTCTCAGCCTAGGATGTAGCGCTCAACTGAGATGCCTTTCTCTTTATTTTATGCACATTTTATTTGAGATGGTACACAACCCGTATCACACCCCCTTTTCAAATGCCCGGGTTCACAATGGACCATGAACCAGGCCGGTTGGTGAAAATGCAATATTTATTTATTTGTAAAATTCAAATGAAATCAGACAATTCTAATGTGGGGCAGAAATCACCAATGGGGTGATAAGTACAAAACAAATGTAAGCAATGCACTTAATTAACCTTCTCCCAGAACATATACACTGCACAATTGAATAGGAGCACGTTTTGATTTTAGGAAAAATAGCACCCAAGTTAAGGTTTCACCCTGCAATGTTCCCTCAACCCACAAATAATCGAATTCTGAGTGGATAGAAAGAAGCAGCAGGTAGTCAGGAATAAGAGGGAGAAAACAGAACCACAATCCGACCTTCCCTCGCATAATAAGACTCGAATTTTACAAATAATTAATTAATGTGTGGTTAAATTATAATATACATATGTTTGATCACAATAGCAGGTATGTTATATCACTGGCAATCACAAGGCAATGGATCAGCAAAAGGCATACAATTTGAAAATTGCTGCAGCCAAATGACACGTTGGAAAACTTAACATTTTCTCAATTCTTGCTTTAAATTACCCAAATGATTTTTAATAAAAACGGGTGAAATACTCCGATTTGGAGTGCGGTTTTTCGGCTGGGGAATAGATATATATCACATGGACAATATAGAGGTGAAAATAGGTCTCCAGCTGGTGAATTAGAAGGTAGAGTGAGGTTAGTTTTTAGGAAAATAGAGCAGTTAAAAGTGAGAAAATCGGTTTTGAAAGAAAGAAAAATGTTACTTACACTAAATTATCTATGCTATATTGTTAAAGAGGAACACAGTAAGCTCCAAAGTTGATTTGCGAGGTCAACCTTGTCACCCCAGTGCTCAACCCCAACAATAAAATATATGGAAATTAGTTTGATTACGCCAACTATAACTAAGGGCTTATAATTTACACCAGACAAAACTGAAAAGAGATTGTGCTAGCACTTAAACATTAAGGACAGGATACAAGGATAATTCTAACCATTTCAGCAAGTAACCAGGGTGTAAACCTCTTAGGGAGTGGGATAAGGACAAAGGCAAGACAAGATAGGCTATGTTTTTCTATGGGGTGGGGATTATACTCACTGTCCACTTTT
Organism: Ambystoma mexicanum; assembly: GCF_040938575.1. Taxonomy (NCBI): domain Eukaryota; kingdom Metazoa; phylum Chordata; class Amphibia; order Caudata; family Ambystomatidae; genus Ambystoma; species Ambystoma mexicanum. The sequence continues at coordinate 576,498,852 of NC_090935.1, forward strand.
TAGTTTTGTGATTTTTGGACCGTCAACAGGTGCTGGTCACCACAGGGCGGCACGCCTGGCAAGTCAGCTGGGCAAGGTCCTGTCACTGGGTAGCGAACAGCTGGGCAATTCAGGTCACTGGATGGCACAGGTACCGCTGGATGCAGTTAGTGGGCAGCAAGCCGGTCTGATTTCAGGATGCAAAAGGTACCACAGCTTTCCACTTTTTAATGGGAGATTAGTGGGTTGATTCTGAATCAATGGCCTTGCTGGGATAGGAATCAGCTATACTTGGGTTTTGCAGTGGCCTCTGGAGTAGGGTCAGCAATGCTTTGACCTTGTGGTTAGAATCAGCAAGATGAATGGAGCAGATCAGGAACGCAGCGCAGGAACTTCAGAAAGAGAGTCAGTGTGTAGTTCTGTCAGCTACTCTTTATATAGAGCATATATAGAGCATGGTGACATCACAGAATTATTGGTGGGCAGAACTGAGCTAAGCCTACCTCCAAGTAGCAGATAGGACAATCAATGTTGGTTGCCTCCTCAGGGAGGAGTCCCAGTTTATGAGGTTTCATTTTATGAGGTAAAAAGCCATCCCAAGGTCCTTTTTGCCCAGCTCAGTCATAACCTAATTTATACATTTATGGCATTTTAACAAATCACATGCGCAGATTATATATTGTATGTAGAGCATAGCAGTCCAATCCTCACGATTGTGGGACCTTGTTTCACCCTTCTACCAGTTTTTCGATTTTTCAAGGAGAATTATATTACTTTTATTTTAATTTTTAAAGCGCTCACACAGCCCTCGGGCATCGAGGCGCTGTTACAGGAATTGTTTGTTTTTTAGTTGCGTAATTGTTTTTTTTCTTTTCTTAGTTGTGTATTTATAACACGCTTAAATACCCAGAGGTTTCTAAGCGCGGACCCGGGGATTGAATCTGTGTTGCTTTGTGTCGTCTTGTTTCCAAGGCAAACACGTTGCCGCTGAGCTATCCTCCCGAAATTGTATAACTTTACACGTGTGTATAGATTATTATTAGGCATATCTGTGTTAAAATTTGCAATGGCATCATGGATACTTTCCTTATAATACCCAATTCTCTGCCATTTCTATTCCTAAGGGGTCAGTGAATGCTACAATTATAAATTAAATTATAAACCACAAAATCACATTTAAACAGTGACATTTTCACATTGTCCTGCTGCAGAGATAAAAGTCTTTAACATTTTTATTAATAAATAGGGCCTCATTACGACCCAGGCGGTAAGTTACCGCCTGGGCCGTGACTTTACCACCATGGCGTAAACTACGTTTACGCCATGGTGGTTGGCGGACTTACCGCCCCATTCCGACCTTGGCGGGGCGGTAAGTCCCCAATCCCCATTTACCCTTCCCCATTCCCATTTTTGCCCCATAGGGCATAATGGGAGTGGGGAAGGCGTTAATTACGCCACTGCTAAAAGCAGGTGTTAAATCCGACATGGCGCTAAGGGACCTCGTACTCAGGCGGTAAGGGTCGGCGCTGTTTACGCCGCCGTAAAACCCTTACCGCCTGAGTCGTAATGAGGCCCATAGTCTTTGGACTTTAGTGTCCTAGAACTCTATTGTACGAGGTTGGAGCACAGACAACAGTCTGTCCAACCTAGCAATTATCACTTTTGTGTTCTGTGCAGGTCCTTATGTTGTTAGCATCCTCCCAGCAGACCTGTTTGGCTGGTTCTCCCCCATCAAGCCACTGCAGAAACCTATTTTTGGGCTGACTTCCCCTCAGGCAGCCATTGCAGTTTGATTCAATTGTATTTATTTTTGCTCTTAATTTGAAGAAAACCTGCTGAATAGAACCATCTCCTACATTTATTTTGTCAGGAAATGGAATTGGGGCAAGCCTCGGCGACCGTACCATAGGAACTAGCTGTGAAAGCTGAAAAAACTACATTTCCCAGTAGGCTGAGGGGGCTGGAGTACTTCTTCCCTGCTCGCTCCATTCGCCAGCTGGGGATAATTGAGACAGCTATTAAACCGTGAGCCGCCCGTGCACTGGTGCTGATAATTGTTGATTATGCAGCACAGGCGGCCACGACGTGTCGGAGCAGCAGGAGAAAATATGGCATGCTGATCTTCACGTGTACTCATTGAATAGGGAGAAAGATGCGATGCCGTTCGAACTCTCGGTTATGAGTAATGAGAACATTGCATTCTGTTTCATGCCGCGGCAGTGAGAGCTTTCAGTTCATGGCGGCTGACTGCAGCATTTCAAGAGGTCCGGGTGCGCTTGTGAGCCGCCCGGACACACAGATAAGTGTTTTTCTTCTTATGGTTAAATGACACAGGAGTATCTGTGATTTATTTAGCGGCTGGCTGTATTGAATCTGGTCTGTTATGTCCACAAGCAACGCTATTGATTTCCCTGGACATTTTTGTTAATATGTATTCCGCTATGTGTTCTGCAGTCCTTTATTAGGAACTGAAACTCCTTGAAGTACAAGAGCGCACTTTTCATTTACGTTCATTCAGTGTGGGCAGAGTTTTGTCACACTCTCTGTAATGTTCATGTTGCCTGCATACAGAGGGCAGAGTCTTGTCACAGTCTCTGTGAAGTTCATGTGCCTGCTTAACTAAGGGCAGGGTTAGTTTCACGTTTGTCTACTGCTTTGCTAGCCCAATGGGCCATGTGTTCACGTTTATTCATCACGGAAGCAGCTCTCTTGTTTGTGTCATTCCGCTTGCTATTACTGTGGGGTCATGTCATTGTTATTCGTGGCCATCCTTCATGTTTGGTGTAATATGCAAAATCAGGTTTCAGGAGGAGGTTTAGGTATGCTATGCATAATTCTGAAATAGGTGTAGGATCAGGAGTAGGTATTCAGAATTCATGTATTAGTAGGTTATGTGGAACAATTGTGAATTGTATGTTATGTCCCCTTCTTTCCTTTGTCTATCCACCCCCTTTCCCTAATTCCTTCTTCCCCCCATTGGCTGCCACGTGGTTCTCTGTGATATTATATTCAGACGCCCGTGCCAACCACGGTGGGAGGGTCGATTCATTTGGCTTCTTTGGTTCGGGAGAGGGGGTCGATCCCCTATTATCCCTTACGGTTTTTGACAGATTTTCACATCACAATCCCCTTCACATTGCTAGATAAGGGCTTATCCAATATGCCCTTGTAAAACTGATATTTTGCTTTATTTTGCAAAAGTACATTTAACATGTGGTGACTGAAAGTTGCATTTTTCTTGCAAACCAGTTTTTCTATCTAGATTCCCACATTGTTTAGCAGCCATAGTTAGTTTCTTGTACACAACCGTTTGTACAAGGCAAAGGTCTCCTGGAATTGACAAGTGCACAGAAAGCTCTGATTTTCTTTTCAAGCAGTGATTTTTGACATTTGGTAGCACAATTTAAGCGTTTTCCGTGTAGATGAAGGAAAGCTTTTGTTGATTTTCTCAGGTTTGGCTGGCACAGCCTGTCATTCAAGAATAATGTTCTTTTCTGATGGAGCACAATGTGAATATGGCTAGGTGTGATGGTCTTTTTGATAAAAACAGTTTGGTGAAAACAGGGAAAAATAGCATCAGAGCGGCATCATTTTAGAGGTGACATATTCCCTTTTTCAATAGGAATTTTGGGCTTGCAGCAGAGCAGCGCTGCTTTTTCACTCTATTTCTTTTGCATATGTAAGAACACACTGGCAGGCTTTCTCAGTGTGCCCCTTTGTTCCATCCTTCACAATATGTGCTTGGCAAGATGGTGCAGCCATCTTTTTGTCGCTGCAAAGCGCAGTTTTGAGGCACTGGTGTTTACCGGAGCAAGCGCAGCCATTTTGTTGTTTCTGCTGAAATGCAGCTTGGTGATGTGGGGAAGTACAGCTGAGTTGGGTCAATGTATCCCACAGGAGGTTGGGTGCGAGACGGGTTGGAGGCCTATTCAAAAGGAATCTGTAGTATATTAAAGATAAAAAGCATGTTATTGTGCGCCACACTCATTGTAGGGGAAGGAGTTCCCTATCTGGCGTGTGCCGTGTAATATACTGTGACATACTGAAGACATGTGGGCAAAGGTGGAGCCTCGAAGGTCTTAGGTTTTACTAGAAAGCAGAGCATGTTGGGGAAAAGCTGGAGAGCACGTTGGCCTGGTAGATCAAGGGAAGGAAGGAAATATGCAGATGGTATGGGCCTACAATAGTCAGACAAGGGCATGCTGGAAAAGGGAGGGACATGTGTGTTAAAGGGCAGCAGAAAATGACCAAGCAACCAAAAGGAGGCCACATGACTAACCACCTGACTAAAACATGCATTTTTCATTGCTCTTGGAACAAGCTTCAAAAGTATGCAAGCTCAACTTTAGATACAGCAACCCCTGGCCCAATTGGGACAGCAGCCCCTGGTCCAATTAAGGCCCAGCAAGAAGGGTTGCAATGCTCACTTACTTAGGGAAAGGTAGATGAATAAAATGACACAAGGGTGTTGAAATACATGTATTCAAATGTATATATGTTTTGTTCTTCTTTTCATAGAGTGAACCAACCAGCCCCACCTTGAGCTGGATGGAATGTAGAGTAGAAAGAGAACAATGGACAACCTCCCCTGGCCAGCAATGGATTAAAGAGGGGTGAGAATGTAAAATCCAAAGAAAAAATCATCAAAAAATAACAGTTGGTGAAAGAGGGGGAAGAATGCAGTGCCAGACCCTCCCTGAGGACTGTGGCCTTGAGCAGCCTTCTGGGTGCTCCAGTAATCTCCAGAGCAAGGCTGTGTATGACAGGAACATTACAGCATTATCTGTTAGCCCTCTGCTGCGTGTCTGATGCAGCCTAGGCATCTTCAGGGAGTGCTGCCATGTCAGCTCACTCAGGGACCAAGAAAAGAACAGGGCCGCCTAGCCTGGCCCACGTGGGGCAGCCTGGGTCCAAGTTGCACAACCATATCCACTGTTTGCCCGTCTTGGAGCCAATCTCTGTGAACCCTGATGAGTGGAGCTGTGCCAGCTCACACAAAGCTAGTCGAGCAAGCTGGCGAAGATGAAAAGTCGGGCCATGTTCTCGAGACCGCCTGCGTGATGTGAAAAGAAGTCCTGCTCTGTGTCCTTGCAGCAGCAAATGTGAAGATCCCTGGCGTGTTACCTCCATCTATGCCAGAGCAGGGCAAGGAATAGGGCGGATCACACAGGTGACAGGTGACAGGTATGTAGGAGGCAGCCCCACCCCCAATGGAAAGGCCTGTGCACTATTGAGTCATGGCAGTGAATGCAGCGTCCCACAAGGTAACGATGCGCCAGAGGAAGAACACACCAAGGCGCATGGTGGTGATTGTGTTACCCTAAGTTGGCACGGGGTACCATGTAGACCGAGGTAGCACCTAGAGTGGGCCGGCCCCTTTAAAGCTGTAGGGAGGGACAGATCCCAACTCCAAATGAACAACCACAGCCAGAGGTACTGTGCCCTGCCCTAAAAGGGAACTAAAGGGCCATTAGGGGTAGAAGTGTGTAGATTGTGGATCGAAAATGTTGATCACGGATCCACACCGAGTTTGTCTCTGGTGTCTCGGCTCCAGTCACCGGACCGACGACTGTGGTTCCTGCCAATCCATGACCGAGAAAGCTCTTCGTGAGAGGAGAGGTAAACTGTCGGTGGGGAGGGAAGTCTCTAAGAAGGCTACGTCAAAAAAACATAAGAAAGCGACTGATTCGAAGGAATCGGATCGCCATGGGCATTCAAAGAGATCTCGATCTAGGGGTAGATCGAGACACTCTTCTTCCTCGTCCAAATAAATGAAGAGGAGACAGTCGACTGAAGAAATTCGATGTCCGTCAAAATCGGATTCTCCCAGAAAATGGGAAGAATGTCGTAAAAAGATGATGGAGGTATTCAAGAATGCGGCCCGACCCCCTCGAATGAACCTCGGAAGAGCCATACCCCTAAGGTCGCTCCATTGGACAACAAAGGGAAGTCTAAGACTACCTTGGTAAAAACCGGTAGTGTCGAGGATACTCGATAAAACTCGAGTCGACGACAAGTCGGCGAGGACTCTTTGAGAGTCGAGCACCTCTCCGGTGCCATATAAAAAACATAAGTCGTCGAAGGCTTCGACGACTTCATCGACGCCATTGGCGTCAACCGTTTCGGCATCGAAACCAAAAATAACCTTGACGCCTGTATCGAAGTCATCTTCGAAGTCATCGAAGATTCCTTCGACAACTTCGAAGGATTTTTCTATTCCTTCGACGCGTATGGTAGAGGAAGAAAGAAGATTTACTCCGTTGCCCAGGTCAGACTTTTTTAAGTCCATGTCCTCAATTTATGAGGAATCTGGGTCGGAGGAAGAGGAAGTTTCTCCCTTTGGAGTTTCATATGGCACGAAACAAGTTCCTGAGGAACTCATTGATCAAGAGTCCAAAATGAGAGACCTGAGTGATACGCTACATTCTGCCAGTGGAATTGACACCTACCCAGAATTAGAGTTTGCCAGACCTGATCCTGCAGAACATGCAGACTCCGGGTACAGGAGTTTTATGACCAGAGTAATTGAGTATATGGGTTGGGGTAATATTTCACCCGTTTTTGAACAAGATGACATGACGGATATAATTGTCCGAGGTCCTCAAAAAGATCCAGTTCTCCCCTTTCACAGGGCTGTTCAGAGGAGGGTGGAGAAAAACTGGGAAAAGCCTGAGCATTGCTGCTGCAGATAGTAATTTCCCCAAGAAATACAGTCCAGCTGGTACGGATCATGAATACTTAAACAGGCATCTGACTCCAGAAAGTCTAGTTATTCAGGCAGCATCCACATCAAAGCAAACTGCATATCCCACTATCCCTCCAGATAGAGAGGATAAAAAAGTTGATGCCTGGGCACATAAAGTTTTCACTTCAGGCAGTAAGGCCCTTAAATCGACAAATGTCACCTGTACCCTGGCCAGGTTTACCCATACCCTGTGGGACCGTATTTCGGCGGCGCTGAGCATATTCCGGAAGGCAAGGAAAGGGAAGGCTTCCTGAATATAGTCAAAGACGAGAAGGAGGCAATGGGGGAATGTCTCCAGTCTGGACTGGATACTGCTGATAGTATCAGCAGATCCATGGCTGCAAGCATTGTGCTACGCAGATTTGCGTGGTTGCGGAAGTCGGGGTTTGCACCAGACGTGCAAGCCAGACTCCTCAACATGCCCTTTGATGGCTCGAGGCTGTTTGGCAGTAAGGCTGATGAAAGCCTACAAAAACTTCAGACCTCGAAAGCGGCAGCTAAATCGCTTAGTGCCTCCATGCGCCAGCCTCTAAAACCCTATTCCGGCTCATCTTCCTGGAGGGGTCGTTCTTTTTGTTACTACTCTTCATTTGGTAGAGGAAGAGGACAGGCTTCTCAAAGGGGCAAAAGAAACTTCCCTCGTGGAGCACGAGGAAGAGGTGCAAAATCAGCATCAGGAGCGGCATCTGTACCCTCAGCCACTCCTGCAGCCGCCTCCAAATCCCTCTGAGACCTTGTTGCACAAAACACCAGTGGGAGGCAGGATCTCTCAGCATCTGAAGGAATGGCGAGGCATTACCTCAGATGCTTGGGCACTGGAAACAGTAGCTCAAGGCTACTGTCTCCCCTTCCAAAAAAAGCTTCAGAACCATCCACCGGGAGCCAACTCCGTAAAAACTCCAGACCCGCTCCTGTTGCAGGAAATTTTAACCCTGCTAGAGAAAGGTGCCATAGAACAGATACCTGTAGCGGAGAGGAACAGGGGTTGGTACTCCCCATATTTCTCATCCCAAAAAAGGACAGAGGACTGAGACCCATCTTGGACTTAAGAAACTTGAACAAGTTCCTCAGGAAAGACAAATTCAGGATGGTCACTCTTTCTCAGATCCTTCAGGCTCTCCAACTTCAAGATTGGTTGATATCATTGGACCTTCAGGATGCTTACTTTCATGTGCCAATCCATTCAAAGCACAGAAAGTACCTGAGGTTCACGATTGGCAACTCTCATTATCAGTTTAAGGTTCTGCCATTCGGGTTGACCTCCGCCCGGAGGGTTTTCATCAAACTGTTGGCAGTTGTGGCAGCGAGTCTCAGGAGAGGGGGTATTCACATCTACCCCTACCTGGACGACTGGTTGATCAGAACAAGTTCTCCAAAACAAGTTCAGGAACATCTTTCGATCACTTGCCACTTCCTCCACAAATTGGGCTTCTCCCTCAATTTCAAGAAGTCTCATGATACCATCCCAAAAGCTCCAGTTTATCGGAGCAGTCTTGGATACTTCCTCAGGAAAAGCCTCGCCTCCCGAAGTGAGTGCTCTCCACATCCAGCAGATGGTAACGAAGTTCCAGAATGCCCAACGTCTACTGGCCTTTGATTTTCTCAGGTTGCTCGGCCTCATGGCATCCTGCATTTTCCTAGTACCAGAGGCCAGGTTGAGAATGAGATCCCTTCAATGGGCACTGAGAACTCAGTGGTCCCAGTTCTCAGGGAATATGTCGGATCTTCTGCAAGTCCCGAGCACAGTTGCTCAGGATCTTCTATGGTGGGCTTGCAAAGACAACATTCTCAAGGGAGAATCTTTTTGGCAACCATGGCCGGAGATAACAGTAGTGACGGACGCCTCACTCACGGGGTGGGGAGCACACACCAATGATCTGACAATCAGCAGTCGTTGGTCTCCATCGGAGTCCAAACTACACATCAACCTTTTGGAGCTGAGGGCAATCAGACTACCGCTGAAGGTCTTTCTACCCTCTGTACAGGCAAAGAATGTCCTGATAATGACGGACAACACGGTGGCCATGTCCTACCTCAACAAAAGAGGAGGAGTAGGGTCACTACCACTGTGCAGAGAGGCAATGCAGCTATGGTTCTGGGCAATTCGAGAAGGAATCTCTCTATCGGCAATTCACCTAGCCGGAGAGAAGAACACGGCGGCAGACGCTCTGAGCAGGCAGAGCACGGTCTCTCACGAGTGGGAGCTGGCTCAGGAAGTCCTTCTGGAGATCTTCGCCCTTTGGGGAACCCCTCAAGTGGATCTGTTCGCCACCGCGATCAACCGGAAGTGCGATCAGTACTGCTCAAGGGAATTTCCTCAAAGAGGAGCTCTGGGAGACGCATTCGTAGTGGAGTGGAAGTTTCCACTGCTGTACGTGTTTCCCCCAGTCCTTGTGATTCCTCAAGTAATCAGGAGGTTGAGAAAGTTCAGGAAAACCATGATCCTAATTGCCCCGGATTGGGCCAGGAGGACATTGCACCCGGACCTTCTAGACATGTCCACCTGCCCTCCAATACGTCTTCCACAAAGAGAGGATCTTCTCTCGCAAGAGGAAGGTCAGGTTCTCCATCCAGAGGTCAAGACACTCAACCTTTACGCATGGTTTCTGAGAGGTTGAGATACAAGGATTGGGATCTTCCAGATGACGTAATGGAAGTCTTGCTTCCGGACAGAAGACCAGCAACAAAATCTTTGTACAGATGTCGCTGGAACAGGTTTAGTAACTGGTGCAAAGATAAGGATGTGGACCCTTTTCAATGTGCCACTCCAATGGTGCTCTCTTTTCTGTTACATCTAGCCAATCTGGGGCTCCAGATAGGAACAATAAAAGGATACCTTGCTGCGCTGTCCATTTTCAAGCGCACCTCAGAAGAGGTTTCATATTTCAAAATACCATTAATCATTCAATTCTTAAAAGGGCTTACTAACGTATACCGTCCAGTACCTTTTCATGTCCCAATTTAGGATTTAAATTTAGTACTAAAATGTTTGACTTGCATACCTTTTGAGCCTCTGCACTCCTGTCCATTGAGGCTTCTAACACTCAAAACTGTCCTTCTTGTGGCCCTATCATCAGCCCGCAGGTTTAGTGAACTTCAGGCTCTCTCATGCAAACCACCATATACTGTTTTTTATAAGGATAAGGTAGTCCTTAAGGTTAAACCTTCCTTTTTACCAAAGGTAGTTTCGGACTTCCATTTATCACACAAAATAATACTACCAACATTTTATCCACCTCCTCATTTGGGCAAGGAAGAGGAGAGACTCCACAGACTAGATCCCAAGAGGGCTCTTAGTTTGTACATCTCAAGGATGTCTAAATTACGACAAGATGACCAACTGTTTGTGGGTTACTGGTCGTAAACTGGGCTTATCAGTGACAAAACAGACCATATCCCACTGGATCATTCTGGCCATAATTGAATGCTACAGATTGGCGAGAAAACACCCACCAGATGGGCTTCGAGCCCATTCTACAAGGGGAATGGCTACTTCTGCGGCTCTAAAGAGGGGAGTTCCGACAGCAGATATTTGTTCAGCTGCAACTTGGAAACCAATGCATACTTTTATCAAGCATTACTGCTTGGATACTGCCTCCTCCAATGAGGGGTTATTTTCCAAGGCAGTTCTGCATTCTGTCCATGAAAACTGTAATTAGTACTCCCACCTCCAAAATTGCCACTGCTATGGGAGTCTATCATAAGATGAGGAATACGTCGGAGGACACAATCCATTCGAAGAACAAGTTACTTACCAACTGTAACGTTCTTTCGACTGGATGTTCCTCCCACGTATTCCTCATTGACCCTCCCATCCTACCCCGCAATACAGTTTACGTTTTCTTACACTTTCCTCTCACGAAGAATATATCGGTCATGAGGCACGCCTGGGTGTTCCTCCTATATTTTCTTCGAAAAACTGAACTGAAGCAACGGGCGCGGCTCGAGCTATTTATACCATCAGTGACATCGACAGAGTACGGAGTCCGTTGAGGGACAATCGACGCCACGACCTCGCGCACAACGCCCTCTGCCGAGAATTTTTTTTCCTAAGCAGCAAAGCTGGAGATAACGATTTATCATAAGATGAGGAATATGTGGGAGGAACATCCAGTCGAAAGAACGTTACAGTTGGTAAGTAACTTGTTCTTCTCATTGGGACCTTTCCTGACAACCCCAACAGGAGGAAGATAGATTCTCTGATGTGGAATGGATCGCTGCCTCTCAGAGGCCGCCTAGGGAGAGTGGCTGCCCACTAGTGCCATCCTATGCCCCCCCACCTTTTGCAGGTGGGGGTGCACAGGAAAAGCATTGTGAGAACGGACCCTGGACCCCTGCCCAGTAATGACAGCCGCAGTGCCGCATGGGGCACCGTCGGGACCGAAGTGGACCTGGGACGAGCCAGCCCCTCTCAAGCAGTGGGGAGGTACCGGCCCTGCACCCAAAGGAACAACAACAGTCTGAGGTACTGAACTCTGCCCTAAAATAGAACTAAAGCACAATTGGGTGTGTCTGTCCACAGCTGTCACACCCTTATATATAATTATGTATATATAGTTAGATGTATATATTTTTGTTTATACATTTATTTGTATAGGTAGGTGTTGAGGCTTCAGTGGTATTTTAGTTGGGGAAGAGTAACGTGTGCCCTGGCATGGTATAGTAGAAATGTATGGCGGCTTCTCGGAGGCTGCCTAAGGAGGGGGGTGTTCCATCATCTAGCCCTTGCGGCAGGTTGAAGGCAACGGACAGGCAGGAAGGGTATGTCCTGGCAGTTCCTAAGGGTCCATCTTTGACCCCTTTCATGGTGAACTGGCACAGCAGATCCCTAACGGGAGAATCAGGCCAGTGTGGGGACATATTAGTATTAATGAAGGCATAATAGTGTATGTTAAGGTTTATTGTTAGTGTTCAATAAAAATAAAGGGTCTTCATTGGAGCTAAAATAATCCTAGTATTTTGTATGAAGTGATTTTAATGTTTATCATAGATAAGAACTCCTGGGGTTGCCCATCGCCTGTTGTATACAAAGAGTGTACCATCATTTCTAGCTTGCAGGTTGCTTAGTGCCCTTTTTGTTGCAGCTGCTATTTGTGGGAGGGGTGTGGTGAGTGTCCCCTGCCTGCCCTGTGGGAATAAGGAGTGTGCACATCTGCCAGGCCAGGGCAAGAAACATGAGGGCTACACACTCATTGCAGAAATCAAATCGTAAGAACTAGGGCATAAAGCAGTCTACTGTGCCTCCAGAAAGGCAGTTCCCCCTCCTTGATTTGATTTATTTCTTATAAAGCGCTACAAATATAAACCCATAGGCCTCAGAGCGCTACACAAAAAACAAAAGACTTACAAACAGTATAAATAAAATAAATAGTGAAAAAATAAATACCAGGCAAAATAAGCCAGGGAAGGAGGTGAAAATAAAAAAAAGATTAACATTGGCAAATAATTAAATATCACACTAAAATCATGAAGGATTAGAAGTCCCATTGGACACAGAAGAGTAGAAGTTCAAACTTACAAGTAGTAACAAAGTCAAATAATTAGCTCCAGATTTGTAGAGCCCATAGGCAGGTATTTACACAATTTCATATACGTAGACAAGGTGCCAGCTCCACATCCTACCACAATACAGTCACTATTCCTTTGGGAGCACCAATTGGCCAAGTTAATTCTACGCAGGAGTTTCAAATCGGAAGAAATCACTACACCTGGTCCCGTTCGTGCACGTAGCCAGGCCAGGACTTTATTACGGAGTGCGTCTCTAGGTTCGTTCTTCACTGGTTTGGGAACATTAGAGATAACAAAGTTCCGGTTGTTCAACACTAGTGCCTTAATGCCTTCACTTTCCGGGGGTGGCATGTTTGATTTTCTGAGGCGCACAATCCTTAGGTCTGTCCTTCTAGGCTTCTGGGCCTCCCGATGTTCAGCCGACATCCCGTTTGGTAGTGGAACTAGCTGCTGATGGTTGAAGCCGTGCCTTCCTGACTCCAGGAGAAATCCTGTAGGGACAGACCACATCATGTGTTTATTATAAGCCCTGGCAGCCACTCCCTATCTCTGGAAGGACAGCCCCCAGATAAATGCAGCCATACCGGAATCTACCCTGGTATTATTAGACAGTTCTGACACAAAGATTTCAAGTTGCTGTTACTGGACACCCATCCTATTCCCCCAGCCCAAATCCCCTCTTTCACCGTCTGCATGTTTCTCTTCAAACTTCATGCAGCTGCGGCACCCCTTTGGACCTCAGGGATGGAACACGCAACGTCATGGGGCACTTAAGGGATTTTAACTGTCCTGCTCCTCATTTGCTGTCCTATTTATTTATTTCTGAATGTGTAAAGCGTGTCTGTGACCTGAGGGTATCTTGGCATTAGGAAGCCTGCTCCTGCCGTGAAGAGATATAGTAGTTATGGCATGCATTGAGGCGCAGGGTAGTCTAGTTGAGCAGGAAAGCATTTAGAGCCTTTCTAAAGGTAAGGTGACCCATTGTTTCCCGTAGCCAGAGGTAACGAGTTCCAAAGCTGGAAGGCAGCCACCGAGAAGGCTCTCCCCACCAGTCGTACCTCTAAAAAATCACAGGACCGTCAAGAAAGGGCAGTTATCTGAGCGTAAGTTCCTAGAGGGAGTATACTGTTGATTCCCCACTATGTTTGAGGAAAGCGCGCTCTTTAACAAAAGACGCGGAGCCTAGCTGCATTGCAACTTCTCTTTATTCAACATATACGGCAACTGCCGGAAACCCTGTGCCCGCCCCTCCCTAACCTCAACGTCATGTCCTCTTCCTTCTGCGCTCTCGGATGGTCTCAACTAGGTCACGCCCACATAACAGTGTGAACTCGCGGACATATACTTTAATGTTTCCCAAAGGTAGACAACACCTTCCCCATTGTACGCCCTATGAACGATACACAAAGATTTAAACTTGATTCTCGCATCCACGGTGAGCCAAAGGAGGCTCTTAAGCACTAAAGACATATGTGAAAATCTGGGGTGACAGGTGGCCAAGCGTGCTGCAGAATTCTGCAGTATCTGAAGGCACTGAATCAGGAATTTAGGCTGGGCAAGCATTGTAGAATTACAGTAGTCTAGGGTCCGTGTGAGGGCCGATGAGAAGACACGACTAACCAAATTAACAAGAATCAACTAACTGATTTTTTTCCGAATCTTTAGCTACGAGCTGGCGGTGACTTGCCAGTGGCAAAACGTCCAAGCTGGCCACTGAGCACAGCACCTGAGCAAGTTAAGTTTGAGATGGCACCGCATGGCCTCCCATGCACTTAGCACACGGTAATGAGTGGAGACTGCCCTCTTCCCACTTCTGTCAATACCCCTCTCCATGTGGCACTATTTGAGAGACAGTCCGACAGTGGCAATGTGAGAAAGTGAAATGGGACCAGTGAACAAGAGACTAGTAGTAGGAGCATGGAGAGGACTCCAGGTTGTAAAGCCTTTTCCAAGTGTTTCTATGTTTTCTAACGATTGTGATGATGCCCATTGTTGTATAATAGTTGTAAGGATGACAGGAGGCGTCTTAGTAATAGTGATGTCCTTTATTCAGCATCCGGCATCAGTCATCATATATAGATGTATAGGTGGTAAATCCACTTGGGCAGCTTGCCTCTTAAGTAAAGGGTTGCAGCTGGGAGGCTGTATTGTCTTCTGTTAGGCCTAAGGCCTAATTCTCGGAGGAGCTGGGAGGGCACGTCTTCCCGCATCCTCTGCTGCTCCCGTAATGCGCGCCGAGCGCGCGGGCTGGCCCTAGTGGCCGCGGCCGAGATCTCGCGAGAGTTGCGGCTCTCGCGATATCTCTACACACCTCCCCCTGATAATGCAAAGGCAGTTCATTGCAATACATTGTCATTGTATCTCACCGGTCTTCTGTGTTCTCTTCTTGGCCGGTCACTTTTCTCGCTGTGGGCATCCTGATGTTCCAGTTCTCGTTCTGCTGTGGGTGCATCCGGTTCCATCTCTGTTTCCTCCCTTTCTCTGTCATCATTCTCTGGCTCACGTTCTTCTTCTCGCTCGTAGTCCATTCCTCCTTCCGCTTCTGATCTCTCCGGGGTCCTTGCTCTCTCTTGTCTCTTCTGGAATAGGGCTACTCTTTCCAGGTTCCAAGTGCGCCCGTCTTCGGTGCGGACGTGGTTGGTTCCTCTGTGGATCACTTTTATGGGTCTGCTGAACCGAGAGCCCGTGATTTGATCCTTTGTCGGTAGTCGTATTTTGATCCAATCTCCCTCTCTAACGTCTGACGCTTGTTTAGTCCTTCTTCTTCTGTCACTCCATGTTTTCATGCGTGTTTTGCTGTTTTCAATTCTCCACACAACCTCTGACATGTCTACTTCTTCATCTTCTCTTACTTTGGTCAACCATGGTGGTATAAGCGTTGAAGCTGCTCTCCTCCCTCTCAACATTCGAAACGGGGATACTTGAGTGATCCCATTGGGAGTAAGTCTGTGGGCCGCTATGGCCTCTTTGGTTGTTTTGAGCGGGTCCATTCCGGAAGTGGTTGCTAGCTGGATGGCACCTTTTATAAACCTGTTGGCTCTCTCTACCAGTCCATTGGCTTGGGGATGATACAAAGCTGCTTTCTTCTGGTGTATGTGGTGCTTCCTCAGGAATTGTTCCATGTCCCTTGAAATTAGTTGTACCCCCATTGTCCGTTACTACTTCGTTGGGGAGTCCTTCCCTTTGAAAAATTTCAGTGAGGACTTCGATTACTGTCGCGGTGGTGATGTTTGGGACAAACTCAGCCTCAACCCACTTTGATAAGTAGTCCACTAGCACTATGCCATAGCGATGTTCGGGCGCCATCGCCTCCAAGGGTCCTATAAAGTCTATACCTGTCATAAAGCACCAAAGTATTGACTGAAAAGGATACGGTACTCAAAAGGATACAGATGGTAGGGTCTTCCGGATCCCTGTTCACACGATTTGATAGTTGTGAAGTCAAGTTTAGACCTTCCAAATGATACGACTCTCTGACTGATGAAACAGGCAGAGAGATGGATCACTGGAAAGGGCGTGGGTAAAGTATAGGAAGTCAGCCTAGAACAAAATAAAGTATCATATGAAACTGCCCCAAATCGACTCTCTATGATAGAACAGTATTTGGCATTGATTCACACACTGACCTTATGACTGGTGTAGAAGAATCCAGCAGAAGTCTCTTGAGGAAAATCCGGAATTGGAACAAACGACAAGGAAGGGAAGATTAGTAAGGGAGACTTATCCCGAACGGCACGAGGCTCACGCTAGATACCGGGTTGCTGCACCACAGGATAGCGTCCAAAGTACTGTTCACTGTCACCTTCCAACAGTCCTTGAAAAGCTTCCTTCCCACGTAGAGAAAAGTATAGAAATGAATAAATCCACCTGTTAGTATCACAGATGCAGGAGTCGGAAATAGCGCCCTTTTGTGGAATAAACAAAGTACACGCGGTTCTGAACAGCCGCGAAGAAAATAGTGTGCGCGTGTGGAATTGCACGCGAACAGGATTCACGCAGCCCAGGCCAGCCGCGCTTGAAGACACTGTGCGCTTGTGGAATTGCACGCGAACAGGATTCACGCAGCCCAGGCCAGCCGCGCTTGAAGACAGCGTGCGCTTGTGGAATTGCACGCGAACAGGATTCACGCAGCCCAGGCCAGCCACGCTTGAAGACAACGTGTGCATGTGGAATTACACGCGAACAGGATTCACGTAGTCCAGGCCAACCGCGCTTGAAGACAGCGTGCGCTTGTGGAATTGCACGCAAACAGGATTCACGCAGCCCAGGCCAGCCGCGCTTGAAGACAACGTGTGCGTGTGGAATTACACACGAACAGGATTCACGTAGTCCAGGCCAGCCGCGCTTGAAGACAGTGTGCGCTTGTGGAATTGCACGCGAACAATACACTCAGCCCAGGCCAGCCACGCTTGAAGACAGCGTGCGCTTGTGGAATTGCACGCGAACAGGATTCACGCAGCCCAGGCCAGCCGCGCTTGAAGACAACGTGTGCGTGTGGAATTACACACAAACAGGATTCATGCAGTCCAGGCCAGCCGCGCTTGAAGACAGCGTGCGCTTGTGGAATTGCACGCGAACAGGATTCACGCAGCCCAGGCCAGCCGCGCTTGAAGACAGCGTGCGCGTGTGGATTTGCACGCTGACAGGATACACGCAGCCCAGGACAGCCGCGTTTGAAGACAACGTGCGCGTGTGGAATTACACGAGAACAAACAGCTCCAGGAATCAGCGTGTGGAGGAAAACACACTATAGAAGGCCCAAGAAGCAGCTGAGGAAAACTGCAAGGATGCAGATCGGAGGTTCAGCTACACAACGCCAAATGATTCGATCAGAAGCAGCGAGTGAAGTTTCCACGCTACTTATATACGTAATGCCGTAGATCACGTGACGAAGCAGAATTCACGTGAATTTAGCGACGTGAAAAGTGCAGACGTCGCTTTCCCGGCAATGAATCGAACAACCGCCATTTGGAATAGAACGGTCTAGCTGTTCTATGAGCGTAAGAGGTAGAACCACGTCCAGCATGCATGACAATACCTACTTTTGACCACACCGCTTCTGGTACTTCTGTGGGAATCAGAGGCGCCTGTCTGACCTTTAAGCGCTTGTCGCTGTTGAGGCATTCATGACATCTCTCTATCATGGTGCGAATCTCTTGATCCATGGACGGCCACCAGTAGGCCTCTCTCACTCTGCGACGGGTCATAGTGTTCCCTAGGTGGCCCGCATGGGCTCTGCAGAGAATGGTCCTTCTCATACCTACGGGTGGGATTATCTGGTCCGTTTTCAATATTATTCCATCTGTTTCTGATATCTCATCTGCCACCTTCCAATAGGGCCTCATGCCTTCTGGCATCGCTTTTTCATTCGGCCACCCTTCCCTGATCCACTATCGTATTCTCGCCATGGTTGGGTCCTTTCCGTCTTCTTCCAACCAATGCTTCTCATTGAGTTCCAAGTAGTCTGGTGCTTTGAGATCTGTGATGGATGCCACGATGCATTCCTCTTGTAGAAACGTGGTGGCCTTGTCTTTACCCTCTGGCAATCTTGACATGCAGTCTGCCTGCGAATTCTTCCATCCTGAGATGTGCTGTACCTCAAACGTGTACTCCTGCAGTTTGGCTGCTATGCGTGCCAATCTGGGTGTTGACACTTTAGTGCCTCCTGGGCTGAGCATGTGGATGAGGGGTTTATGGTCGGTTACCAACCTAAATTTTGTGCCCCACACATATGTTCTGAAATGTTCTACCGCCCATGCACACGCTAACATTTCCTTTTCTATGGTGGAGTAGTTCTGTTCGGCCGAGGATAAGGCTTTCGAGGCAAAGGCTACCACATGTTCTGTGTCACCTTTCTTCTGCGTTAGGACAGCTCCTAATCCGTACGCACTGGTGTCTGTGGTGATGACTGTACCCCATTCGGGGTTAAAGGGTTGAAGACACGGCGCTTCCATTATGTGGCGTTTTATGCTTTCTACCGCTTTCTTTTGGGGTTCTTGCCACGAGTACTCCGACCCTTTTTTGAGGAGTTCGCGGAGGGGTGCTGAGATTTCCGAGAACTTGGGGATAAATTTTGCGGAGTACTCCGCCAGTCCAAGGAATGACCTTACTTCATCTTTGCTGGTGGGTTCCGGTGCTTTAATTATGGCTTGCATTAAATTTTGTTTGGGACTTATCGCTTGCTCTGATATTTTGTACCCTAAGTACTCAACTTCTTTCACCTTGAATACGCATTTCTCGTAGCGTAACCTCACCCCCGCTTCTTGCAGCCTAGTTAGGACTGTTCTCAATGTGGCATCGTGTGTCTGTTCGTCCCTTGCATAGACAAGGATGTCATCCTGAAAATATGCCACATTTTTGACCTTCCGTAGTAGGACATCCATCATTCGTTGAAAAGCCGATGCAGCAGAAGATAAGCCGAATGGCATCTTGGTGAACTGATAGGTGCCAAACGGAGTGATGAATGCTGTGAGGGGCTTGGATTCCTTGTGCAATTGTATTTGGTGGTACGCGTTTCTCATATCCAGTTTTGAGAATATTTTGGCTTCTTTCATCATAAGAATCAGTTCATTTTTGTTTAAACTGCAAAGGTCAATGCAAACCCTTAGGTCTTGTGAGTTGGGTTTCTTTATGAGCACGACTGTGCTCAGCCACTCCGAAGCTTCAATTTCTTCAATGACGCCATCCATCCTCATTTTGTCCAATTGACTCCTGAGTGTGTCTCTCGCGGTTGCTGGTACTGGTCTCATGCGATGTTTGACTGGGACCGCATTCCTTTTAAGCATTATTTTGTGGACGAAGCCTTTGATGTGCCCCGGCTCCTCTGAAAAGAGTTTAGGATAATCACCTTTGACTATTGGCACGCTCCTTCCGCAGACAGAGAGTACTTGATCTTCTGTGCTGGGATCCAGTTTCATTTTCAATTTATCTTGGTCGTCCCATCCTAATACTGCTGGGCCTTCTTGGCTGAAATATACTCTGGTGGTGGTTTCTCTTCCTTTAAACTCCACCTTCCCATTGATATAGCCCAGTAGGTCAACTGACTCCCCTCCAAAAACTGTGGGTTTGTGCCGTGTGGTGAGCACTCGAACCTTTTCCGTCCCCAACATTTCTTTGTATGTGCGTAAGGGTATTATGGTGAGGTCAGAATCTGAGTCCGCCATGACTTTTGTTTCCATCCCGTCGATTTGATTATGCAATGGGGTTTTTCTCTCCTTGCCCGTGTGCTGTTCACCATGATGACTGTGGGTCTCCCTTCATCTTCCGAGGACGAATCTCTTTCCGTGTTGCGACCCATGTTGACGTTTGTGACTTTCTTGTTTCTCCACCGACACACAATCGAGAAATGGCCAATACGTTTGCAGATAGAGCACTCTTTATCTCTGGCTGGGCACTCCCTGTCAAACGCCAAATGTTTCGTGCTTGTACACCTGTGGCATTTCAGTGGTTCTTTCGTGCTCCATTTTTCTTCTTTCGTGTTCGATACTTGTCTCTCTTTCTTCGGGCGAAACGCCACTGCTTGTATTTCAGTGGAACTATGGCTTCCTGTGAGTTCTTTTCGTCTCTCAGCTGTTTCTTCGCCTGCTCTGGCAATCTCAATGCTTTCTCTAGCAGCAGTTCCTTCTCCATAATGAATTTATCTTGCACTTTCCTGCTGTTGGTGTGAACTACCAGCATGTCGCAGATGAGGCTCTCGGCATTATTGCCAAAGCTGCACAGCGCTGCCAATTCCCGCAGCTTTGTAACGTAGTCGTCAACGGGTTCCGAGGCTTCTTGTCTGCGGCTATAGAAATGTATTCTGTGCAGAACCGTGTTCTCTTTACTGGCAAACCTTTTTACGATTCTTCTTACCGCTTCCTTGAAGACGTCATCGTTGTCACCAACCACCGGGCCCAGGGTGAGACTTTCAAACACCCTCTGTCCTTCTACCCCTAGGGCGTTAAGTAACATTGCCCTGCGCCGTGCCGCCGAGAATCCTGCACCGCCCACAGCCTATACGTATGTCGTAAATAAGGGTTGCCATTGCGGCCACGGGATGGCAGGTTTACCTGGAGTTTGTAGGAATGGCGGAGGTGGTGTCGCGCCTTGCATGGTTCACGTGGGTTGTAGTGGTGATCCTCGTCGCCAATTTATGTTGTATAATAGTTGTAAGGATGACAGGAGGTGTCTTAGTAATAGTGATGCCCTTTATTCAGCATACGACATCAGTCATCATATATAGATGTATAGGTGGTAAATCCACTTGGGCAGCTTGCCTCTTAAGTAAAGGGTTGCAGCTGGGAGGCTGTATTGTCTTCTGTTAGGCCTAGGGCCTAATTCTCGGAGGAGCTGGGAGGGCACGTCTTCCCGCGTCCTCTGCTGCTCCCATAATGCGCGGCGAGCGTGCGGGGGCGGCCCTAGTGGCCGCGGCCGAGATCTCGCGAGAGTTGCGGCTCTCGCGATATCTCAACACCCATGCCTTTATTCATGCCTTGTGCTGCCATGTTATGGTCTATGGTTTCAGGTTGGTCTGCCCATCGAGGTCTCTGGCTTCTCCCAGCAGTAACTCGCTCACATTCTACGTTCCAATACAAAATACGCATACCAACTAAGCCACCCAGACATGGTAATATCACATCTCTCACAGCAGGCCTTACACAGGAGAACACTACACCTCTACAACTTACATACCACACCCTTAGTCAAAGCATCATGGGACCACAGGTGCACAAGTGCCCCCCTTAGGCAGAGCTCGGGGTACTTGCAGTATGCACGCTCAACATAACGGCAAATCATGTCCCCCTGTCTGGGCTAGCCTCACCCACGCCCCTCTTTCAGAACCACCAGAGCGCAGTGATACCATGCAAATGGCGGAAGAGCACAGTATAAATACCAATAACATAATGCAACATATTTCTAGCGCCAGCAACTCCCTCATGCAGGGATTTGCTTGCACTGGAAATAGAAACGTTACACTTTTTGCAGAGCAAGAGGGTCGGGCGAAATATAGAAACAGTATATTGTGCCTTTCTTGCATGAGCAGGTATGAAATTGGAAATGGAAAAAATACTCGGTCCTGCAGGGCCCTGGTCTGCTTTCTTTTTCGACCATAAATCACTGAAAATGTTCACAAGCTCGAGGAAGCTCGCACCAATTTGAATTGTTTGATGTTCCCTCAAACTGTGTCTAGAATAAGTAATTATGACCACAACACCCTCAAATGTGGAGATATATAATGGAAGAAATGAGGGCACAGCAATCGTAGTAGGGTGCAGCTTTTATTCAATTTAAAAACATTTAAAAATGCGCTAGTTCCTGACTTGTCGCGCTATTCTTTTTAGTCGGGTACTCCTCATTGTTTGTTGGGAAATCTTGTAATCACGCACCTTCAATAGTGCACATTAATCTGCGTCTCGGTACTTCTATGGAGGCACACTGCTGCCGCTAAAACGGCAGTGCTTTGGTTGACAGAATATAGTAGCCACTCAGTTCATGGAGCTGCACTGCGGGTGCACGCTCCCGGCAGAAATAGGTTGCTGTGTCCTGCAAACAATAACATGCAGGACACAGCAACCTATTTTTGAATGCAGCGTGCTCCCGCAGTGCAGCTCCATGAACTGAGTGGCTACTGTTTGTTTGTAAAAACATAAATATCTCAGCGTGCAGATTCCGAATAGGGACCTGTGCCAAAAAATCTGCGCCGAAATGGCCGGAGCCCAGTGCGCTGCGCCAAAACATAACTACAGGAAACTATGCCCAGTGTTTTAAGCATTTTCCCAACAAGTCGTACAAAAAGTCTCACAAGCGGGATCACTCGTGTGATGTCTTGGGTAAGAAAAACCGATGGCAGGCAGGCTTGTTGATAAATGGGTTTGTTCGAAAATCAGTATATTGAGGGGCACACTGCACTAATATGAATAGTGTGTGCTATAGAATGCATGTGGGTAATTCACCTTGAGCGACTCTGTTGTGGCCTCTAATGAGGACAGGATGCCTGGAGAGATTCTAACTGCCTTTATTATATATCAACAGGTGTGTTCAATGGTCCATGGGCTGGGCAGTGGCAGGTACTCACAGTGTCAGGCTGGGCCTCCCAGTTGCTTCACTGGGGGCAAGGTGTGCAGTTGGACTGCACGCTGTAAACTTCCAGGGCCTCCATGAGGCCTCCTATGGCATTGGATTTATGCCCTGGAAGTTCTCCGTGTAGGCTCATGTGGGCCTCATGTAACTGGGCTCCTTGTCAGGAGCAGCGCTCTCCAGCTCGACCTGTCAGGCGCTCTGCCATCCTTTGTCTCCTCGCGCCAACGTTCTCCTCGTGGAGCGTGGGTTTGCAAGATCACGTTGGGACGAGATCTTGCGAGACTGCGCCCCCGCGATCACGTGATGTCCCCACACACCTCCTTTGCTGGGAAAAGGATGGAAGAGCATTCCATGACGAAGTCTGCAAACTTGCTGGGTTTCCTTTTCTCTCTCTGTGGTCTGCCTTGATCTGGAAGCAGGGCAGGGTTGCAGGAGCACTCTTGGGAAAGTGCGGGTGATTCAGGTTCCCCTTGTCTTGCCCTGCATTGTGACTCCCTTAGTGAGGTTGGAGAGTTGGTGTTCGAGAACTCGTCGCCGTAGGGTATCTCCGAGGCGTCTCTTCCTGGCTGGCGAGGGTTTTCGGGTGACTCTTGCTGGTCTTGATCTTCTCTGGTTTCCCAGTATGGCTGTTCACTAGATTCTTTCCTGCGGTACATGTTCACCCTTTCTAGATTCCACTTCCTCCCGTCACTGGTGCAAATGTGGTTTGACCCTTTCGCAATGACTTCTATGGGACTGCTGTATCTGGAGCCGGTCGAAGTGTCTTTGTGGGGAAGACGTATATTGACCAGGTCGCCTCTGTTAACTGCTATGTGGCTAGCGGCTCGACGCGTGTCCCCTTGAGCCTTCATGGCTTCGTTGTTCCGCTGCATGCGAAAGACTACGTCTTCCATGTCCACATCTTCGTCAGCCCTCACTTGATGGATCCACGGTGGTACCAGTCTGGATGCTGCCCTTCTCCCCCTTAGCAGATGGAATGGTGACACGCCGGTGACGGCGTTGGGAGTGATGCAGTGGGCGGCAACGGCCTCCTTGACTGTCTTGTACGGGTTTAAGCCTGAGGCATGCGCTAGTTGCAGCGCCCCTTTAATGAAACGGTTCGCCCGCTCGACCAGGCCATTGGCCTGTGGGTGGTAGATACTTGCTCTTCGCTGACGAATATTGTTAAGTTTGAGGAATTTCTCCATTTCTCGTGAGACCAACTAGACACCATTGTCCGTCACTGTTTCCTCGGTAAGGCCTTCACGCTGGAATATGGCGGTGAGGGCTTCTATGACTGTGTTTGTGGTAATGTCCGAGGTGAAATCAACTTCGACCCTCTTTGAGAAATAGTCGACCGTGACTATCCCATATTTATGTTCCGTGGCATGCTGTCCAGAGGCCCAATGAAATCCAACCCTAGTTTGCGCCACACCCCTTTGGGGACTTCGGTGGGCAGCATGGGGGCTTGTCTCGCAGATAGGCGCTTGTCACTGTTTGCGCACTCATGGCAACTTTCGACCATTTGTCGTATGTCCTGATCCATGCCTGGCCACCAATAGGCGTCGCGCATCCTGCGTCTGGTCATGTTGCACCCCAGATTGCCAGAGTATGCTCTGCACAGTATTACTTTGCGAATTCCGCTGGGCGGGATCAATTGGTCGCAATCTCAGGATGAGACCGTTTATGACGTTGATTTCGTCGTTCACCTTCCAGTAGGGACGTAGGCCTTCGGGAATTGCTCTTTCGTCAGGCCACCCTTTGCGGACCCAGGCTGCTACGCGCCGTAGAGCATCGTCCTGCTCAAACTCCTCCTGCCAGTGGCGCTCACTCAGGTCCATGTACTCGCCATTTCTCAAGTCGCTTATAGAGGCTACGACACATTCATCTTCCAAGAATGTGGTCCCAGGGGCATTTTGGTTCAGGAGCCTGGACATGCAGTCCGCTTGTGCGTTTTTCCAGCCGGCAATGTGGGCTATCTCGTACGTGTACTCTTGTAGTTTTGCGGTGATCCTGGCCAGTCTCGGGTGGCAGTCTTGGTGCTGCCCGGGCTCAACATGTGAATGAGGGGTTTGTGGTCCGTGGCCAATCTAAACTTGGTGCCCCAAGCGTAAGACCTGAAGTAGTCGACGGCCCAGGCACAAGCCAACATCTCCTTCTCTACGGTGGAGTAGTTCTTCTCCGCTGATGATAGTGCTTTAGATGCAAATGCCATGATATTTTCAGTGTCGCCCTTCCTCTGGGTCAAGGTAGTCCCCAGTCCGTACGCGCTGACGTCCGTAGTGATGCAGGTGTCCCATTCGGGGTTGAAGGGTTTCAGGCAAGGTGCGTGCAGAATCCTCTTTTTGATGTCAGTGAATGCTTCATCTTGCTCTGGCCCCCAGGAGTAGGTTTCCCCTTTCTTCAAAAGTTCTCTCATGGGGGACATGGTTTCGGAGAACCGTGGGACAAATTTTCCTTAGTACTCCGCTAGACTCAGGAACGAGCGTAGTTCTTATCTGGACATCGGGGCAGGGGCGTCTGCTATGGCCTGCATGAGGTTCTTCTTAGGGCGCACCCCTTCACTTGAGATACAGTACCCTAGGTATTCTACCTTGCTCACTCGGAACACACATTTATCGTGGCGTAGATGAACGCCTGCCTCTTGAAGCTTGCTCAGGACCGCCCTGAGTGCATTGTCATGGGTCTCGTTGTCCTTGGCATACACAAGGATGTCATTCTGAAAGAATGAGACGTTAGTGAGTCCTTTGAGTAGGGAATTCATCATTCTCTGAAATGCGGACGCTGCCGAAGACAGCCCAAACGGCATGCGGGTGTATTGAATTGTGCTGAAAGGAGTGATGAACGCCGTAAGGGGGCACGAAGATTTGTGTAGTGGAATTTGGTGATAGGCATCACGCATGTGCAGTTCCGGAAAGTTTGCCGCCTCTTTCATCATGAGGACAATTTCGCTGATGCTGGGGAGCGGAAAGCTATCTGTAACAACCTCTAGATTTAGAATTCTCAGATCGATGCATATTCTGAGGTCGTTGCTGGATTTTTTCTTAACTAGAACCACCGGACTCAACCACTCGGAGGATTCCACCGTCTCAATGGTACCTTCTTCGACCATCTTCCGGAGGTGGGCATCTAAAGAAGGTCTCGCCGTGGCAGGCACCGGTCTAACTTTATGTTTCACAGGCACTGCATTGGGTTTCAACCGAATCTTGTGGACAAAGTTTCTCACTTTCCCCGGTTTCTCAGAGAACAGGCTAGGGAAAATCTCCTTGAAATTTTGCGCTGCTCCTGAGGAGACCATGAGTAGCTGTTCCGGAGTGCTGAGGTCTAATTTAATGCTGAGTCTGTGTTGATCGTCCCATCCGAACACGGCTGGCCCTTTGGGTGAGAAGTACACCTTGGTGGTGGTAGACCTCCCTTTGAATTCAATTTGGGCTCTGATGTAACCCAGAAGGTTGACAGTTGCACCTCCAAAAACCGTCAGTTTTTGCCTGGTCGTTCTGATCTCCACTTTTGCTTGTCCCATCATCTCCTTGTACGTGTCGATGGGGAGGATTGTGAGGTCTGATCCTGAGTCTTCCATGACGCGTGTTTCCATGACGTCCACTTTAATGATGCAGTGGGGCTTTTCTCTCCTGGCATGGGGGCGTTGACCATGATGACCATGGGTCTGTCCTGAAGCTTGTCATCGTCGCTTGATGCACGGTCGCCATCGATGCGGGAGACGTTTTTTTCCCGCCACGTGCTTGCCGGGGCCACGTGACCAATGCGTCCGCACTTGGAGCACTCCCTATTCCTAGCGGGGCAGTCACGATCGTTCGCCAGGTGTTTGGTGCTGGCACATCTGTAGCATTTCGGCCCATCCCTCTGCTTGGGGCCTTTGTCTCTGGGGCTGTCACGGGACTGCCTGTCTCTGCGCCCTCTCCATTGCAGCGCCGTAAGCCCGGGTACCGGTAGATGACTTCCCGCCTCTTTGCGCCTGCTGGAGGTTTCTTCCTCGGCCCTGGCGATTTGGGTGGCCTTGTCGAGGGTCACTTCCTTTTCTTGTATGAACTTGTCCTGCACTTTCCTAGAGTTGGTGTGAACGACCAGCGTGTCGCAGATGACTTGTTCTGCGTTATCGCCGAAGGAGCATAACGAAGCCAGCTCCCTCATCCTGGTGATGTAGTCATCCACGGGTTCGCTCCCTTCTTGCTTACGGGTGTAGAACCTCAGCCTGTGTAGCAGCACGTTCTCCTTATTGGTGAACCGCTTTACGATGCAACGGGTTGCCTCTTTGTAGATGTCGTCGTCCACTGGTATGGCTGTTAAACTGGCAAAAATGCGCTGTCCCTCAACCCCCATTGCATTCAATAGCATAGCCTTCTTCCTGGCGGGGGCATATCCTGTGCCGCCTAGGGCCTCCAGATACGTGGAGAAGAGGGGCTCCCACTGCATCCACGGAATTGCCGGGGTTCCAGGTGAGGGGAAGAACACAGGGGGCGGTGTGGCACCTTGCATGGTGGGTCCTTGGGTACTCTGATATCCTCGTCGCCAGTTCTGTTGTGGCCTCTAATAACGACAGGACGCCTGGAGTGATTCTAACTGCCTTTATTATATATCAACAGGTGTGTTCAATGGTCCATGGGCTGGGCAGTGGCAGGTACTCACAGTGTCAGGCTGGGTCTCCCAGTTGCTTCACTGGGGGCAAGGTGTGCAGTTGGACTACATGCTGTAAACTTCCGGGGCCCCCATGAGGCCTCCTATGGCATTGGATTTATGCCCTGGAAGTTGTCCGTGTAGGCTCATGTGGCCCTCGTGTAACTGGGCTCCTTATCAGGAGCAGCGCTCTCCAGCTCGACCTGTCAGGCGATCTGCCAGCCTTCGTCTCCTCGCGCCAACTTTCTCCTTGTGGAGCGCGGGCTCGCAAGATCACGTTGGGACGAGATCTCGCGAGACCGCGCCCCCGCAATGACGTGATGTCCCCACAGACTCATACATTTGTGTGTGTACCTGTGGGAAGCCGCCCATTTCCATCACTTCATGTTTCAAAGCCAAGATTCAGTTCCGAAGTCAAAATGTATGTAGCAAAGAAAGGTTACTTGGTTGGACCAAGCAAGGAATGTTAGGCATTATTCTGGCCCCAAATGTCCTGTAGCAGGTGCTGGTGGTAAGTGACGGCTTTGCCCTTAGTTATTTACAAAAGGGCTATTATGATTTGAAAGGGGGGTGGGGGATCCACTGAAATCATGAGTGGTTCTTGCTTGTTTCTTGGTTGTTTCTATATATATTTTGATTATCTCTTCACTTAGTGGGTTTTTATCTCTATACCGATATGTATTGTTCTACACGTGTGCATGATGTCAGTTTGAGGACAGTGAATCATTTTTTTTATAACTGAACTACAGCTGCTGATTAAAGTATTGAAATAAGCCGCTTTGGTTGTGTGCTTGCGAAGGACAGTGAAATGGTTCTCATTATAGCAAGGTTGCTTAATATATGTGATGAGACCTCTGCCCAGTCTCCCAAATAAACCGCTTACGGCTGTAAACAATTCCTGATGGGAACTCTTTGTATGCGTCCTAGTTTCCCTCCACTTCCCGTCAGAGATGGAGGTAGCCTCCTTGTCATATTGGTGTTAGGGATGTGCAGAACATCTGTCAGGTGGGTATGGGTGAAGTGCCTAATAAACCTATGATTGGTGTCCTGTAGTATAGGTGGTATGGGAAGGGTGAATGATTCTGTCACCAGATGGTACTGAATGCTTATCGGTGAAGGCAATGTCCTGCTCAGTTAGAAGGAGGGTACACTAAAAGTGTTGGAGCAGTTGCACAAAGAGTATGTAATTGAACCAATGGATGTCCCTGAGGGGATTGCACCCACTGTAGTTAGTTGCCTGTAAGCCTAACTGCAGCATTCTTCTTTGTGTATTTTACATGAAAGGTAGCTGGCGCCCCTCTCCAGAAAAAACATGGCATGATAACCTGTCTTGTGGTTTTTTCCCAGAGTTTGCAGCCATTGCGTTTTGCTCACTGTACCTTTCAAAGATGGGAAATAGGCATTTGCATATCAGTCTTTGTCCCGCCCACATGGGTAGTCCAGCACTGAAATGCTATGGCAATTCCTCTCTGAACAAGAGTACCAACAGCAACCCCATACACGTGTTTCAGCCTTTTTGGGCCTCATCAGTGAGGTGGAGCTGTGCCTCTCTGAGTACAGTGAGCAGGGAGTCCACGTCGGGGTTCCCCCGGGTAACTCAAGGTGACCAACCCCAAGTTCCTTGCAAACATTTTACCAAAAAAGGTAGCAGGCGCACCTCTCCAGAAAGAACATGGCATGATAACCTGTTCTGTGTTTTTTTTTCTTCCCACTTTGAGAGTTTGCAGCCGTCGCATTTTGCTCACTGTACCTTTCACAGATGGAAATGATCTATTTGCATATCAGTCTTTGTCCCTCATAGCATTTCGGTGCTGGACTTTTACGGTGGCTGCAGGGGTTTCCCTGTCAAGTATAGTGAGCGGGGTGTTACGGGGGACACCCCCGCAGCCCCTGTCTTTTTTCTTATTTTATTTCTTTTTCTTTTTCCTTTTTTTCTTTATTTTTTTCACGGGTGTCCCCCGCAACACTCCTCTCACTATACCGCGCAGTATAGTGAGCGGGGTGTTGCGGGGGACGCCCCCGCAGTCTTTTTTTTTTTTTTTACTTACCTGCAATGCTACGTTTTAGTGGTAGCATTTTTAGAGCTTTTTGAACGTCGACCGTTTAGATACGGTTAAAACATTCAATACCGCTTACACCCTTCACGTTGTTGATCTTAGCAAGTGCTCAGGTTTATTTCAGTGCTGCATACTTCCTTCCCTTTGTTTTAAAAGAGAACATTAGTCCATAACATAGCTCTTGCATCTTTCTGGCCAGGATGGCCTCCCGACCTCTAGACCCAGCCTCAGACCAGTCACTTCCTCCATAAAGTCTCCCAGATTTCTTGCAACCAAACCTTGATGCTCCCTCCTATTATTGTCTGCTTCTGCGACTCATCACATAGTTAATTCCTCCCTAGAAAGATTCCCTGTGAAGTTCACTGGACTTTCTCTCGACAGAGCTAGACTTGTGTGCTACAGGCACCAGGAGAGGGTTGCTGTGTTCCCCTCAGTCCCTATTGCATACAAATCTACTCTATGTGTGCTTCATCTGCACTCATTGGAGGTGAGGACATGGTTGGTTCATTTGTGCGTCACTCTTAGCAGTGTGGAAAACTTGAAACCAGTGGCATTATCTTTGCAATGTAGCTTTATTTTACCCCCCACCGAGTGTGCCTATTTTCACTGCCCTCCTGTCATCATACAATCTTGTCTGTTTGTCCTTTGCTCTCCTTACTCTTCACAAATTGTGGCATCCTCGTATACCTTTCGCAACTATGCTGGAACCAGAGCTGACTCTGCCATTATATGGAAGGTTGACACTCCTGTAATTGCATTGAGTGTTAACCTGTGAGCAGTGACTACTTCCTGAGCTGTGTTCAAAGGGTAAAGCAGTGAAGCCAAGGCCAGTTGCAAACTGCCTTTTATAAACCTATTGGCACATTCCACCAACTTCTTGGCTTGGGGATGGTACAAGGCAGCTCTTTTTTTGTCATATGTTGGCCTGGTTTAGAAATGTCTTCCATCTCCATCAACGTACCTCATTGTCTGCGACCATTTCATTTGGCAAATCTTTCCGCATGAATATTGACTTGAATATCCAAATTACCATACATGTGGTGATGTCAAGCACACTTTACAACTCTATCCATTTTGACAGTCCAAAACCACGAGTCCAAATCCGTGTTCAGGGTGTGTCAATCTAACAGCCTAATACATTCCAAAGCTATCTTTTCAGAGGCTATGGATGGTATCTCTATTGTGCGGAAGGGGTGTGCCTAGTTTGTATGTGCTTGTCTGACTTTAGGCGGCCATGGCATTTCTCAATCAGCGCTGTAATTCCGGTATCCATACTAGGCCACTGATACATTTTTTTATTCTGCATTTACCATGGATAGGCCAAAATGTATTTTATTAGCTCCATCTATATCTCTCAGAATTCCATAAGGTGATTTGGCTTTGTCGCCCCTGAAAAGTATTCCTCCTTCGAGACATAGCTCCTTTGAAAACCTCTAATATGATCTTGATCAATTTGTTTTCTTTCTTGAAATTGCCTATTCATTTCTTCTAACCAATGTTTCTTGCGAGGGGTGTGACTTTTCCCATTGCTTACGTTTTCGATGGTTGCGACTATGCACTCCTCTTTTTGGAACGTTATCATGTTCTGTCCATTGCAATGGTAGGCGAGACATACAATCTGCCTGCGAGTTCTTCCATCACGAGATGTGATGCACATGTATTCTTGAAGCTTTGCTGACAATCGTGCCAATCTGGGTGTGACCATTCTAGTCCTGCTTGGACTCGACAGGTGCATCAGCGGTTTGTGGTCAGTTTGTACCCCACACGTATGAGCAGACGTATTCTGTCACTTGTGCACATGCAAGATTTTCTTTCTCGAATGTGGAGTAGTTTTGTGTGGCTGTGGTGAAGGCCTTTGAGGTGAATGCTCCTTTGTTCTCACTGTCCCGCATTGTTAGCATCAAGGTAGCCTACATGCTGCAAGCACTAGTAATGTGGCTGTTCCATTCTGTATTCAATGGTTGCAGACAGGCAGCATCTCGCATTAGTTGTTTAACATACTTCATTTCGTCTTGATGCCTTGCTGGCCAGGCATTCTGAACCCTTCCTCAGTAAAACCCTGATGTGGCTGGTCCTTTCCAACAACGTGTGCATGAACTTGGCATAATATTCAGCAGGATCTGAGTTTGTCTTTATTGTTGAGCACTGTTGCTTCCATCATTACTTTTAGCAGATCCAGTTTAGGTTTGATACATTCGATGTTATGGCATATCCCATATACTCGAAAGAAGTGGCTTTTTTTGTTTGTTTTTAAGACTCTCTTTATTGGTTTTGTAATAGAACGTTCAAACGCTACATAATAGAAACCCCCTGTCACCACACTGATTGTTCTGTAACTTCCCCCACCCCAAAGACAAGGCAGGCGAGGGTACAGTCCAACAGTGAATCAGTAGTTATGGGCTTTAACCTATATCCAACAGCTTCATTGTCTGTGGGCACCACTGGATTCTGTGTTCTTCTTTCAAAAAGTCCAAGATTTGCCTCCAGTCTCTGGAGAATTTTGATCTCTCATTTTAGAGGGCATAGGTAACCCAGTCGTGAGCGACAAATTCCCAGAATTTTTCCAAAGACAGTCGTGAATTCTGGGCACGCTTCCACCTCTGAGCGATCAACAACATTGCTGCTATTGTCAGCACTATTAGGGCTCTGCGCCTGGCCCTCGAGCCTAGTTGCTGTTCGATTTCCACGCCCCTCGCCCCAGCAGAATGTCCCAAGGCTCCATTTTGCACTTTTCCCCAAAAACATGACAGACAACGACTTTGCTACTTCCATCCAGAAGGTTCCAAGCTTGGAGCACTTCCATCAAATATGTGAAAATGTTCCCTACTCCCCGCACCCCCTACAACACCGGTGCGATGAGTTAGGGTACATTTTCTGAAGTCTCACCAGAGTGTAGTGCCATCTGAACACGAATTTGTGTACCACATCTCCTGTATTTGTATGGAATTCACTAGTCGGGGGTTATGCCTCCAGAGCTTTTCCAATGTATCCGGTATAATCTCCCTTCTTATAGATTTCTCCAAATTCCCCATACATGCCCACCTTGCTTGGGGTCCCTTATGGACGAGAATCCCATGCAGGTCTGAAATAAGACCCTTTGTGCCATCATGTGTAATCAGACACTTTTCAAATTAGGTCAGCGGCCGGGATGATGCTGACCTGATGTCCACAATGGATACCCAGTGTCTTAGCTGAAAATATTGCATACCCGCCCGGACTCCAAGGGTAAACCCTTCCTTGCATTCTATAAATGACATGATCTCAGCTTTGATGAACATGCCTTTCACTTTGAGGCAACCCCCTGCTTGCCAGTTGTGAAAGGCCACCTGCTCCATCCCTGGCGAAAATTGGGGATTGTTGAACTACGGTGTAAAGGGAGAGGGGAACGATGTGATATATTTTTTAACCAGGCTTTCCTAAGTGTCTCCCGCCAATTTGGTAATTTGGCTGAGATACATGTGGGCAGGTCTGTCCCCCCGGGGGAACCAAGGCACTTCTCATAGGGAATGCTTCACTGCCGCTCTGTACATGTTCATACATAGTTTTGGGTTGTCCTTGCTAAACCATTCGCGAACCATATGAATCTGGGATGCTGTAATACTTTGAGCTAAAACATGGTGCGCAGTGCATTCTGGTGCGCTCAGAGCCATAATGAACATTCGATCTGCACTTGCTGTGAACTATAAACATATTTTCAGCATCATTTGCACAATCTAACTGGAAAACATGTTTTCAACGTTATTCGTTGCTTATATTAGTTTGCATTGCTCATCCAAGGACACGGTGCACGAAGAGGCTGGGATAAGAAGGTGCCGGCTGGTACCTGATAAGGTTAACATGGACATTGTCAAAACGGAGGATGAGTTACAGGGTTGTTTTTTCTGCTTTCTTGAGAAAAGGAAGAGTCAAACTCCTTGAGGTTACCGTAGGTCACTCCGGTCGGGGGCACACGTGAGCTACTAACGAGCAGAGACTTGGGCCAGAAGATTCTAGAAGATACCACAGCGCATTTACGGAGGGCTTAAAATACGGGGCACTGGAAAGTTCAGACAGAAAGCTTCACCTTCGAGGTGGGGACGCCGTGCTCCAGGCCTGTTGGCTGCCGAAGTCTCTGACTAGCTGTTTCAGGACTTTTCAGTGGATTCTGGCGAGATGTAGGCATTCCTTAAAGCTGCGCCAACGGTGATGTATTTTCTTTAGACTTTGATTAATTTATTCACTTATGATGTTTGGTTGCATATATTCATTCATGCATGATTTTGTTGAATAAAGGGCCGTATAAGAGCAGGTTTGTCATTTAGCTGAGCGTGTGTATGTGTGAATCATTGCCTCCCTGTATTCAAGGTTTTTCATTCAGTGTATTGGTGAGAAAAATAAGATATGTCTGTGCACTCTTTGAAAAGCAAAACAGATGCCTCATACTATGTTTGGAAAACTGGATAGCCTATGCCGCCTTTTTTCTTCTTGGGTGCAGTTAGGAGCTTAGGTGTTATTCGCTTACTTTTTCCCTCCCACACAAGCTTCCGTCAATCTTTGCAACTCAGTAAAGAAGGATCTGGGAAGCGGTATAGGCAAGGCCTGGAACACATATAAAAGTCTGGGCAGGACCACCATCTTGTCGGCGGCTATTCAACCCATCCAGGAGACCGTCAGCGGATTCCATCTCTCAAGGTCTTTTTTTTTTATTGAAGCCAGAAAGTTCGGAAAGTTTGCTTGGTATAGTCTGTCTGTCGTGGTCGTAATCGTCACCCCCAAGTATTTGATCCCTTTCGCCATCTAGATAAAGGGCAACGCCACTTGGATCTCTATTCTGGCTCGGCCCCAAACTAATACATTTAGAATTTCTGATTTCCCTGCATAAATCTTCAGGCCTGCTGCCCCCACTAAATTTCTCCAGCTCCAGTAGGACACCTTGCAGCAACAGTATGTCATTCGCAATGGCCACTACCTTGTGCTGTTCTTTCCCGATTGGTATCCCCTGGATCTCACCCAAGGCCTTTATTGCTTGTAACAGGGGCTCTATGTATATGGCATAAAGTAGCGGGGATGGAGGGCAACCCTGCTTAGTCCTCATTCACAGTTCTATCTGAGAGCCTGCCATTAATCAGGAGTTTGGCTGATGGGCCGCCCATAGTTGGCTCTCACCATTCGGATACAGTCTTCCCCCAAGACCATCTTTCTCATGGTCATAAACAGGAAGGCAAAAACAAAGAGGTAATGACTGGAAGGTTTAGAATTAATCTTAAACCTCTAGCAATTGCTCTGGGCAACACTCTCGACCATTGTCCTTAGCCTGCCAAGCCATTGCAGAAATGGAAAGACCATATGCAAATCAGGCTTGGTCCCACCCCTAAAGAAGGAGACCAGCCCGAACTGCTAACTCACATCCCTTCTGCATTCAAATCGGATCTCATCAGTTGGAACTGTGCCTGAAATGTGCCCATCAGAGATTCCTGGAACTCCTTGAGGCTTTACTGGAGATCTTATCTGGTCAACCCCTCTGCTGTGGGCAACTCTCCCTGCTTCTCAAGCATTGCCATCATTCCTTCTAGCTTCCCGCTACATGAGGACTCGCCAGGGCCCCAAACATGCTGCAGGGGGCCAGATCCCAGCAATTTGTCGGTCTTGGGGCATCTGCCTAGTGGTTTAGCATGTCCCTTTGGCATCCACTTCACCTTGGCGTAGTTTTCACCTCTTCCAAGGCTGGAGGACTCAACGCACCTTTAATCGTATTGACCGGGATCCCACAGAGAAGCAACCCACAGTATGTCTTAGTTTAAGCTATTGATCCATAACCCGCGAGTTAGACAGATGCTGGCCAGTCTTGCTGCTCCTCCAGATGCTCCTTTGGCCACTTTGCCCACTTGTACCATGGGTGGGGCAGAGGCTTACCCTCCCTAGTCTGCCTCGCATTCTTCTTACTTATTTGGCTTGGGGAAGGTTGCCCGGCTCCCACTGTCCCCTCGGCCCTGACAGGGTGCCCATCTGCAGGTGATGCTCCTGCCTAGGAGCCAGTGCAGATGAGCAGGATTGATGCCACTTCTCCCTCAGAGCACGCCCTGTAACTCTCATCTTCCCATCGGGGCACACATAGCTCTTCATCACTAGGGGAGGACAAGCCGCCTCCAGCACATTTTGCCCGCTGCTATTCGGTGCCTCTCCCCCTTCTTGGGGAATCTACTAGCGCGGCCTCGCCACTCACTGGCTCGCCGACCCCAGACATGCCCCACTATTCACGGGGGTGGGAACTTCACTGTGAGCTTCCGTGACTCTTCTGGCTTAGTGAAAAGGGGCGCCCCTGTGCTTCCAAACGGGTCCCTCTTGGTGCTGTAGAATGGGTGGAATAGGTGTAAAGGCGCCTTAGTCCTCCATACCGGTAGCTGGGGCCTAAATGTCCAGGATGTGCAGAACTTGTGTCTACTTCGTGCCGCCATCATGTCTCCCCTGAAGTGGATTTTAAGACACATCTCTCGTGTTTGCCAGCTCCAATCTCTGTACTACCCTTTCTAATCCTTTATCAGGTTTTGCTTAATTTCCCCCATAAATCAGTATGTAATCCTGAAAGTGTTATGAACACTTTAAGACGCTTTGATGATTTGTGTCTCGCATAGATAATTTCAAGAAGGCATTTGCGTTCTTCAGAAATTGTATAATTTCATTCGTTCTGGGCAGGGGATATATGTTGGTTATTATTTCTCTGTTTAGACTCAATTCGATGCTTATGCGTAATGCAGATGATAGGGGTTTCTTGATCACAACCACTAGGGCTAGCCTCTCTGGCGATTTGATTGGTTCTATGGTTACTTCCTTGACTCACTTTTTTGACATTTTAGTGCCTCGTGAGCTGTAACAGTACCGAGCAACCCTGGTCTTTTACTGGTAAGCATCTTCCAGAAGTCGGATGCAATGGACATAGCCTTTCACAAAGCCCAATGTGTTGAAGAAGAGCATTCCATGTTTCAGTTTCAAATCATTGACACCCATCCCTGTTGTTGCACTGAATTAGGATAATGCTTTATATTTAATCGTGCCTAATTACCACATCGCATTGCCTGCCGTCCGTGTTGCCCAAAATAGACCCAGGGCCATCAGGGACCCTACTTAGAACTTCACTTGTCATTTACAAAATCCTAAAAAAACGGTTGCACCTCCAAATACTGTTGGGTATTTCTTTTTCTTCTTCACCTCCATTTGATCTGTTTCCATCATCTACTTGTAAGTGCTGATGGGAATAAAGGTCAAGACCGAACCAGAATCTGCCATGACTCTGGTTACTTTACTACCTGTTTTTATGATGCAATGTAGCATGGGTGTAATTTAGGGGGGACAGGGGTGTTTCTTCCCTCCAACATTCGTGGCACACCATTTTGTCCCCCTCATTTGGCAGGGGCACCTTTCCTTTAGATGTGATGTCCCACCAATATGTTCATCAAAGTCACTCCACTGCAATGTGGTTTTGTTTTACTGCTTGTATCATGTGACTTTCTTCATCAGAGGATGAGTTCTCCGCTCAATAGCTTTTGGTATCTACCACAGTCACCTATGGTCCCTACTGTGAGGGGTCAGAAATGTGAGGCGGACAACTTTGTAAAGTGTTTTCAACATTCACCCTTTTATTAAATATAATGGTTGGATAAACGCCTCACTATCCCGACCCTGACGAGGATTTCCCTGCCTAAAATAAACTAAAGGAAACACTCTAACAAAGGATATCTGTCCCTCACACTTATACATACAATAAATCAAGGAGTTAATATATGTCCGTTCAAAGACAACACAATTAATATAACAATTGGATTTGTTATATGACAACAGTCTCTTCTTAGAATCTGGGTGAATTCTCCTTCCTCAGATTCCTGTAGGATTCTGCTCCACAGTTTCATAAGAAATAAAGAACTCCTGGTTTGCAACACAGTTCTTTGTAACTCCAAATTGACAACAGAAGGTTCCAACACTCCAGTGATTCAACAAAGAAAATTGAAGGTTCCTTCTCTTCCTTGAGTA